>NC_052510.1:33958885-34558928 GCF_014356525.2 Nilaparvata lugens
TCTCGTTTTGAAAAGGCCTTTAAAATACTGTTGAAATAAATGTAATTGAATTGTTGAAAATATTAGTGACCTGAACGACAGGCGAGGTAGAGTCCTGTGCGAGGGCCAGCAGGATGCTGACACTGGTGTTGAGGTGCTGACTGGAGCCCATGCCGCCGACATAGCGGTGCAGGCAGCCAAGGGCGAGAGAGTGGCCGGTGCGAGTGGCGACATCCCTGGCCGACTTGAGGCGGTCGAAGCTCAGCTGGGCCAGTTCGGCTGTGAAGCGTGCATCGCCAACCACCTGCGCCAAGCGCCCCACACACTCGCCTGCCGCGCAACGCAGCACCGGACTGCCGCTTGTCAGGGTGCCCTGCATACAATCCGCCCAAAGACACAATTACATTGGGTTCGTTCTGGGAACATGATAAGTGGTAAATTTTCCAGTGCCAGTGGTAAACTGTTCCATATCCCGTGACTGCTGGTTCAAAACTACTTTTTCCCATGGAACGTCACTTCAAAATCTTTGGTTCAAGCTTTTGGCGCGCATAACTCAAAGTGAATTTGCCATTTCTAATGAGTACTATAGTCTTTAAGCTACTATATACTAATATAATATACTAATAACTAGTATGGAATTTCATTGTGTGATTTATATTCTTTGATTTTCTGAAGAATGTTAATAAATGCAATTACAATAGTTTTAATTATAATATATTAATGTACAAAACATGAGAACATAATCTCAATCAACTTGAAAGAACTCTCTCCACTCACAGACTCAAGTCTTTGTGGCGAGTATTCACTGTTGAATGTTTCAATGAATTTTATAAATTTGTATTTGTGGTGGTTTTGAGAATAAAAAAGCTATTTGATTCGATTTACATATGCTGAGCAATTGTAAGCAATAATAATATTCGTATGGCTTTTATTGGTGAGAGTTCCTGACGGAAGCCCCACCTCGTCTGAAAGCAATTATTAGGAATAAGTGGAAGTTTATCCCCACATTTGAATAACGATTATTGAATGTACTATTGACCAATGTATGGATACTAACGACAATGAGCGCAGTAGCCGCGTTGCGAACGTCGTCCTGGCCGATGGACGCCTTGGAGTCGGCGAGGCCCTTGATGCCGGCGAGCAGTGCGGCGAACACGTTGAGCGTGACGGCGTCGGCGCGACACGACTTGGCAGCCTTCATGCAGTCGCCGAAGTGGCCCAACATCTGCAGCCGGTGCTTGTTGGAGACGCGCGCCATTATGCAGCCGAACAGCGACACCGATGCGTCGATCACCGCCACGCCCAGAGGCAGTGGGCCTGGCATCACTTCCCCCTGCAACCAATTATAAGATATCCATTTATTCAACACTGTATATCATAGAACACAATACGCAGTTGAACATCTACAGGGACAAGGTGTCCTACAAAAGATGTAACATCCCAAGACCATAGATTCTAAATGAAATTTGCAACAAAAAATGTCCAGTAAAAGTTTATGTCGACCTTAGTTTTCGATATTCATGAAAAACGTCAATAACTAGAAATCTATCAGTCAAAATCTGATTCTAAGGATTTGGTTGGAAAGAGGGGAAACATTTGCAATAAGATTCATATAATTTGTTTGGCGTTTTTGAACGTTTTATGAGGGCTCAAAGTTGAATAAATTCGAACAATAAGGGAAACCATCAGTCAAATCTAATTCTAAAGATGAAGTTGGAAAGAGCAAGTCATTTCCAATAAGATTCGTATAATTTGCTTCTTTTTTGACAGTTTAATTCAAACTGTTTAAAATTTGGCTTTGAACTCTACGAATGTACTTATTCAACTTTGAGAGCTCTTAAAAAGATCAAAATCTTCAAGCAAAGAAACACATTATATAAATCTTATTGAAAATCTCCAACCATATCCTTAGAATTAGATTTTAACTCATAGTTTTCAAGTTATTGACGTTTTTAAAAATATCGAAAAATCAATATATCTCAAAAACTAAGTAGTCCAGTCTGAGCCGTTGACATGTGTGAACCACGTGCTTTTTTCCCACTTTTAAAGAAGAAACTTTTAGAAGATTCCTTTTTGAATTTCAATAAATGAATTTCCAAGAACCTGAAGAAAGGGTTAATTGAAACCGTTGGCTATTCAGAGAACAAGTTCTGGAAGGTTCTTCCAGAAATGGTATAGAATATTAGTAGTATGTAGTTGTATTAGTAATTAATTAGCGAGCATGAAGTAATGAAATAATGTATGAATGAAAGAATGGATGATGATAACAGGAGGGCAAAAATATTATTATTGTAATTATAGATTCAAAGAAACATATATCAATATAGATACATATAAAAGTGATGTATTGATTGTCAAAATCGTTAATAGGTAAATTGATTATTTTGCCTACAACAAATTTGAATTAGTGTAATTGAATATTATTTAAATGAGAAGCTAACGTGTGTACATATAATCAATAATTGCTATGCTATACAAATTCTGTAAAATTACACCTGTATTTATTAAATTCATCTCAATAAATAATAAAATATAACTTAATAATAAGATTGCAATTTTGTAGAACAGGTATAAATACTGTAATTTATTATCATATTTTTTAAGAGGAGCCTTTAATTTTAATTATTTAGAAGTTTAATATAGGCTACCTAAAACAAGTATATATTTTCAAAATTGTTGCCTGTCAGAGCACATGGCATTTTACCACGTGGCGACTCTAGGGCAGTAAGGGATGGCTAGGGCATGGTGGGGATGGCCCATAAATAAGGGTGCAACTTGTGCTAGCTTTCTCAGTTCACAGCTCTCAGTTCTCAGCAGTGCGTTTTGAGTGGAATTTTCAGTGTGAAGTGTCAAGTGTACTCGAACTCCAGACTTCAGAGGATTATAGAGCCCTGACTGGAAAAGTTCAGAAAGGTTTTGTGAGTTATTTATTTTACATTGATCCATAATTATATTCTATCCCACCAGCCTTTCAAGAAATCCCTAGTAGCCAACAAAGTTCTAAATTAAATATTTTTCAAATTAAATTTTGTCATAAACTCCGGTAACTTTCATTTAACATTTTTTTTTAATAACTACTTATCTTTCTCTGTAATATTTTATTCAAATATTTTTATTAATTTTTTTGGCTCCTCTCACATAACATTGTAAACTTATCATTTCAGACCTTGTTATCTTCCAATTCATTTATTTTAATATTATCGATATGATAAGAGAGAGTAGGGTTGTGTTTGTTCGTGTGTTCGTTTGTTCGCATCAAAACATGTCAACTTGTGGATTGCATACCGGAAAAATCTGGTGTGGCGCACTCACACAACTTTCCTTGCCGTTATGAAAATTGATTACGTGACGCTAGTGTTCCCGCGCATCTCAAGTCTACTATTCAAGATTTGAGCCAGCTGGTGACAGGGCAATAACGCTGGAGAAACACGAGGTTTACTATCTCTTCATAGTGAATCATTTAATAGAATCAACAGTTGCCAACATTTTGCAATTGGATAATCACATTTTCTCGAATTTCGAGCTTATTTTTGATTTTAGGTGAAAATGAAAATGTTACTCAACATTAATTGTAGAGATACTCATGCTCAATCTTTTCCACTCGAGATTTTTTGTTTGAATTGTATCTGAAGCCTGATAATTGAGAATCTAAAATCAAACTTTGCATAGATGGGGCGGAGCTCCTAAAATTTTTACAGATATGGGACTTGTGGCAGTTGATAGAGCTTATCGATGACTATTTTAGGTATAACTTTGATCAAAATCGTTGGAGCCGTTTTGGAGAAAATCGCGAAAAAAACCCTGTTTTTGACTACATTTTCGCCATTTTAGCCGCCATCTTGAATCGCATTTGATCGAAATTGTTTGTGTCGGATCCTTATATTGTGAGGACCTTACGTTCCAAATTTCAAGTCATTCCGTTAATTGGGAGATGAGATATCGTGTACACAGACACACATACACTCATACACACACACACACACACATACACACACACACACACACACATACAGACAAATACCCAAAAACCACTTTTTTGGACTCAGGGGACCTTGAAACGTATAGAAATTTAGAAATTGGGGTACCTTAATTTTTTTCAGAAAGCAATACTTTCCTTACGAGGTAATACGAGGTGTGTTAGAAAAATAATGAGACTGATTTCATACTAACCAAAGATTTTATTATTTTCAAACAACAATGTTATCCCCTTCAAAGTAGTTCCCTTGGGCAGCTATACATAGTCGGAGTCGTTGTTCCCACTCTTGGTAGCAGCGCTGGAAGTCTTCAATTGGTATGGCTTTTAACTGGTCGGTCACAGTCTTTTGAATGTTCTCCAGAGTTCCAAAATGACGTCCTTTTAGGACATGTTTCAATTTTTGAACTCAAAACGCATTACTGTTGTTCCTCAACCCCCCTATTCACCTGATTTAAGTCCTTGTGACTTTCTCCTCTTCCTGAAATTGAAACATGTCCTAAAAGGACGTCATTTTGGAACTCTGGAAAACATTCAAAAGACTGTGCCCGACCAGTTAAAAGCCATACCAATTGAAGACTTCCAGCGCTGCTACCAAGAGTGGGAACAACGACTCCGACTATGTATAGCTGCCCAAGGGAACTACTTTGAAGGGGATAACATTGTTGTTTGAAAATAATAAAATCTTTGGTTAGTATGAAATCAGTCTCATTATTTTTCTAACACACCTCGTAGGACAAGGAAAGTAAAAAACGGGAATGATTTAGATCTCCAAATTTTGCACATAGATTCTAAAAATATCAATCTCGTGCACCTGGAAGCCCAAATTTTAATTTTCCTTCTAGATTTTTCAGAAATGTTTAAAATTCATTAATGGTACATTAGATTTCATTAAAAAATCACCAAATCTAATGGTCGAAATTAAAAAAGGAGCATCTGTTTCTATATTGCTTTCTACCTGAAAAACATAGTTTTGAAACTTCGTTTTCCTGATGCAATGTTTAGGCCTACACGTGGCATGGATTATTAATTTTTCAGCTAGAACAATTTTTGAGACAAAGTGCTAAATAAACGTCTACAGTTTCATCAATGTTGTATCGGCAATATGAAAACGCATGCAGTTAATATGTCTTTGAATGAATGTGTTGTTATTTGCATAAAGAAATTATATTCTTCAATTTTTAGTTAATTAGAATTTCAAATTTATTCGAGCCCTGATAGAATGACTGACTCACTGTACAGTCAGTCGAAAATTTTAAAATTTTAATATTGGAATGAGGGGTATTTTGGCAAGCTGAGCAAAAAAATAAGGTCATATGCACCTTTTCGTTATATCTTCAAATGAAAAAATCTGGTGTGGCGCACTCACACAACTTTCCTTGCCGTTATGAAAATTGATAACCTGACGCTAGTGTTCCCGCGCATCTCAAGTCTACCGTTCAAAGATTTGACCCAGCTGGTGACAGGGCAATAACGCTGGAGACACACGAGGTCTGCAATCTCTTCAGAGTGAATCATTTGATAGAATCTACAGTTGCCAACAGTTTACAATTGGATAATCACATTTTCTCGAATTTCGAGCTTATTTTTAATTTTAGGTGAAAATGTTACTTAACATTAATTGTAGAGGTTCTCATGCCCAATCTTTTCCGCTCATTTTTTTTTTTTGTTTAAATTGTATCTGAAGCCTGATAATTGAGAATCTTAAGTCAAACTTTGCATAGATGGGGCGGAGCTCCTGAAATTTTTACAGATATGGGACTTGTGGCAGTTGATAGAGCTTATCGAGAGCTTATTCAGGTATAACTTTAATCAAAATCGTTGGAGCCGTTTTCGAGAAAATCGCGAAAAACCCTGTTTTTGACAACATTTTCGCCATTTTAGCCGCCATCTTGTATCGCATATGATCGAAATTGTTCGTGTCGGATCCTTATATTATAAGGACCTTACGTTCCAAATTTCAAGTCATTCCGTTAATGTGAAGATGAGATATCGTGTACACAGACGCACATACACTCACACACACACACACACACACACACACACACACACACACATACTGACCAATACCCAAAAACCACTTTTTTGGACTCAGGGGTCCTTGAAACGTATAGAAATTAAGAAATTGGGGTACCTTAATTTTTTTCGGAAAGCAATACTTTCCTTACCTATGGTAATAGGGCAAGGAAAGTAAAATGAGTGTTGTGGGTTTTCAATAGTCCCTCTGAAAGGGAAACTATTCAACTTATTCTATCTTTTAGTAAAATAACAATGATCTTCTATACTATAATAAAGGAAAGAACTGGATTATAAACGTAGCCTATACAGATGTAAAGTATAGGGAAATTATGTTTGACGCATTATCATGTCAGAACTACTGGACTGATTAACTTGAAATTTTGCATATAGATTCTTGCTTAACCGAGGGTGGTTATAGACCAATTTTAAATTCTTCAAGATTTGATTACATCAAGTTTTCAGTTTGTCAAGTTTTCAATTATTTGTCATGTTTCCAGTTTGTATGGAAGCAGCAGAAAATTTCTCTTAAAAGGGAAATTAGAAGATAGGTATGATTGGGGATCCTTTTCGAATGATAAAAACAGGTTTTCCGTCACACCCAAATTTTCCCGCCATTTTGAATCCAACTTCTTTTTTTAATTGAAAGGTGGTCATACTGATTTACTTGAAATGCAGCATATAAATTCTTAATCAACCGAGGATTCTTATAGGCCTATTTTGAATTCTTCTAGATTTCATTACGTCAAGTTTTAAGGAAGACCCTTGCGAAGCACGGGTTACCTGCTAGTTTCAAATAGTTTGTTTAACCTTTGCTTTAAATTTTTAATTTTCTTTTTCTGAATAAATTTCCAATGTTATTCTACTTGGCCTTTCACTTGTATCTACCTTACTCATAACCCTGTCGAGTTTCATTATTTCATTTCATTTTCATCAATCTTAGAGGGATTGATTGGAAGAAAATAGAGAAGAGAATCTGGATCTCTCTTTTTATTACAAATTCATAATTATTAAACATCCCATTAGTTTGAACCTAGTAAGTGTTCAAGTCACTATATACATTGGTGCATGCAATTTATATTGTAGTTCTGATTTTTTAATATATTATTTGGGTACATGAGAGAAGTCCAGAACCAATTTCTTCATGCAAAATTTCCTTGTGCTAGATACAGGGTGGCCCAAAAACCTCGTATTTTCGGCTCATTCTCCAGTTTTCAGCTATTTCTGCCAAATTTCGTAATCGGATAGACAAATTTGCTCTTGCCTTTTTTTAGATTAAAAACTTCTGAATGAAATGAGATCATTTGGAACTCTCTATCTCCAATGAGTACTGAGTTATGATTTTTCAAAAATGAGTAAAATTTGAAGGAAAAATCAATTTTGATGAATTTTAGTTTTTGATCAACAATATCTTCCGATTGTTAACATTGAGATGTATAATTCAAAATCCCTCTGAGCGTATTTTTGTGCTCTACAATCTGAGATCAGGGAGAGTGCTCTATCTCAAATAGATTTCCAGGCACACCTGACATCAATGCTCCATGTATTGTGAAAAACACCTAATTTTCAGCTTCAACCATCATCACCAACTAAATGGTTCTCACATTGATAGTTCACACAATGACATAAGTTCATGAGATCATGTTCTATGAGAATCAAACGTTTGATGCACTTCATTTCAGTATTTCCTAGTGGAGAGGCGCGCTTAAGGACACCTCAAGGATCAAAATTTCAAACACTTATAATTTTTGACACAATGCTCAGATTTCATCGTACTACACTTCATTCTTCTCGGCTCGTCCAGGCGGTCCAAAATCATGCATCATAAGTCAAATTCGGTCAAAAAATTAAAAATTTATTGTCGAGTGTACTTAAGCCCATATTCCAATACACAAAAAATGGCCAATTTCTATATTCAAAGCTGCATGTCTTGTGAAATACTTCTGATTAAGATTTATAAATCTAGTGAGAATGTGAAAATTGCCTCCCTCTACCCACTCCAATAAATGATACTTTTGATTCAAATACAATTCGAAAGTTACAGAAGATTTTAAAAATGGCGATTACAGTACAGTTTTTACATTTTTTCATGATTTCACTGTTGATCAAGAGTTTCTAAAACGAGTCTGATACATCATAGAAACTCTCGATTGATTCCAAATTGTAGATAAATTCATCATCTACGAGCTCAGTTGCCTAAAATCCAACTTGGATCAATCTGGAATATCATAGAACTGCCAAAACCGTTAATATGAGAAAAATATCTACAATTTCCGGATTTTTTCAACAATCAAATCTCACTTTACGAACATATTTTTATGAATCGTTTACAGCAGATGAAAGAGAAAATGCTATTGCACATTTCTGGATCAAGTGATGATTTTTACAATAAGGGGTTACAGAGATACATAGCTTTGAATATAGAAATTGGCCATTTTTTTGTGTATTGGAATATGGGCTTTGCGTCAAAAGTTATTTTACATGCTTATATATCTTGAAACAATGTTTTATATTGACATAATCAACTACATAAAAATGAAGCTTAATAAATTTTCTACAAGTTTTGTTCGGTAAAGGTTTTTGATAAATCCGATACTTTATATTTCCGATATTATAATTCGACTGTTGTAGCAGTTTTAGTTTTGAGTGTCAAAGCTCAAGATTTGCAACAAGTGACTTTTTTCGAATATCACACTATTCTGTCATCATAAATTGTCAGTGTGCTTCAGTATGAACATTCATATTGAGTACCTATTGAAACGTATACGGAACTAAACACACGGGGTGTTTCTAAACTTCCTTCCAAAAAAAGGCACTCAAAACTAAAACTGCTGCAACAGTCGTATGGGAATGCGTGAAATAGTCGAATCATACATGACATGAGATAATTTAATGCCCTACAAGCTCGTAATTAGCACATTCTTGTTCCATCGATTGTTGAAATAGTATATTACGCACCTAGAGCAGAAAATGAAATTTTTCCGGCTCGAAATCGGTTTTTAATAGAATAGATCGGTTTGAATAGATTGAGAGCCGGAAAAACATTTTTGCCCATGGTGCGAACGCTATTTTTCGCCACACACAAAAATAAACAATATATATATTATGTATATATATATATATATATAACTTTTTATATATATTATACTTTTATAAATACTATATTTTATTATACTTTTTATATATAAATATATATACAGTAATATATATGAGAATAGTTGTTTACTAAGCACTTTCGAAAGCAGAAGTGGAAGGTGATAGATCTAGCAAATCTGAGGTAATCTGAATATCAGGAAATTGTCCAAGTATTTTTATTTTTTATTCTGATTTGTCTAAATAACCTAAAAGATGATGTTCAATTATGTGGGAGGTTGAGTTTATACTTTTTTATTCTTTCAAATGACAATAAGATGATATTATTATAAATGTTTTAATTATTGAATAATGAACACAAATAATGAAAAGTTTTTTGATCAGCTGTTTTTTGATCACCTTTCTTAGTTCCATGTTAGCGGCTGGAAAGGGTACTCATTCCGGCCTAGGCCGGAAAGAAACCTGTTCTGACGTCAGACGAGAGTCGTCTGCAAACAATGTCTTTCAGATCTACGTAGGGACTGAAAAACAGCTGCTTTCTGTGCAGTGTGGCGAAAAGTTATAATACTTGAAAAAGCGAAAAAATAGAAGAAAAACTGGTTTTTTTTCGAAAATGCATCACTTTAGAACATGAATATCTCGAAAAGTATCGGATTTATCAAAAACCTTTACCGAACAAAACTTGTAGAAAATTTATTCAGCTTCATTTTTATGTAGTTGATTATGTCAATATAAAACATTGTTTCAAGATATATAAGCATGTAATTAATAAGTGGAAAATGCAACTTTCAAATCACCCTCATCCCTTCAGCACATGATGTAGGTGTTGGGATTTTTGATATGCTCACCTCCAAACTAGTGTCAACAAAGCTGCAAAGTCTAAAATTGAGTTCCAAACATTCACTCAAAATTTCATTGTCAACTGATCTATTGTTGCTGGTCAGAAAATTTCACTCTCAACACTAAATCTGCTGCAACAGTCGTAGGGAAATGCGTAAAATAGTGAAAATATACATCAAATTGAAGATAATTTTATGCTCTATCAGCTCATGATCAGCACGGATTTTTTCATCAATCGTTCAAAAATTATAAGGCCGAAAAGATGAAAAAATTGGAGGCAGAAGTGTTTTTTCATATAGAAACTTTGAGAGATATGGAAAAAATGTTGAGGATAAAACTTGTTGGTAATTTTGTAAGCTTTAATTTTGCACAGAATACAAATGTTCATAAGATACATAGTTTCCGAGATATATGCGAAAAATGAAAAAATGGTACTTTCAAACCACCCCCATCCCTTTAGCACAGGGGGTAGAGGTGAGGACTTTTGATATGTTGATCCTCTTACTATCCTTAAAAGAGCTGTGAAGTTGAAAATTGTGTTCCAAACTTTTCACTCTATACCTTTATTTGAGCATTCGTTGCCTGGACTATAAGCCAATAATATTAAATTTGATTTAATTGTATCACAGAAAACGTATAGCATAATGCTAAGTTTTCTCAATGGTTATATTGAGAGTCTTACCATAGCTACTGGCCTATAAAGACAGCACGGATCATGCTCCAAGGCTCCCGATCCAGCAGCACTGGTACCCTGCAACTGTTCAATAACAAAATTCAATAAAACAGTAGACATTTCATTAGAGTCTATGTATGAGCTGTTCATTTTCCGTAATGGGCTAGAAATCATGCACTAGAATACCTATTCTTCATATAAATTCCATATGTGAAACCCAAAGTCCCAAAGTGGAACTTTTTTTTCCATTAGCCAACTTACAAAATCACTATTAAAACAGCAATTTAAATTGTACTATCAAAAAAAGAAACAATAAGGAAATTGTGTTGAAAAATTGATTTTGTTTCCACTATTAAAATAAAACAATTGTAAATGACAAAAGTTATCTACAAATGGATGAAAGCATTCAGAACAAAATTGATTATACACATATAACCTTCAACTGTTTACAAATAGATAATACAAAAAATTAATTAATTGTAACGTTGAGAGAATGTGGCCACCACTATATATATAAATATGTGTCGGGATGCCACTACTTGCACTGAAAGTGAATTTTCTTGATTCAGTAATCTGGCGAGTTTGACATGGTCCACTAATTATTTTATCTGAGATAAACATGGGTTCTTGAATTAGGAGACATACATTTCTTAACCATATCAATTTTGAAAATAAGTTATACCACAGTATCATGGAACTATCAATCTTTATCAGAGATAATTTTGGAAGTTACAATTTTTATAGGAATTCAGTCCAGTTGAAAATTATTTACAAAAATGTTATAGGTCCCAAGATATGACATAACGTGCAAAAATTATAAAAAGTACACAGTTATTCAGAGGAAACAGTTTAAAACAAACTTAAGATGAATTGAATCACGATGATACAATGTTATTGAGTGATATTGAATCGAATGGATTGAGTATTTACTTACATGGTCACCATCAGCTCTACGGTTTGGCTCCATCTAAAGTAAGGGCGAAAAAGCTATTGGTTACTTTATACCTCCACCACATTGTACAGTGCTTTCACCATAAAAATGTACATTATTGAAAACTTCAACAGTGCTACTACAAGCAACATAGAGATTGTGTTCGAAGTTAGTCAATTGATAGGAATACAGAAATCAGCCACACAAATTATAGGTAGATGAATGGGATTACCATACTGCAATGGAGTAATTGAACATGAAAAGCTTTCTAACTTAACTAACCGCCCTTGGTAGTTACTGTACTGTTACTTTGTTAATTACCATTATTGGATGGAAATAACTTTTTATAGCATCAATGATTGAATAGTTGAAAAAATACATAAAATCAAATCAATCTGAAACACAAACAACATTGAACATCTTAGAGCTTGGATTAATTTGGAACCTTTAAAAAAAAGACACTGGGCACTACAAAACCCTCTAAGTTTATATAGTTTTTCATAAAGGTTTCATTTCCATATCGCTATCGAAGTTCCATTTCCAGCAGTATCTATAATTTATATAAGAAACGATACAGTTACTGCTATTGTTTGATAACGTGAGATATATATTATGTCAAGCTACAAGCCCTATATTACAAGTATAACTTGTTGATGAGTACTTGTGGATGATTGAGGCGTGAAAGTGTCAACAGTTTTGCTATCTACAGAAGGGATGAAAAGAATTCTTATTCATCGCCGTCAAGCTTTCACAAATACAAGATTCACACTTAAATCCAGAGGTGCAGTAAATTCTACTGTAGAGAAAAGCATTTTAACTTACAACATTCTTTAAATTTAATATGTCAGTCCCCTTCCGTATATTAGGGAATGGAGGATCTCTTCTTTTAAGTAGCAAGTCCTCTATAAAAATCTATGGAAGATGAAAACAGTAAAATGGATTACAAGAAAGCATCACCAAGCATTCATTGGAAAAAAAGAAAATTCTAAAATTTTTGGGCTTAAAATATTCATTAGTTAGATTATTTTCGAATATATATATGACGACCATAAGAAAATTATTGGTTTGGAATATTTTTACAGCAAGTATTCAATAACCTAAGAGCAAAAGAGTTGAAGAGCAATGCTTATATTAGAAGAAGCTTGAACAAACCAAACCATATTCACCTTTGATAACTATTCACACAAGAAACATAAATACATCAATGCACACTTGAATGCAAAAAACAATCTTAAGTCCTAAATAGCAGGAATAGACTATTGAAAATAGAGTTGAAACTGATATGATTAATATTTTTAAGCAGAAGTTTTAGTAATGTGCTGAGATTATATTTATATGTATTGTATATAGATTTTATATATACCGTATTATTATGTCAGAACTTTTATTGTGCATTCATACCACATTTTCGAATAACAGATGATGATTCCCAACCCAATAAATGAGTAAACCACACAATATTTCCAGAGATCTACAAAATTAGAATTAAGAATGCTTAGTGAGGTAACATTTTACCAAGGTTATACTCTTATACAGCATAATTGTGTGATTCAACACCCCAGTTATACCACCTAAACCCAGAATACAATTTCAGTTTTAACCAAACAGAGAATTAGCAGAAAGTATGTTTACCTGATCTTCTATGGTCCTGTGATCGGTTTGTTGCAGCCAAGAGCCGAGAATGACTGAGTCATCGGCATGACAGGCGGCTCGTAGTTGAGAAGTGGTTGTATTTGCTGGATTTTCACCCAACGTGAATTCGGAGACTAGCAAACGCAGTAGGTGCGTATAAGAGCCTAGATTGATGTAAACAAGAGGGATCATTAGTGCATTGGTATTCACAGATTCCAATCAACTAATGTTCAAGGGATTGTAATTCGAAATCACTCGGGGAGTGCAGCCCCAAACGATGGAAAATTATCTGCCTGTCTGATAAAATGGGAAAATCAATATCAAATAATAAATAATGAATATTTATCAATTAAATGAATGAAGCAAACAATATCTTGAAACATTTATTGATTTCAAGAAATTTATATAATTATTATTTATTATGAATAATATAAATGTATATTTATTATCAAGATTTTCTAATTCGTTGCCTTTATAAACATTACACTAACATTATTGAATATGACTGCAATATTGTCGTTAAAATCATTGTACTTTACAGTTCGGCCGGGTGGCACAAACTCTTTGTGAATGGCCAGTACTACAGAGAGGTGCTCCGTCGACTAAACGCCCGGGTTCATCGAGTCCGTCTGGGGATTGCCGATTCGTGGATCCTCCATCACGATAATGCTCCGTCGCACACCTGCCTGCTCGTCACCGAGCAATTGGCCAAACATTCGAGGGTAACGTTGCCACATCCTCCTTACAGCACGGATATGGCGCCATCGGACTTCTTTTTGTTCCCCAAGATCAAGAGACAACTTAAGGGGACGCGGTTCGGGACTCTGGAAAACGTTCAACGTGCTACGACGAGGGCTCTAGACAGCATAGAGGTTGCCGACTTCCAGGGAGCGTTCAGGGATTTGAAAATCCGGTATCAGCGTGTTATCGACTCCAATAGGGACTACTTTGAAGATATCTAATGAAAAGTTGTACATATTTTGCCCATAAAAAATTTCCTGAGGTCAGTCCGGTTACTTATTATACAGATTATGTGAATCGATCGTATAGTAGGATAATGATACTCACCTTCAAAAGATTGCGCAGGCAAGAGGGATAATGTTTCGTAGAGTCTGAGACGGATCATGGCAGCAGGTGCCTTCAAATGTTGGCCGTATGTTTTCAGAACAGAGGATATGCTGTCAAAAGAAAATACAACAATCTGAGAGACTAGACATAACTACTAACATAAAAATACCTAAAATGTTATTGGTGTGACCCATAGGAAGCAAATATTGGAAACGATAAGTAGTAAATTGATAATGAAGTATTCTTTTCAATGTTGAATTAATCGTCAATGATCATCCGATACTTAAATGATCTCAAAATTCGATACTCCGTTTTTGGAATCTTATTAATAGTCAATCTACAGATCCTTAAAGGATTCAGAATTCAAAATTTATTGCGTTTTTAATTTACTTTCTGAGTAGTTGTGAAGATAATATTATGGTAGTTATCCATACTGAATATTATCTCAATTTTTATAAATCTGTGTTTGGACAATATCTATTCTTTTTATTCAGTTTTTCATTTGAAATTGGTTTTCAAGATCCATCGCTTTTCCTCTTCCTGCACTTCTTTTAATATGCACATCATGTGATACAAAATATACCTACTACTTATGATAAAAATTGAGTAATAAAAATGAGTGAAAATTACTTGATTAACATGGCTAGGGCCGATTCAATAGGGTTGAGGAGTCTGCGAATGATGTCATCAGTTACTAGTTCAGGGCAGTTCTGCAGGAAGCTGTGCATGGCTGAAAGTGCCCCAGCTCTGCCTTCCAATGTTACCTGGTAATATTAAAAAACAAAAGAAATCATCTATCCTAACCTATTCATTGACACAATACATCATTACTGAAGATCATTCTTTTGACTGGTGACTTGTCAAACAGAAAATCTAATCACAGAATCTATTTTAAATGAATAATAATTTATTACAGAGCAGCATGCTGATAAAAAAATTGTATTCAATAAATTTACTATGATGATATTTTTAGTTTTCCATAATAGAGTAAAAGGATTTTGAAATTGATATTTTCAAACATCATTTTTTGCTTCTTATACAATTTGGAAGTAAATAATATCATTTCAGCTGACTAAAAACCAGTCAACAAAATTATTCTTTTTAGAAACTAAGCCTTTTTCTTAGAAGGGACAAGCAATTTAAGAAAACCTCTTAAGCCTAGTTTACACATCGCCAATTGGCGAGACAGTTGTCGTTGGACAATTGTCATCACGTAGTTGCGGTTTGTCGGAGGCCAGGCCAGTTAAACGAGAAGATGTTTATACGCGGCCAACTATTGGCACGTCAGTTGACAGCTAAACATGGCCAAGTTCTCGTCATCTGTTGTGAATGAACTGGCAAAAACAAGACAGCGCTACTGGCCTACACCGTTCATACGGCGCCAATTGTCGCGACAACTGAGATTCCGAGTGGTGGGGGGCTCACTGGGCCCAATTGACTGTCCATAGTCTACTCCCGGAGACAGTTGAATTTCGGGCCAATTGTCGGGACAGTTGGCAAGACAATTGTCTCGCCAATTTGCATCGTATAAACTAGGCTTTACTTACACGAGAGCGAAAAGAATGTATATTAAAAGAAAAAAAACATATTGATTGATATTTGACTTGCCTGCCATGTGAAAGCATCTCCTCTGGCCTTTTCAGATTCGAGCTCTTTGTTGGACCTGGGGAACGAGTTCCTCCACAAAAGCAGCATACGTGGCAGCAAGCCACGAACAACTGGCATACCTGTCAAATTAATGCACAAAGATTGATGATTATCAATTGAATACTAAAAGCAATTGATTTGTTTTAAACAAAATATTATGAGGCGATAGATCTTAGTGCATAAGGAATATCTGTATGAATGCAATATCCATGTTTTCGTGATACTTGAGAAACAATTATTTTCTACACTTGAATTTACTTTACTCTAGTTGAAGAACGAAAAGAGCTTAGTTATGTTGTTTCAATGCAAAAGCTTCATTAATTCGAGTATATAGTATTTGATACAGAGGGGTGAGGGGTAATAATAATTCAAAATATATAGCTTACATTATAATAATTCACAAAATTTTTTCAATAAAATCATTAACGTAGGTAATAAGTTGGAGTTGGAACTCACCAAGTGTCATTATAGCACCTATGAGGAGCCAGCCTGCTTGGGTTCGGTTGAGTGAGAGTCGACTATTCTGACTGGCACTACGCAACAGTTCTTCAGCTGTATTGAAGATTACCTGTGACAACAAAAAAATGAAGCTGAATAAAAATACTCTATTCAAAGTTCCAGTACCAAAACAATAAACAAAGATATTCTATATTGAGTCTTCCTATAATTAATTAAATGAACATCAAATTCCAAGATATTATCTAATATCATAAAAAATACCCCTGAAAAATGTTGGAAGTTTCAGGTACTTGGGCAGTGAAATTGCAGATGATGGGAGAATAAACCACGAGATAACTAGAAGATTACAAGGGGGGGAATTTCTACCAAACAGTGAAACATTTGATTTGGGATGGAAAAGTACCAGAAAAGGCAAAGATTATGATGTACAAGATGTATTACGTACCCATAATATTATACGGAGCCGAGACATGGACGATGACGGAAAGAGAGTGGAGTCGAATACAGGCAGGAGAAATGAGGTTCCTCAGGGCAATAAAGGGGAAGACACGAAGAGACAGAGTTAGAAATAAGGATATAAGAAGAGAATTGAACATGGGGAGTATAAGGGAAAAGGTTGAAAGTATGAGACTACGCTGGTTTGGGCACATGAAGAGAATGAGAGAGGATCGGCTGCCAAGGAGAATGGAGGAGATGA
This sequence comes from Nilaparvata lugens, assembly GCF_014356525.2. Taxonomy (NCBI): domain Eukaryota; kingdom Metazoa; phylum Arthropoda; class Insecta; order Hemiptera; family Delphacidae; genus Nilaparvata; species Nilaparvata lugens. Next base: position 33,975,894 of record NC_052510.1, read on the forward strand.
GGATTGAAGGGAGGAGACCAAGAGGACGACCGCGACGACGATGGACAGACTCAGTGGCCAACGAAGTGGAGAAGAGATAATTAATTATAAATAAAGAGATATTAATTAATCTATATAATTATATAATATTAGATCGCAGATTTTTTTATGTGTATCCTCAATATATTTTTGAAGATGATGTTAGCATAAAACCTAGAATCGTGTGTGAGTAATAGGAGAGATTATGTTTAGAGTTGGTCAATATATTAATGAACATGAATAAACAAATGTTGCATGTATACAATGATTAACTATTGAACATGATTATTTCAATATTATGGTTATGATTCTAATTAACTTATCGGTTTCTAATGGGATGTAATGAATTTGAATAGAATAATCACCTTTCCTTTTGTATGAGGTACACCTAATGGGGACAATCTAACTCCTCCCAATACAGCAGCTAGAGCTCCACTGTATCCTGATATTGCTTCGCTTGTTGTTCGCATATTCTCAATACCCTCAACACACCTGCAAACATACGGTAGTCAATAATGATAAAAAATGAAAACTATCTGCAGATTGAATCATTACAAGACAATTTCATTATCGGAGAAAAATCATACAATAAACTCTTCAAATATCTGTCTCTTCAGACGGATATGCATAATACTTGATTACTTATAAAATATAGGAAAAATACTTATTATAATATAATCCTACGATGACTGACCGACAATATTGTATAGATTATTATTATCATTACTTTATCAAATTAGATTTTATTTCGCCTTAATAATAAAAATAATAATCCTTAATACAAAGTAAAGCAGAACGATATTCAATCCTCCTTACATGTAAACGAAAAATATACTTTGTTAATCAAAATAACACATTAGGCGCTGCCTGAAAACCCTAAGTTCAAGGCCGGTTACAGAGCTCAATCGACCGTCAGTGCGTACGTCAGTCGCGCTTGTCTTTTCCATAGATATTCCATGTATCCGTACAGAGCAGGACTGACGGCACGCATGCGCACGGTCAGGACCATGCGTTTTATACTGCGTACGAAAACCATCGGTCGAGCTCGTGCGCATCCGTTCCATCGGTCGATTGACGCGCTATTGAAACAAATAGAAGCTTTCAGAGCTATACTGATCAGTAGCCCGATCGCAACATAACCAATGTGCTGACACCTCTGCCCGACAATCAGCTGATATTGAATTGAATAGCATCTTCTTCTTTTTCATACCCTTTTGCCGTTTTAAGCGTCGGGTTCCTTCAACCATTCTCTAAACTTTATACGATCCTGTGCCATTCACTTTACTTCATTCATTGTCTTTCCTCTTCCAGCAGCTATACTCTCTACATACTGATTCCATTGCAGTGGTGGTCGTCCCCTGCCTCGTTTTCCTTCCGGTCTTGCCTCCATAACCAGCCTTGCCTTTCGTTCATCACTCATCCGAGCTACATGGCCATACCATCCTAGGGTTTTTCGTTGAACAGTGGTAATCAGTTCCTCCTGTTTTAATGTTTCTCTGATCACACTATTTCTCACTCTGTCTCTTTTGGTTTTTCCAACCACCCTACTTAGGTATCTCATTTCTGAGGAGGTAATTCTACTCTTGTGCTTTTCTATCATTGTGAGGCATTCTGTTCCATAGAGTAGAACTGGCTTAAATATCGACTCGTATATCCTTATTTTAGTTCCCTGGCTTATTTCTCGTTTACCCAGGATGGTTCTGCTAAGTTGGTAATACACTTGGTTGGCTTTCCTTACTCTGTTGTTTATCTCTTCATCAACTTTTCCATCTGCAGATATTAATGTTCCAAGATATGCATAGTTGTTCACCCTTTCCAATATTTCACCATCCCATGTTATATCCAACTCCACATTTTTTTTTTTCAAATCAAAATCAAATTTTATTCACAATTTCAAAAAAACAATTTAGGGTCCTGCCAAACCTGTAGGTTTTTCGGCGGGTGCCCAATCACAAAAACAATATTAAGAACATAATTAGGTAAGTTTACTAGGAATTTTTATGACATTCGAAGTTCGAAATAAATAAAGAAAAAGACAATATGTAATGTAATAAAAACAGGAAAGTATAAACTAAAAAAATAACTTTACAAAGTTTGTTGAATAAGAAAAATCAACTGAAAAGTATGAAAAAGAAAAAGAAAAATAGAAAGAAGGATTGTTTCACACTATCTTGATAAAACATTTCATCGCTGAGGCAGGCGGCAGTGTCAACAATGAGAAAAATAGAATTTCAGCCAGCCAGAACTTAGAAATAATATAAAAACTCGCTGGTAATTGTGTAGCCAAATAATAGTAACAATAATAATAATATATATTATAGATAATCTAAGTATATGATAAATTATAAGTTTAGTGTGTTCGCATTAATATTAAGATACATCATTATGTCCTTTTTAGTGTAGTCTCGAATATTTTTTATTAATAATATTAATATTATCATTCTCTTGATTCTTTGATACTATCATCACTTTACTCTTCTCAATGTTGACAACCATTCCCTTATCTCTTATCGCACTACACCATTCTGTTACAGCATTTTGTAGATCTCTTTGAGTATTAGCTATTAGCAAGATATCGTATGCATATATCAGTGCTTGAACGTATACTCGGCGGAGGTTGCGATTTCCAATCTTGCTTCGAGTCGTTCTTCTCTTGCACATTTTTATTATTTGATCCATCAGTACTATGAATAGAATTGGGCTTAGACTGAATACTTAGAATTGACTTAGAACTTGGACTTAGAATTGAATAGCATAATGAATTCAATTAATAGTGTCATATATTTGAATTCAGAGTTTTTCTATACATTTCTTCAATCATTTCTAATTTTTATATTGAAAAAACATATATTATCTATATTTATTTGATCCGTAGCTTAAAATGACTGCAAGTATTCCCAATGGTGATACAAGCTCAAAATTTCTGATGGACATTCTGAGCTAGTTAAAAAATGTATCTTCACCCCAAGCAATGATGCATATAATGGTACTAAATTCCATTTGAAATGCACTTTGGGCGAACATCGGGTGAACTTGATATCTACGTCTTTTAATATTTCGTTTACGAAGATAATAAGCTGCAATTAAACAATCTGTAAAGGCGTCCATTTTGTGAGTCAGAAAAACTGATGTATGGTCAGGATGGTGCATACGCACTGACGGTCGGTCGAGCTCTGAATATGTAAAACTGATTCATCGATGCGTACGGTCAGGATGGTACATACGCACTGACGGTCGGTCAAGCTCTGTAACCGGCCTTAGTGATGACAGCGAGAGAGTATCTTGTACAATACCAAATCTACAAACTTTTTTTAAAAGGACTCTCAAAAATCAAAACAGACCAGAAATATCTATTTTCATAGAACGTTTACTTCCAATTGAGAATAATCGAAATAATGTATTTGATGTCTGATTTCTCATAGTGACGATGTTTTTCAGACAATGGTATTATAGAGAACCTAAGGCCGTTAGAATTGAATTAAATTAGAAAACACACCTGTCAATAAGAGGTGTGATTTGGCTAGGTACGGCCACACATATGCAGCGCAAGCACCATGCTGCAGCCAACCTTGCCGCCTGGCATGGATGGATCAAAACTGCCATCGTCGCTTCAATCAAATCTGCAAATCAGAAATGCATTATTAGAAATTACGTTTTACTGATAATTTGAAAGCACAGCTGAAATTCCATTTCCAATATTCACAAAGTTGATCATTAATGTAGATCATTATTATTATTTATTATAATTGGATATTTGACGCATTGATAGAATTTTACGAATATAAGCATGAACTTCTAGTCCTTCATAATAAAATCACTTCACTTATATGGGCTACTTTATTCAAATTAATAAAAACAATATAAAAACTTGTAGTACCCTTTTATTAAAAACTTTAAAATATTTTAACGACTAGTTTCCATCATTGGTCATTTTCATAAATTAATCATATGAAACATATGTTCATATTATATAGTATCAACTTGTTTATTTTTTACATTTCAACTTGAAAATGACCAATGGTCGATACTAGTCGTTAAAATATTTTAAAGTTTTTAATAGAAGGGTACTACAAGTTTTTATATTGTTTTTATTCCTTCATAAATGTACGCTCGTCTGCTTCATAATGTGTCTTTGAATTATGAAATCTAGACTAATTATAAGGAATACAAGAATCTCTTATTCCAGTGCTCATGTTATCAGAATACATCTTGAATAACTGAATAAATTGATAAAATACATAATATTTCTTTCCAAATTCCTTCGATTAGTTTACTACCTGCACACAAGGACAAAATACACTTCCAACTATAGCTGAGGCGGAAACGCGGACTTGGAAATGTGCGGAACTCAGATGTACTAATTACATGTCCTGCGGCAGCTAGTGGAAGCTACTATTCCAGTGTGCAGTGTGCTTAGCAAAATAGTAAAGGAAGAGGAAGCTACACAAGAATGGAGATTGAATGTAGTGGTTGTATGTTATGGGACTGAAAAATGACACTTACTGCAAGACTGGTCATTCAAGAGGTTGTTGGCAGTCGTTCCCAGACTTAGAATGAGACTTCCCATTTCTTGAAGGGCACACACCAATAGATGCTGACCGAACAGTGTTTCTTGATTGCAGTCTTTGGCATTCTCTGGGTTGAAATCTGAGGAAAAATCATTTTCGTTTATAATACAGTACCATAATCTAGTTATTTTCACAAAGGTTGTCAACAATATTGAGTAACAGAGCCTTTTCACTAAGCTTGTCAACAATGTTGAGCTACATAGAGAATAGTTTCATGAATTAATAGATTTTTCCAGTAATATTGGTTAGTAGGCCTAACCCAAAAGTTCGAAGTTTTCAGTTAGCTACTCCGAATGTTCGAAACAGATTGAATTCTGTACTGTGTATTCAAATTGAAAAAAAAAACGTAAATTCAACTAAAACTTTCAATGCCGGTCTGTACAGTACGCGTCCCGCAGTGTCCCTTAGTGACATTGAAACGGCATAATAGTCAAGGTATCTACGGTTAGCGAGGTAATATTCACGGCTTTGCGAAAACATCAGGCTTCAGAGACCCTATATCCTTAGATGGAGGAAGCTCCCTACACACAGAGATTCTTCATGAATAAAGCCGGTTACAGAGTTCAACCGACCATCAGTGCGTATGTACCATCCTGACCATACGCATCCATACATCAGTTTTTCAGTTTCAGAGCTCTCCTGACGAACGACCTGATCTGACTCCCAAAATGGACGCGTTTACAAATTGTTTAATTGCTGATTTCGAATTTTAATACAACCTTGATTCTTATAAAACTTCTTAAGCTATGATAGTATTGTATAATAAATGTACCGTAGATAATAATAATAATAATATATTATTTTTTCTAATAAGAAAGTTGGAAATAGATGTAGAAATGTTATCGACTTGAGCACAAATGAAAAAACTATTCAGTAGGTTTCAAACCAACCATTTAAATTGCTCAGAATGATTCCAGAAAATGAGAGGTTCATTAATATGACTGGCAAATTCAAGTAGAAACATTTTTTTTAGATTATTAAGCTTGAATGCTTCATTCACAGTAGTTGCTTGGAAAGATTATATTACTAAAAATTAACACAATAAAATGAGCGACTGATAGATGCAAAATTACCAATTGAGTTCATCTGTTTGGCAACCAATAGAGCCATCTCTTTGACAGCGGATGTCTGTGCCTTTTCGCCGAGCATCCGACCAAGAATACTGCGCAGTATGAAGTTGATGCATTTTCGAGAATAGACAGCATCGACATGAGAGGAGGCTGCTTTCGGGTTGGCGACCAAGTCGAGAACGTGGTTCAGCACAGGATTCAGGTTTCTCTCCAGCCAAGCGCCTCCAACAAGTTGCACAAACACCACATAGGCCTGCAATTGCATTTTATTCTTATTCAAAAATAAATAACACAAAATGACAACAATTCATTTATTTATTTATTTATTCATTTACAATGGAGACAACGGGTTTCCCCAAACATGTCTCCTTTACAAGAAAATGCAAAATCTTAAAATATAATATATAGAAAACTTATAAAAATCATAAAAAGAAATAAGGTACAAATGGTAATATTTATCCTATTACATATGGTAATAAGGTACAAAATGATAATATGGAAAAATACAATAATTTAAAAAAAAAATAATAATATGAAAAGATGAGATGAATACAAAGCATCGAAATACTACTCATAGAAGGTCCAAAAATGGAAAATATAAAATTCTAATAACACAAGTATTAAAAGAATGAAATAACCAAAAATATAACTTATTAATGAGTTCCAAGGAAATCTTTAGTAAAAGGCGAAAGATTTAGTAAAAGGCGAAAGATTTATTCGATTTTGAAGTGGAACCAGAGCTATCTGACAAGAGTCACACCTGCGGTCCGATTCTCACGTCACACAGAACTCAAGCGAGAGGCAGACTATCATCGTATGTTTAGAAGGTTATTGTGGCATAAATAGTTAAATTAATATTTATTTGATCATTGGAAGACATTTAATAGTATATTTCGCACCTAGGGCCGAAAATGAAAATTTTCCGGCTCGAAATCGGTTTTCAAGTCCGAGGCCGTAGGCCGAGGACTAGAAAAGATTGAGAGCCGGAAAAACATTTTTGCCCATGGTGAGAACGTTATTTTTCGTCACACAGAAAAATAAACAATATAAATATGAGAATAATTGTTTATTAGGCACTTCCGAAAGCAAAACAGGAAGGTCATAGCTCTAGCAAATCTGAGGTAATCTGAATATCAGGAAATTGTCCAAGTATTTTTATTTTTTATTCTGATTTGTCTAAATAACCTAAAAGATTATGTTCAATTATGTAAGAGGTTGAGTTTATACTTTTTATTCTTCCAAATGACAATAAGATGATATTATTATAAATGTTTTGATTCTTGAATAATCAACACAAATAATGAAAAGTTTTTTGATCAGCTGTTTTAGCACACTTGAAATTTGGCCAATCTGAATGTCAACGTCAACAATGCTTGTTGTCGTTGACTTCGGAAGTTTAGGTTAGAAGTTCTATCCTACTCTGAAAATCGAATTTGAATAGTTTATAATATATATCTTATCTGTATTTTATTCATCCAAATAAAATGATAGTACGGTATCTTATTGCAGATTCAATTGTAGAAGCATAAACTGATTCCGTTTCATAAACCATTTTGTAAACACGTTCACATCAAATCAGAATCAGCTGACTTCAAGCTTATTTTACAGCCCTAGGGCCGTAAAACTTTTACCGGCCTGGTCAGAAAACAATCATTTTCGGCCTCCATATGGTGCACGAAAACCAGCTCATTACATCCAAGTGGGGCGAAAAATACGGTTCAATTTCATATTTCACTAGAATTTGAGCGATTAATCAGTTAAATTTACAATAAAAACGAAAAAAGACATCTTTCAAACAAGCCACTTTCCACAGAACGTTGACTGGTAACAGTTGAAGAAGTTACCGCTAGAAGGCGCTACAAACGCATGAGTTTACTTGGCGGGAGTTTACATCCCTTTTGAAAAACCAGTTTCATTTTGCAAAAGTATTGTCCTGTTTCGTCCAGATTAATTTTACACGTTATTGTACTTTGTAATAAAAAATAATACATTATAAAAACTTAGCCTAATACAGTTGAGTATCTTTCAAGCTTAGCCTATGCCTAAACTCAGCTCAAACCTAAATATTATGACCTATCAATAATTTAGATGTGCAGTATAATTATACAGTACGGTAATATAGTAAGAAGTTATATTAGTATAAGATATTATCTACAACATGTAACCTCTATATAAGAAAAAAATACACACTTGAACACTTGATATAATTGTAAAATATTATTCCTAATATTTAATAATATATTATTAATGAATCCATAAAATAGTAATTCTCTTAATGACATGCTTCAATAAATTATAACACAGCATGAAATAATAATGGTACTTTTATTTACGATACAATTGACACTGATGTAATCATGATTAAATCAGAACACTGATGTAATAACATTGGTAGATAAAATAATAAGGCAATCCTTGTGATATTTTTCTTCCAAAAAATTAAGCATCACATTCCACTAGTAAAAAATAGTAAAAGAATGATTCATTTATGAGCATCCCTAAATTCCACAACGCAAAATCAACCGCATATCAAATCATGAATAATATACTAATGTATTGTTTTTACGACTTGTATTATTCATAATATTTGAGAACAAAATTTGAAGGGAATGCCTGAAACATTATTTCTGCTGCTCAATTGGGACTAAGTTGGGAGGTAAACATAGCAAAAGTAAGCATCTCTCTATAAGTTGCGGAACCGCTGAGTTGACACTTGTTGCAAAACTGAACAATTAACCCCCCATATTAAAGCTGTTTTAACAATGAAAGGAAAACTTGAATTATTAATTCTCCTATTATTCCACAAATTTGAATTTATTTCGGGGTTCTTCCCTGAAAAATAACCATTTGACTGTAAATGTGAAATTCCATATTTATATTTATGTTATCTAATTGTAATTTTTGGTATGAATATTTTTGGAGTGGAAATCTTATTAAGTTTTATGACGGCGAAAAGTTAACCCTAAACCTTATTTTGTACTAGGCTATTATATCTAGACTCAGCCTAGTTTCTCTCCATGGTCATTATTTTATTATGATTATAGTGTTCTGTACAATGAATGAATAAGTTCGTCTTTTTAATTCTCTCAATTATTTTTTGTTCTCTCAGTTGTTTGTTCAAATAGAGAACTTTATTATACAGCTGTATTACTAAATATTGTATATTAACTAATAGTACATGTTATTTGAACGCTATTCAAATTTATTTATGCACTAATAATAATTTTTTCACTACAATAATCAGTTCTTATAAATTTCCAGCGCTATTTACAATATCCAATTATAGATATAGCCTAGATTATGGAATGTATTGTAATAATAAATTTATACTTGGAATGTTAGACTAAATGCATATGTTAGACACATAGACTCTATAGTGGGAAGCTACACGACAGTTTAAGGAAAATAATCTAAGTATGTATCCGACGTTTTTCATATTAAAAAAGTGGTGAATTTATATTGTATATGTTTTTAATGTTTCTGTTTAATAGTATTTTTAAAATGTAGTTAGTTTAGTGCATTGTAATTTGTTGGTGGTTGGAAGTGAACTCACATGTGTGACGCCAACTCGAACCTCACGGTTGAGACTGGAGCTGCCCTTGATGATCTCTCCGGTGCCCTTGAGGAAGCCAGTGCCCCCCCTCAGGAAGCCCCCCATCAGCACGCCCAGTGCCTCGTCCAGCGAAACACTCTTGTTCGCGTTCTTGTTCTGTGCCACACCTGCACCAACAAACACAAAAATTTACCTTTCATTCTTCTACTCTATCTCTATTTTTCCTTTTTAATAAATTTCTTGCTATAGATTTATCTACTTCTTGTAACAATCTTTTTATGATGCTCAAAAAACAATGCTCTTGAATAAATATCTAACCTAAGAGGAAGAAAATCTTTTCAAATTATATCAACAATCTATGCTTGCAATCTATGCTTACTGAATGAAGTTTGTAATAGTAATTAACAATCAACTAATAAATTATATCCCTACACATATCATTTATAGTGGGGTGTATATTTATTCATTGAATCTATCTATGCCTATTAAGAAATTATTCAATGCATAAAACTTCATTGTTCTAATTGTATTGTCACAAAGTAAAATTGTGACGAGAAATAATTAATAATAAATGCCAATGGCAAAGGAATTTGTTTGATTTGATGTAGTTTTCCAATTTCTTTCAACTAATCATTTTGTACTCCGAGGCCCGGTTGCACGTACATTAATTGAATTTTAACGAGGTTACCCTTTAACATCATCGTATTCGTGTTCACTTCACCCATTGGTTTTGTTGGATGACATCATTTAATCACGGATAAATTTAATACACTTACGAGCAGCCGGGAGTAAGTGAATTTTATTATTTCCTTACACTGGATAATTTTATTATTTCCTTACACTGCATAACTTTTTACTTGTGCTTGAGTAATGTGATGAGATGATAACATTAATCCAAATCCGTGAATGCTCTTGGCGAGATTCGAACATACCATTTCAATTTATCACTGTTCGAAAGCGACCTACCTATTGAACTAAAGCAGTTCACCGTAACGTAGTATTTAATTGTATCAATATAATATTGTGATAAACCAATTTTTTATAACGGGCCAAGTATACTTCAGGATGAAAAACAATACATCAAAAGTGGGATTGTAGAACAAAAGTGAAGAAACGTAATGTAATTTCAAACGTAATGCATGATAGATGAGGAAAATGATAGTCAACTATCAATTTTTAAAAATCATCAACAGATCGAAAAATAAAATGAAAAATCAAAGATGGTTTATCAGAGAGAACATAGTATATTTTTATTGAGTTACTCACATTATTAACAACTAATTTGAACGAAAATAGTCGGGAGCACTCCAAGGCCCGGATGCACAAAAACCTTTTAAATTTTGATCATGATAAAATGCCACGACGATCAATCAGAGAAGGGTTTTTTGAAAAGAAGGCTTCTCGGGACAATTAATCACGATTAAAATTGAACAGGTTTTTGTGCAACCGCGACCAATTATTTGGAATTGGATTCAGTTTATCTCATTATTACTTTATTCATAAGGAACAGTCCTATTAAATTATTACTATAGTATGGAATAATATATATTTGTCCGTTTGACTATCCCTCAAATACCCATAGAACAGTCTTTCAAATAAATTCATTGAAATCAAGACGAAATATTAGATCCCTTATGTTCCTCCATAGTTTATACAATAGTAAAATAGATTCTCCATATTTGCTTTCTAATTACAATATATACATCTAAACCATGATGACTCGTCGTTCCACTTTTTGTTTCCTCGCATCCCGATCCAGAAATGTGAGCCACTTCAATTCACTAATAAACAGAATTTAAGGACTTTTCAAACGCTTCTCTGAGCACCTACACATCTGGTTTACTCATGAAATGTTTCATAGGGTGTTATATATTTTTTTAGTTATCTGTGTTAATGATAATTCTTGTCTTGTACTGAGTTTTTATAAAAAGTTACTTGTCCACTGAACTTTTTATCACTAATTAAAATGAATCCTCTAACATCTATTGGTCATGATTTAAAGAAAATTGTATAACTTTTCTTCAATATTTCTGTAAATATTGTATTTTCTTTTCTGAATATGCTACTTGTTTTGTGATTATAAGACTTCTTAAATTTGTATCATTTTATATTTACTTAAATTTTTTAAATTCTTTATTGATTCATACAATAAGTACATAATCAAAGTTCAATTGTATGTTGTTTTGTAAAGGAGATAAAAGAGAAGGAGACATTTTGCAAATGGGGTAAGTTATATAATAAATAAGCTAGAACCTTTTAAGCAAACTATTAGCACGCATAACACATTTTTCAAATGCAGTATTTCTAGCCCCAAATAATGTATTTGTTAAATTATAAAAAGTAGAAACTGATAAATGATAGCAGGTCACTCAAATGTATGTCAAACATATGTCAAATGTATGTCATACAGTATGTATGTCAGAATATGATAATTATTTTCTTTATTTGTGATAGAGTTTACCAGCGGCCGGATTTGGTTTGGTGTGCATCTGTGTGGTGGCAATAGCAGCTCCAAGCAGCCTGGCCACACAGCAGCGCACCTCGTAGTTGGAGCCATCGAATGCCCTGAAGCACAGTGTAGCCAGGCTCTCCAGCTCACTCGTGTACAGAAACGGCGCATGCTTAAGCATTTCCAAAATACACTGAAACAAATATGACAAAACAATCATATTAATATTACTATCAATTAATATTTACTCATTGAAATGGTTGTAGAAACTTCAACCCAAAGTGAGTATTTCTCAAAGAATATGTAATTTTTGAATAGGAATTTCAGGTCCCGGTCACACAAAGAGCCATCTGCACTCCTATTTATAAGGTATCTATAGAAGATACGATCTAAAATAAAGATCTAGGTAAATACAAGCAATGTACCTAGAATGTTCACTATTTAAATGTGACTTCCAAGTATAATGTTATTTCAATTGAATGAATGATGATTTCATTCTACTGATCCATAATAGGAATCAATCGTCATTTAATATTAAACTTAAATGGCATGGGTTGACAAAATAGACTACAATTATTACAATAGTTGAATGATAGCAGATTGGTAAAATAATGTATTGAATAAATATGATCGATAATGTTTAATAATAATAATCATTTTACGAGAATAGAAACTATATGGTGAGATGGAAAACACAAATTATTTCACTATGAAAGTGGTTGACAATTTTATGTGTGTTTTTTATTATTTAAAAGTACCAAAACATAACACTCAACTTTAATGTATATTGTGAGATATCACTGATTCACCTAGTAAAGTTGAATAATTATAGAATGCATAAAAAGGATATTTATATAATTACCTTTGATGCAGCGCACCTCACAGCCATAACCCTGTCAGTAAGACAATGGCGGGCAGCCTTATAGATTTCTTTGTGCATATTTGAAATGGCACTGCCCATGCCACAGCAAACCTGCGGCAAAAAATACATTTAATTTGGTCCAATAATGTTTGGAAATTTTCAAATCCATTTTATATCCACACATAAAAAATAATAAAAAACAAGATGTAATTTATGTGAATCCTAAAAAATACAAATTCTCTAAATACTATACAACGTAAATAAAACATTTATTGTTCTAACATTTCAGTCTATCTACACTTAATAAATTTCAATAAGGATTACTACTGGCAAAAGTAAGACTTGACCGCAAGTAGGAGTGGCAATTACAGATCGGTCAAAAATTAAAATTGAAATAAATTGCACTCAGTACATGTAGCAGATGTAGTGGCTTATCCAGGGGGGGGGGATATGGGGATGTATCCCCCTCCCCCCAGAAATGGTACCTGAATTTTTGTGGCTGGATCAGCCACAAAAATTAGCATCAAATGCCGTATTTTCTTTATATTGCGCTATGTAAGTCGAGAAATATATAAGGGATGACAGAATAGCACTGCAATAGCAATGATAATAATAATGAGCTATTTTCTTATAGACAGTGACGAGTGGTCTAGTGCGTAGGGACTAGATAGCAGGGGATAGAGAAACTACACATAGCACTTCAAAGTTAGATCACTTATTACCATCTATTATTATAAAGAAAATCAATATAGATTATATTGCTCCAGTTGATTATAGTTTATTCAGATTCATGCATATCCTTAAAGAAATCCTCCAGCAGCTTCTTCTAGAGAGTGCCCCCGAAAATTTCATATTTATATATATATTATACTTATTATTATTTTATTATAGACTACTTCTTGTACTGTTACTCATTCCCCACACACAGATCCGTCTATGTGGGGAAAATATTCACAAATTTGTTTTTAGATATGTTGTCTATGTAAATGTATCTTGTGCTTTGCATTGTGAATTGAAATTGAATTGAATAAAATAAATTGATCACACTCGGTATTATCTCACACTGCTGACCCCTTTGTCAGATGGTAGCAAGTTGGATTGATGTTGGTACCATATTGTCTTGTGCAATATTTGAAATCCTTATATTTATCTACTTCTTCAACTTTTATAATTGCGGAGTCAGTCAATGCAGCAGTAAAGATTGCCGATTGATAAAGCAGCAGCAGTTTGCAGCGATTGATAGCAGAATTTGGTATAAGCTCCTCGAAGAGCTTATCAAAGAACTGATGGTCCTACACTGTTGTGCATACTGTATATATACTCCCAAGGGGGTGGGGAGTCTTCTGATTTATTTTTATTTTTTTCCAATTTTTTTTATTTTTCTTCACCTTGACCTTGAAGGACTTAAACTTTGAGGGAGTCACCGGGGGGTGTGGGGGTTATGGATTACCCCTCACCAAAGGGGTGGTCCGGGGGCCCTCCTCCGGAAAATTTTGAATACACCTTCAATATGGTGCGATTTTACGCAATTTTCACTTGAAAACAAACATGCCATTCAGGATTTTTTGATGATCAGTAGGCCACTTATTATTTCCATTACTCTCAGATATACAGAGTTGGGTTGATAGGAACATTTTCTTTAGGCTGACTTAGACCTGAAAACTACGTTTTATTTCAGTTGGACGACCGCTACCATGTCTCTGAATTCGCTTTTTTGTCATATTCATAATGATCGAATAGCCTGGATCTTCATCATATCCTTTGTTGCCTTTCTCAGTACCGGGAAATCTTTTGTCACCATTTATTTCCATCTAACAATCTCTCACATCTGCATCTATTGCTGATTTTCTTCCTTTTTCTTTTGATCGCCTTTTCTTTTTATCTATTAAGCGTTACATGGAAAGTTATCGTTTTCTTTCTTTTCAATATCTTTCTTCTCTGACCTTGCTTACTGATAGGATTTTTCTTTGGTAGTATTATTATTATCATCATTCATATATATATATATATATATATATATATATATATTATATATATATATATATATATATATATGTATGAATATACAGGAGTATGGTGAGGAAAATAATTTGGAAGCCTTTTGGTTTCAACTGGATGGTGCCACGGCTCATACCGCCCGTCGCTCTCGCCAACTTCTGCAACAACGGTTTCCTGGCCGCTTGATCTCATTACGAGGGGATGTTTCAAGGCCCCCTCGCTCCCCCGATCTAAGCCCATGCGATTATTTTTTTGGGGTTACCTCAAATCTGAGGTTTACAAAGTTGAGAGATTGTTAGATGGAAATAAATGGTGACAAAAGATTTCCCGGTACTGAGAAAGGCAACAAAGGATATGATGAAGATCCAGGCTATTCGATCATTATGAATATGACAAAAAAGCGAATTCAGAGACATGGTAGCGGTCGTCCAACTGAAATAAAACGTAGTTTTCAGGTCTAAGTCAGCCTAAAGAAAATGTTCCTATCAACCCAACTCTGTATATCTGAGAGTAATGATTTGGTTATATTTCTGTAAACAAAGACTATTGGTATTTTGTTGATTAAGTAATTACAATAGTACGGAAGTTGATGTCTGCATATAGTGAGTTTTGTGAAGTGTATGTTAAATCTATTTGTGTCATTTGCTCGATGTCTGCATATAGTGAGTTTTGTGAAGTGTATGTTAAATCTATTTGTGTCATTTGCTCGAGTTTTGTAGGGAGTTGTGTGAGTGGTATATAAATGGTTATGTTTATTCAAGTACAGAATTACACTTTTAATGTAAGTCTGTCTTAGAGTTGGAACCTTTAATTCTAGGAAAATTTCTCTACTTGAGTAAATTCGAGGTCTTCCCAGGGCCGCTCTTATCATGTGCTTTTGTAAGATAAAAAGCTTTTTTACATGAGAATCGAAAGCAGCACCCCACACCTCTATAATATATTGGAATAATGAATGTGCATATGCGAAATAAATTTTCCTAGTAATATCTATATTTCTTATTCTATTTATTTTGTAGAAGATATGGATCAAATACTTTAACTTCGTGCATAAATATTCTATGTGTTTGTTCCACTTAAGGTGCTGGTCAATTACTATTCTTGAGTATTTCATAGTTTGTACTCTTTCCAGTGTTTTTATCTCCTGTCCCTCATTTACCATGTTTATACAGTTTGCATTCATATTCAAATTCATAGTTATTGGTGGTTGTCCGGTAATATTAGGTGAAAAGGTTATGTATTTTGTTTTTTCAGTATTGAGGGTGAGAACATGATCCTTAAGCCATTTCTGAACTATTTTTAAATTATTGTTCGCGTTACTGAACGTTTCCTCCCAGCTACTCCCACTAAAAATGAGTGTTGTATCATCAGCAAATGACAATGTAGTACAATTTCCAAGGTTTAGGTTGAGCATATCATTAACATAGATTAGAAATGAAATCGGTGATAGAACTGATCCTTGAGGCAGTCCAAAATCGGATGTGAATTTAATGTCAGTTCGGCTATTTAAAGTTAGATATTGTTTTCTATTTGATAAGTAACTTGCAAATAAATTGTTTACGGACCCTCTAATTCCAGATTTATTCAGCTTATCTAGTAGTAATTTGTGTGGTCAAAAGCCTTAGATAAGTCCAAAAAGACAGCTAGAGTTTTTTATTTTTATTAAAGTTGTTGCACAGAATTTTATTAAGGTGAATTACTGCATCTTTTGTAGACTTTTTGGCTTGGAAACCATATTGGTTATCACTAATTATATTCTCCTTATAAAGAAAACTCATTAACCTCAATTTTAGAATCTTTTCTAGTATTTTGGATAAATTACTTAGTAGGCTGATTGGTCTGTAATTTTCAGGTTTTTTTGGATCGCCGGTTTTAGGTATAGGAATATTTTTTTCTTCTTTAAATTTACTAGGAAAGTATCCATTGCTGAAACATTTATTGAATATAAATTCTAGGGGTTAGGATCCTGAGAAATTATCGGCTCCAGGTGTTCTTTGTTTTTCAATTTATCAATTATCTTTTGTATCTCTATTGTGTTTGTGGGGCGGAGAAAGATACTTCTCTCACATGAGTTGTTTTGGGATTTAGGTATAGGTATATTATTTATATCATCAGAAATTTTCCCAGCGAAAGTTTTTCCTACATCGGCAAAGTATTTATTAAGTACTTCGGCATCCTGATTGATTGTTTTGGTATTCTTTTTAGTATCTAAAAGTTCTTTTATACATTCCCAGGTTTTCTTGGAATCATTTTTGTGTTCGTCAAGTTTTCTGTTAAAGTGATCGATTTTCGCTTGTTTTATCAAATTATTTAGAATATTTCGATATGACTTATATTTATTATTTAGTTGGATATTATTCGGTTGCTTTCTAATAATTTTATGCATTTTGTCTCTAACACGTATACAGTTTACTAAACCAGGTGTAATCCATGTTTTAAGAGGTCTTTTATCTTTACTCATGCGAATTGTTTTTGTTCTATTTTGTGTTAAAGAGTTTAATTTGTCAACTAAAAGATTCACCATAATATCAATATCATCGGCTCTGTATATATCTTCCCAGTTTTCTCCCTGTAAGTCCTTCATAAGACCATCAAAATCTGTTTTGACTCTAGTCCATGGCTCACCGTTTTTCGTTTCCTTATCATTAACTTCGTTCAGATGTAAAGAAATACTGAAATGGTCTGTTATATTGGTTTTTGAAATTACACCCGTCACAACATTTTTAGTTTTATTATCTTCTTTGAAAAAAATGTGATCAATGCAGGATACGGCACCATTGATACTTCTGGTTGGTTTGTTAATATAAGATTTAAAACCATTCATGTATAGTGTACTTAGGTATTCGTTAGCGAAATGATTATTTGCGAGGATATTGAGATTTATGTCACCTATTATAATTATATTATGTAAATCTTTCATTTGATTCAGGCAAGTATCTAAGCTTGTAATAAATTCGTTTAGATTCAGAGCTGGTGATCGATAAATTGAAATTATAATATATTTAACATTATTTATTAAACATGAAATGCAGATGTAGTTTGCTTTTTCGATTACTAAGTCAATTAATTCTGTTTCAATGTTTTCGTCAATGAACAAACATATCCCATCACATTTAGAGAATTTACTTTTTTTTTGTATTACATTATAACCTTGCAAACTGTAATGAAACTGTGAGTCTTCCGAAATCCATGTCTCCGACAATGCAACAACCTGAAATTTAATACTGACATTACCAATATAATGCACTAATTCATCGAAATTCTTGTTTATGCTCCTTATATTCGTGTGAAAAATATTCAAGCCCCCTTCATAATGATTTCGATCAAGAGGTTCAATGGAAAAAAATCATCTATTTCAACAGTGTTATAATAACCCACAAGTTCATCATCCTCATGTAAAGCTGACATATGGAAAGTTTAGTGAAAAAGTGTTAAAATTTTTATGATTATTTATAGTGAAGACGTAAGAATTTTTTTTTAATGATGATATCAAAATAAGAAGAAAAGCCACGATGTGTGGAAAGCCGTAGTAGAATATAACCCTTCGAAACACAGTCAGATCCAACGCAAGATGGAACTCCCCAATAAATATAATATGATAATTCATTTGATGGGGATATAACTAATGAAATCCAGTCATCAGCACAAACAGACTACAGTGTAGCGTGTATGCATATAAGGAAAACTTTTCCTGTGTGATAATATTATGTGAATTGAAGTGCCAGAAAGAGCAAGTAATCGAAATTTAGTATGAAACTACATACGTCTTCACACATTAGAATCAGTCATCCTCAAGAAAACAGTAGCAGGAAATAATCAATTGGAAAAAGAATAGTACAGTAAGTTACATTATGATAAGGAAGAAAGCTAAAATGAAAAAAAAACAATCTTCCTTGTTAAGAGGGAATAAATAAAAATAAATTCATTAACGAATTTGAAATGTAAGTGAAATCGAATATTTAAATAATAATGAAACATTACTTGTTAGGAAGGAAGCTTCATATACCTTGACTTGAAAAGATAATGATAGAGCTTATGAAAAGCAAAAACTAAAACAATAATAAACTTCAATGAGAATATCAGTAATAAGAAATAGCAAATCTCAATAATGTAAAAGCTCTCCAACAATTTTCTTAATCCATTATCTATCAAATTCAGAACACAAACCAATTTGAGAAGAGGAATACAAAGTCTGAATGAGAGTAAATTTAAAATTAGGCCTATAATCAATGTTCTACTATTCTACTCGACTCAGGAAGATAATCGAAACTGAAAAGAAAAATAGCAATGAGAATTAAAGAAAAATAATTTATGAGATGCTATACGAAACAAAACCAAACAGAAAAATCAATGCTATGAGAAAGCTGAATCAGATTTAAATGTTCAAACAATAGTTAAAATATGAAATAGTTATTTGTGCAACTAGTGCGCAAAGTGACAGTTTGCTGCACCGAAAGAAACGTTTACGCCCGAGCCGTAGGCGAGGGCGGAATGGTTTCTTGAGTGCAGCAGAGGAACTTTGCGCACGTATTTCACATTAAGTTTTTCCTACAGTTACCATTGAATATGAAAAGTGGGTAATTATGGGTAAAATTGCCTGAAATGCATCAAATGTTTTTCTGTGTAATTTTATTATTGATAAAAACCTTAATCCTAAAATCCTTAAGTCCTCGTTGTCCTTGGTTATAATATATAATGAATAATAATTAGCGCGTTGTGCTTCGTTGCACCTCTGCTCACTATAGCAGCCCAGTCACTGTTACCAACTTCATTTTGATTTTGCTGCACTGTTGCTCCATATAACCTACTAAGTATTTTGCGTTGCCATGTTGCAAATCTGGAGTGCAGAAAAATTTTTCCCGCACTAGAGCGGAAAAGTGATTCTTTGCGTTCTGTAATCAGTGCAGCAATGGCCACTTTTCAACGTAACTGTAGGAAAAATATTTTTCCAATATATTGTTTCAAGTAAAGCTTTACTATTGACCATTAATAAGTACCTTCTTCATAAATAGGATTATCAAAAGTTTGTGAGTGAATCTGTCCATCCTGCTTCCAAAATACTCGACCATCACTAGACCAGACCTGCTTCCATCCCACTCTATCACCCATTCTCTTAAGAAACTGACGTCTCATCCTAGTTAAATCCTCATGTATTGCAATTCCAGTGTTCTTGAGGCTTCACCGATTTTTCATGATCAGTTCGCGACACTGATAGCTGATCATTTTAACGATGACTAGCCGCGGTCGCGGCCGTGAACCATCAGCTCTAGACGCGGGCGGCGCTCGACCCACTCGGTGACACCGGTGATATCAGCGTCCACCAGATTCAGTGAATGTTTTTCATTTATCAGGGATACGACTGTAGTTCTCGTCAACTGTTCATTCTCGATCTCAGGTATACCAGATACCCTTATGCTATTTCTTCTCTGGTACTGTTCGATGCCATCCAAACGATTATCGAAGCCGCGCTGCAGCTGCATCATTCGGTTGTTCAGCAATTCGATATCACGTGTGAGCTCGTCCACTTTCTTTTCAGCCGCCTCCAGCCTGCCCCCCAAAGCAGCGCAAACCGACGCACACAGGCCCTCCCGCAGACGATCTTCGAGTTGCGCCGCAAATCGATCAAGAAAATCATCACTTAGTAACAGTTCCTCCAATGCCTGTCGCATACGGCCCTGAGCCTCCATGGCAACGGGAAGGACGCTGTCAGTCAAGGATGAACAAGACGATGCCGAGTGAGACCGGCTGCTCAGCGCTCTCTGTTGTTGATTCAGTTGTTGCTGCTGCTGGCTCTGCTTACGCTGCTGCTGCTGCTGCTGCCCGGCTGGTGACTGTACTGTGGAGTTGTTATCTTTCGAGCCGGCTGTAGCACGAGTTTTAGGTGGCGACATTCCAATAAAACTAAACTAGTTGATCAAAAACTATTTGTGTCAAAATATATCTCCTCCGCTCACTTTCAGGACTGAGACAGTAATATGTTATACCTCACACACTACTTCACACATATGCCAAAACTCAATTTAAAATTTTCACGAGAAGCCCACGAAAATCAACTTGAAAAGGGGAGCTCAACTGTTTAACGTTAGACTGAAAACATCCTTATCTCGACCTGATAAACGATCAACAACGGTATTTTGATTAGAATTCCTTATACTTTCTATGACTTGTAGTGCTGCTTTGACTTAATTCTATGACGCTGTATTTCAGTCAATCTGATTTCAGTGATTAGGTTGAACCATTTAAATAGATCTTGAGAACATATTATTTCTGAAGATTTAATGATCAACGTTGTAATTCTATGACGCTGTATTTCAGTCAATCTGATTTCAGTGATTAGGTTGAACCATTTAAATAAAATAAATCTTGAGAACATATTATTTCTGAAGATTTAATGATCAACGCTGTATATTGCTGATTTATCGAACTCATTTGGTAAAGAATATAGTTGGTTGATAATTTTATTAATTTGTCAATAATAATAATAAGTACAAGATTGGTCATGCATGAAGACAGGATTAAAAATGGAAGATACACCATTCAATCAATAAATATATAATTACAATGAAATCAACAAGCAAAAAATAAAATATGAAACAACAAATATAAAAACAATACGAGAAAATATGTAAGAAAAATATCACAGATTACTCAATTAAAACTCTTATTCTGCTCAATAGCATCCACTAATAGTTTTCATAATTTTTCTATCAGCATATATTAAAGATTTCTATAGCTCAATCATTCAACTTGCTTCTGCTTAGCGAATAAGAATTCTATAATTCAGTATTCCAATAATATCACAGATTTTAAATATTAATTCTCAGGATATGAGTTCGGCCGTCAGTGGAATTTAGATAAATAATTCATCTTAGGAACTTTGATTTTCTTATAATTCTTATTATAATACTGATACCGTATTTAAATATATTAACTGAGAATATCTAATACTTTAAATAGTGATATATAATTGAATATTTTATTCTCATCAATGTTCTTAATAAGACTTCTCCCTTAGTTATAACTATTTGTGCAATTAAGTTTAAATCAAGCTTGATTTTCAAGTAAAACCTTCAACAAGCTAGCTTTATGAAATTTCTATTAAATTGTTGCACTGAGGGCCCTCTAAGAAATTATTATTTCTGTAACTCACGTGCATAGATTTTTCACAAATTTAAATATGTGGAATGGACTTGCCTTGTGTGTCCTTTGCCTTTTTCTGGTGGGCTGCTGTTGTCCTCTCCAATAGGGATATTTAATTTAATAAATCATGTCATAGAGCAACTTCACTGAGTTAGGTTCATTACTTATTAGGAATTTTCAAGATTTAAACTTTGGTAATAAATAAAATTAATTATTGTAAGGGATTCAGTCTACTGCTCTCATATTGGTTGGTGTCTCAGTCGATCTCTGGCAAGCAAGTGGGCAGTTGATCTTCCCTTATTCATTTTCGATGATACTTCCTATTTCTAAATTTACATAAATTTGAATCTCCTATTGGTGGATTTCAACAAATCCACAATGACACAATTTAATACTGTCAAATAGTTCACAATACAAGGAGGTTATACATGAATATATTTACACTTAAATTTTATTTTATACTAGTAATAGATTTTCATACACTCTACAATAATTATACATTTTTATTATTTTAAAAAATATAACGTGGTGACTTTTGAAATAATTATTTTTAGTGCCTAACAAATACTGAGTTCTAATTGGTACATCACCAGATTTTTGTACAAAATGTGCTAATGTGTTAGTACACCTAATAAAACTAGATCCCACTTCCCTTTTATTTTTATTATGTTTTCATGATTTTTATTTGCTCACATACATACAATAAATATTTATATTTGCTTTTAAATGTTTATATCCTTTATTTTCTATGCTTAAATCTACAAAACCCTTTTGTCTTCATTTTAACAAATACCACCTACTTGCAATTATTTTGCTAGAAAGTATCTGACTGAATTGCAGATGTACAGCTTGACCATTATTGAAATTGCCGACAAGCATTATTTACAAAGAACTTGACCTCAAAAACAATATTATTATTTTTATTAAATAATTGAAAAATGATTTCCATTTCAAATTGTTATCAATAATCTTAGCCTTTATAGTCGTTATCATCTTATCTTCATCATCAACTGATAATACCATTGGTGATAAACATTTTTGGTTTTCCTGAATGAGATCTAATAATCAATTTCAATTATTGAATTATTTATTTAATGAATTTTTACTGGTACAAAAATATACTGTTATAACATTAACAACATTTTACAATGAAAGAAGTGATTGTATTGATTTATGTAGTTGTTCTGAACAAAAATCACAGTTGAAGTCATCTGTCCCTTTCTTTTACATGTACATAAAAAGGAAATTGATTTTTACTATCTGAGTCACTCCAAGGATATAATAGTCTTCATAGTATCATCCATAAAAACATAGGGTGATACAAATCAATGTTTTTTACATTAGACATCAATAAGTGAGAAACATTGAACAGTAAACATCAATGTTTTGTCTGTCGATACCCATCCCTAATGTTTACTGCACCATTGACATTATCAAACTGGATGAATGCAGATCAATGCTGCGTTATTTATAGTAAGATAGTTAAGGGATGATGCTATATAGACTTGTTGGAACAGGATTTGGATGCTGATAGAGACTGGTCATGTGATATGGTATGTGGTCATGTGATAGGGAGGTGGAGTGGGGGTCATTGAAACAGCCTTTGTTGAAACAGCCTTCGTTGAAAGCATAGCAAGGTTATTTCTTACCTATATGAGGAATAATAATTTTTAATACTTTTTTATACTTTTTATTTTTTATTAAATTGTTTTTCAGTTTTTTAAAATATTTTTCCTTTGACCTTGAACTTTGACCTTGCATTAGCTCATGTGAAGAGCCTTTTTCATACTATTTGTATTATATTATTTATACTCTGCATGTGAATGAGGAGAATAAATTCAATTTTATTAATTTAACCCAGAAAATAAAAGTATTTGAGTTTATTTTCTCATATCTGCCAATTCTTTCAAATTATTCAGATAAGTCTTGTCTAACATTTTATTTACCTTGAATCTCTGGAATTGAATATAAGATTAGACAACTATGATAGATAACACCAATAGTAAGCATACATGTTGTAACATATATAGCACATAACAGAAAACACTTTAAAGTATGTAATATAAATTAAAACAGGAGACACAATACATAAATAGATGTATTTGTGTTCACTCACTGCTGTCTGCTCGTTTGAGGAAGGGAACTCAGTTCTCGAAAATTTATGTTTCTTCAAGTCTTCAAGTGTTTTCAATCTATTTATGTATTGTGTCTCCTGTTTTAATTTAAATATATTGCTAATTTATAAGAGAGAAGTAATGACTAACCTTTTCAAGCGTCAACATGATTTCAATACGAGTCTGAGATTCGGCGCTTCTGAGAGCCTTCACCAGGATGGAGACAGTCTCTTCGTAACTGCGGCCCATCATTCGTCCCAACTTTTCATACATACTGCCTACACAGCAAATTGCGGCTCTGCAAATAACAAAACAATCCTGAGAATAGAGTCGCGCTGATAAGCTATCGCTTAGTTAAGTGAAGAATCATGTGCATGCTACTCCCGTTGAAGGATGGCCACTTAAACCATCTCCTGTGAATAGGATTCATGAGTTGGAAAATAGCTTCCAGGTGGTTCAGAACCCACCTAAACCAGTAGGTCAACTCATCTCTCATTATCATCCGTTTCATTACCACGAACAAGCCTAGAGATCATGAAGGCGTCACCCTCAAAAAAATAAAATAAAATAAATGCCAAATATAAAGAAAATAAAAATCTCAGTACTCTTTTTTTGAACCTCCTTCGTGCTTGGGATTGGGGCTTGCAATTATTCCCCATGAACGAGGAATTCCCAGTAAGCGCGAGTCATAAGCTAGCGTTGATTACGTCCCTACCCTTTGTACACACCGCCCGTCGCTACTACCGATTGAATGATTTAGTGAGGTCTTCGGACCGGTGCGCGGAGGCGGTTTACCGCTCCCGATGTTGTCGGAAAGATGACCAAACTTGATCATTTAGAGGAAGTAAAAGTCGTAACAAGGTTTTTCAAAAAAGGGTACTGAGATTTCTTTATATATATATATATATTATATATATATATATATATATATATATATATATATATTACAAGTAGCCCTATACAGAAAAGAGATAATAAATGCCAACTTTAGAATTTTATTATACAACTAACTTGTTAAAGAATTTTGCATGCCTATTTGCAAGACGAGAAAAGTAATTAATATGCAGCAGATGTATACATAGTAGGCTACAATGATGGCAAGGAAAGTTAACAAATCAAATCTTTTGATTCAAAAATGAAATATTTCATCACTAACTGGGGAAGTAGTTTCTAAAATCGGATATTGCTGATTTATCGATTTTTGGATGTTCTATTTTTCGTCGTCCTTATGAATTCTACCAGATTGAACGGAACTTGAAAAACAAATGATGTGTGCACAGATATACATCGTGTGCTTGCCAAGTTATGTTCAATATTTATAAGGACTCCAGAAATAGGACGTCCAGAAATCGATTTATGTATAACTAGACTAATCGTACTGAATTTATAATAAATGTTTTCTGTTATAGTCATAATCTTGTGGCGTGCCGACTGCAACATGCTAGAAAGAGTTCAAACGTGTAAAAGTCAAGCCACATGAGGCGTTTTTTCAGTAGGCGCGAGTAGACAGGAAACTCTCCAATTGGCTGATTGGGTTGGCGTATTGAGAGGCTCAAATCTGAGAGCTGATAGTCCTGCCGTGCCGTGCCGACTCGCCTGAAAAACGCTTCATGTGGCTTGGCCCTAATACTGTGACCGAAGTTTCGGAGTTTTTACTATACAGTATCTTGTAAGCTTGTAACAACTGTAAGCAAGATATACCTTTTTATTAGAGATATTCTGTATATAGGCTTGAAAAAGTAGATCTTATAATTGCAATATTCACTGCATGATTTAATTATCTATAATATAAAAAAGGAAATAATCGTCTTACATATGTACGGGATAGGGAATTCACGAATGACGCATCATCACGACTGAACTACTGAACTGATCAACTTGCATTATTATCCCATTGCAATTAGGCCTATTTTCATTGTTATAAATCAATTAATTCTAATTAAATAAATAGAACAAAGTTATTCGATTTGTGATTCAAAGTTAAGGCAACTATAGATCCCAACCAAACAGGGCATACTCCAATTGATTCCGTAGCTTAGTTGATAGCGCGTGCGCGGTTTATGGATCGAAGCTTGTGGGATCGAGACCTATGAAACTCACTTATTTTGCTGGAACTCGTAAAAAGATTATCCACTTAATTTTGAAAAAAATGATAATAATTATTCATTTTTTTATGTTCATAAGAAGATTGCATTATTTTCAATACCAAATTTTCCCTGGTGCAAAGCACGGGTTAACTTCTAGTCATAAATAAAGTTGAAAGTTGGATAACAGGACAAAAAAAAAACTACCCAGTAGCAGATACTTCTAATAAGCGGTTACATAGGCTAGACTTACAACTTAGTTGGTAAGAAACTAGGCGAGTCGTCTTTGTTCTTCAAGATGTCGTTGCACTTGTTGACGGTGTCGAAGAGCAGAAAGGTGTCGCCGACACTGAAGAGCGTTGCCAGGCAGCGGGCCAGCAGCCGGCGTGTCGGCGGACCTGGGCATTCCTGCACCAGCTGCATCAGCTGCTCCACCAGCTTCTTCTGGCATCCTTTTATATCCGCCTGCAACCAACACAAATCAATACATAACAAACCCGATAATTGCAACCAACACACACAAAGCACAACATTACAATATACAAAACCCTCACATAGTTTACTTTTTGTCATAGTCATTCAATCTCAGCTGTTTTCCATGCATGAAATCAAGCCGGTAAACAGCTGTTTGCAGAACAAATAAACATATGATTCTCATTGCAGCATGGAAACATTACAATGAAAACATATGGTTTCATTACAGTTGAGTATGTTTCCTATAGTGAGGTCCACGTTATAATGGCAGTGTGTGATTTTCAATGGTGTTGCTGGTGTTGCTATCCTTGTCTATCATTTAAACAAAGCAAGATGGTGCTATCTCTTTCGCGCTTTGCGATGTTGCCACATCGTATATCAACAATGTAGAAATTCAACTAATTGACAAAATATTTAATATCAATCATGAAAATTTATTATTACATCTTTAAAAAATATATTTTCTTGACAAATAAAATATAATTAACTATTTTCAACAATAATGAACAGTTGAATTCATCAGATATACCTGTATCAGCTGCTTGGGTGGCAAGGCTGAGATCTGGCAACCCTTTTCTCCTATCTACCTATCCTACACTGCCATTATAACGTGCACCTCACAATAGTTCCGAAATAGGAACAGCAAAACTGCTACAAAAAAACCACCTTTAGTGCTCCAGGTGGAAGTTTTGTCAACTTCCACAAAATTCCTGATTCGGAATTTGTAAACTAGGTTATGTTTATAGAATGATTGTAGTAACTTCAGCACAAGCAGGTAATGTTTTCTATTTCTCAATTATTCTTCTTTAGATTATTATGACAAAAAATAGTGTTCGTTACTTGGATGTGAATGTCTTTCGCAGTGCTCGAATGAAATTCTAGTCTCGGCTAATGCCTCGACTAGAAACATCATTCTCGCCTGCAAAAGACCCCTTCCCATCCTTGTGACGTAAGATACTATTACCGGAAATACAATGAATATCAGATCTACCATTAATAAGGACGTCAAGTTAGTAGGAGTACTGGCTATTTACTATTCAATGATAAATTGTTCCTCACAAATGTGATTTACAGAAGAAAATGATAAATAATCACAAGCAGGAAGAAGGGAAACTCTAGTTTCCAAGTAGGAAGAGGGTAACGCCTCGCGAAGGAGATATAATAAGTGGCAATTAAGTTGGTGAATGGTGAACACAAGAAAATTATAAATCACAAGTAGGAAATAGGGAAACTCTAGTTATCAAGTAGGGGGTAATGCCTCGTAAAGGAGATATAATAAATGGCGATGGCAATTAAGTGAGAAAGGTTGAAGTTCGATTCAAAATAAAACGTAGTGAAAGACTAACCAAAACATTAGTCTATGGTAGTGATAGGCGATTACTCAAGTTTTCTCCTGATGAATTCAGAAAAACACTAATACTATCGGACAAGAAACCGAAGCGATACATTTGTCAAGTTTACATACATTAAATAGGCTTTACAGAATCAACAATCTACAGTCAAGAAATGATAGGTTTTCCTTCTGCTGTTAAAACTGATAATTACACTTCAAAATTTACAACATGACACATACATTCCCACAGTACACCAGCACAACACTACTAAAATGTGAAATCAGAGAATATTAAAAATAGAGAGTGAAATACGAAAGTAGCTGGAGGAGAGTTGAACAAACATTAACCAGAGTTTCATAAGGATCAGTAGCATTTCAAGTAAAATTCAACATGAGCAGCTGAAATCATTAGTTTCAACAGAATCTCAGGAAGAGCATTCTTTTCAAACTTATGAAAAACCACACTAATCAAAATGATGAGAAACAATATGTTCATTCGATTGTCAGGAAAAACCTTATTGTAGTTGAGTCTAAGAAATGAGAATTATAATCACGACTCATATTGCAAGCATTTTGACTTAAGTACCAGCCAATTTCAACATGCATGGTTGAGGAGTAGAAAAGCACTATTGTAGTTGGTAGTGAGTTGTATCCTGAGGCAGAAAAGGTATTCTCTCCGGTGTTTTTCAAGCAGCTCTCGAAATGAATCTTGGAGAGTCTCAACCCAACAAACCAGTACTGAGATATGCAAACGGGTTGAAACAGAAAGGGTGGTAAAGAGAAATAGAAAGAGAGAACACAATGAGCAAAGGCAGTACTGGTAAACAATGGTACACACTCTTCGAACAGTCGACAAAATGTAAAAAGTAAGAAATATTCTAGATCAGATCATTTCAGTACAACAATGCTTTGATTTTCACTTGTAAAGCATATTCAAATTACACCAGCTTTACAAAAATAGCTATTATGCAGTTTCTTCTTCATGAAGCTTGATTACAGAGCCATAGGTCTATTATTATGCTTCAATTTTATTAGATGTTATGATAATGTTAATTACAATTCCTATCAAAAAGAAACCTATTTTCTTCACCTATTGTACAATTTTCATAACCCCTTCAAGTGATTGAGTAGGCATTTTTTTTTACTTCTCACGATGAAAATAGACTACACTATCGAAAATAGAGGTGAAGCTACACTGAGCCTATACCCTTCATTTTTTAGCAACACTACTAGTTTCAACTCTTCAAGCACCACTTTCAAGTGTGATTGTATAATTGTAATTTGAATATTGAATAGACTAATCAACCAATCATACTTTATAAGTACTTTACTTCATAATTCCTGTACCAAATATAAGTACTACACTTCATAATTCCTGTACCACATGATAATAATCTTTGCAATAAATCCTATTAACTGCATTGACAGTTGGAACAAAACTTTTTCTAGGCTCACCAAAGTTTACTATTGTTGTGATTAGCAAATTCCCGTGATACAAATCGATGTTTTCTTATCAATCAATTTTGATCAATGTTTGCAATCTGCTCAATTTCGCTGACCTGGGAGAAGTGCATTAAATGTGTGTTTGATTGGCCAGCAGCCAGGTTCCAGAGAAAGTTTTAACTGGCATCAGCTGTCCGACCTGTATTGAGGCCCAGACTGCAAGTGTTCTTGTTCAGGAAAGCTCTCTGTCATTTCGTTAATGGAAATTTGATAAAGTGAGCAACAAAGGAACAAGAAACCCGTAACTCCTTTGCTCCCACTTATCTTGACACTTTGTCTTAATTTGCAGCGCAGCGCTCCTTTCAACCTACAAACGCTCCAGTTCCAATTTTTTGCAAAGTCCTTATCACCTCCAACCTTCCGGTTTCACGGCACTAATCTGCATTAAAATCGTCCTTGAATCGATCTCACTCCTTGTTTATAACTACCTTGAATCTCTAGTCCACCATGTTTCACATAACGTATCTCTTTAAGATAAAAATACTTGAAAAGAGTCAATTTTCTAACAAGTATCGATACCATCAATAATTTACAATAAATATTATCTATGATAAAAGGAAGAAAGGACTAAGGGAAAAAATTCTATATAGTTTATTGGAATCTCTGTTTCAGTCACTCTATTACAATAATAGTAGGCCTATTCCATGTTTTACAAACAATAATAATTTAGATGTTACAAGATAACTAACAACATTCGAGTTGGCTCAGACCGAACTTGAACGACTGAATTATATCATAGATTAGAGATAGCATAAGAAGATACTCCATGGTATAGAGCGTTTATGTTCACATTTCACTGTTAACTGAAGCCGATAGTCCTAGCAGTTCTTTTTCGTGAAGCTATGTGATCCTCATACTTACAGTGAATATAATTATAGCCTCTGTATTCATACTGTGCCGTTCTTACACTCTCACCCGGTTAAAACAGTAATAATAGACAAGAGTAGACAGTAATCGGCTTGAGTTAACAAAAATTGGCTTGAAATTTGGAACATAAACGACCTATATCTTCTTATGCTATATTTACTGGATAGGATAATTACTTTGGAGGGAGGATGTAGAAATAAACATTTCAAAATATAATTTTGAGTGACGCAGCACTTCCTGAATTGCAGTCTCGATTCTCTTGATCCCATTTAAAACCATCAATTAGTAATTGAAAATTTAAATGAATTTAAGATTGAAAGAGGTTTTACTCATAATGAAAAAAAGTATTGTACGCGTGGTTCTAGTAACTTACCGTGGCAGCAAGGTATTGCAAACATGTACATGTATCTTGAACACGTAATACAATGAGTCACATTGAATGAAAAAGACTGAGAAATTGTCAAAAAACCACTTATTATCAATAAATCAGTGGTTTTTTGACAATTTCTCAGTCTTTTTCATTCAATATGCATAATTACCACAATATCAACTTCTCAACTACACAAAAAGGAAAAAAAACAATGAGTCACGTTTAACAATTCAATAATTCGATTTTCAACAGTTCACACTTTTGATGAGTGTGTGTTTTTCAAGGTGTTTATTTATTATTGATCTGACTGATCAATCAATTTCAGAGCTATTGTTATAGACAGACCAATCAGAAGTTATTGTACCACCGTACTAATTCATATTCAGTTGGTTTGAGCTTAATCTTGTTTCTTACAGTTTCATCATTTAATAAAGTTGATTGTAAAAAAAGAGGAATGAGCTTATCAAGCTTCTTCTAAAGTGAAATCTGAAAGAGATTAGATACAGTAATGACAATAAGCAGCTTTTGCCATCAATCTTGGAAGAAGAAATAAATGTCAATCGACAGTGACTGGCATTTCCTCGGATGCAGCTGATTTTCAACAGACTAGACGTTTTCCGTCTGTCTATTATTGATTAGAAAAGCAGCGGAATAAGAGGGAGAAGTTGGAGAAAAAGGAATACTTTTATGTCTCAAATCCCAAATATGATAGTACACGTTGTTGGAAGAGTGGAAATATCTCAGACCGTGATCATAATGGAGATTGTGTGGGAGTGGGACGGAGTGATGCAGATGCAGAGTGCAAAAACAGGGATATAAGTATTAGACAAGGAAAGGAAAAGATAGACGGTTATCGAGTGGGGTGGGGACTTTGGGAGCGGAAATAATGCTCCAAGGCAGTGAAATATGAGAAAATTCCGGAAGAAGTTAGTCGAGGTATTAGTTTCGAATGTGAAAAGTTTTATGTTCGATATTGCATTAGAAATGATAAACTTTTTTAAATGAGGGTCATAAAGCTGAATTGCCAACCACCAGCAAATTCTTGAATTATTTGAACTTTAGTTATTTTGTTCATGAATACGAGAGCATCACATTAAAGTTGACAATACATCATTTTTGAATAGGATTAATTATTCTCCCAGATCAACTTTGATATGATAAACTTGAGACCTATCCTCTTTAAAGAACTGAATGCGTTAGTTTAGATTAAAAAGAAATGCTCGTACTCTGATAAAATTGAAGTTATGGTCAGAATCAGAGTAAAATAAGAGCTTCGATTACTCTTCTCCGGGATAATAAGTCCTTATTTGCGTTATTTACATAATATAGTGAGATACCATGATACTTAGAATCCGTTAAATTAGGCAAAAAAACGTCATTTATGAAAGAAGGCTTGGTTACTGTAGTGAGATTCGCATTATAAAGTCAATGAAAATTATAGGACTACAGGGTTGCAGAGTCTCATAGCCTCAACTCCTTCTAGAGTATAGCATGCTTCAAGCCATCCCGGTATATCTAATATGATATTAATTATTTCATTTTTGTCAATAGTGATCAATTATATTTTATTCGTCAAGAAGATCTACTTTTTCATAATTTTCTAATAGAACATTTTCATAATTGAAATAAAATAATTGATTTTTGGTAGTTTATTATATTTCTACTAAGTTTATATAAAATAGTTTGCAACATTGTGGCGCTAGAAAAGAATAGAGCTATCTGCTTTGTCTAATGAGAGACAAGGATAGCAAACCACTATTAATCAGATGCTGGAACTTTCCTTACCAAATCCATAGAAGATTATTATTAAAGCCTGTGAATCAGTGAAGAACTGAAGATGCAAAAGGAATTTAAGTTGACTAGACGCTAGTATCAATGAACGATTTCTGAGAAAGGTTTCAAAGGAACTGAATTCAAGTTTATACTTTGACATGCAAGCATTCTCATAAATCCGTTCCTGAATTCCAATATTCTTGAGATAATCTTAGAACTCAACTAATATAGTCATACTTTTATTCACAGTATAAAATCGGGGCACCGAGCTTTGCTCGTTATTTATTCATTGATAAACAGAACTCAATTCTTAAAAATGATTGGGGAAGGACTAACAGACACAGCCCAAAACTTATTATTCCCCGAATTTTGATTTATTCACTATAAATATTCCAAAAAGTAGCTTATGTACCATACACTTGAATTCAGGTCAAATTTTCAGGCCAAAGATTTTTGAAAACAGAAAAGTTCTAATTTTGTTTGCAAACCAAATTGAAAAACAAAATTACACTCACTAATCACTTAAAACTGTAAAATAATGATTAACTTTGAAAATTATGATATACTCTAATTAAGAATGATATACCAGGTCATGTCAACAAATCAGATTATTTTGATCAAGTCTATTAAAATTTCTAGATCATATTTCTCGTGAGATACGGTGAGCTGATTGATTATACAGCTTATTGATAAACAGAGATGATTTTTATAATAAGGCTAGCTTTACACGCATTCGGTTTCATTTGGTTCGGTTCCTTTTCGTTTCGGTTCGGTTCGTTACCGAAAACGAATGAGGCTTTCATACATGTCATGTTCTAATTCGTACGGTTCTAATTAGGTATTTTCTTCTCAAACACAGCTGTGTTTAGATTTTCACATAGTCCAGGCGCTGGCTTACATTGAGCATACATGAGAGAGGCAGAGAATTTGACTTCGGATTATTGTTAGGGGGTCTTTAGTGTATATGAAACTCGATGTCGTCACGTCCCAGGGTGGTCGACAGCTTGGGGGGGAGGGGGGTAAGTTGTAAAAAACGCGCGTTTATAAAATCGCCTGTCCTGCAGTTACTATTCATAGTACAGCTTTTGATTTTTTCTCAATATTATGTACACATAACTGGCTTTCAATGTGGTCCTATACATTTTTACGATAAACCGCATAGTTTTTCCGTAAAAAAATAAAATATCTCGAAAAATGTATTTTTTTATTATGGACTTTTTGTTATTTCTCGAATATTCAAGTAATTAGCCGACTTAGAGGAAAAGGCTCCCAATAAACGTTGTAGGCCGTTTCTTGCTGAATCCAATGATATATATAGTTTGAGGATTACGATCATAGATGCGGCGGTGGGAGGGGGATAAGTAGCACTGTTATGCTACTCCCCCATGATTAATGCGCGTAATGGCCTGTCTATCGCATCGCTCCTACTAGTCTATGCATTCAAATTATGTATTTCAGGAACGCTATCTTATGTATTTTCGGTCGCTGAACACGATTTTTCAACTCTCAAGCCTTAATAATTGATAATTCTCATCATAATATACTAATTATGGTCAAAATTACAAACTTCATCTCATTCTGCAAGGAAACTAAGAAATGACTATTTGAAATGAACGAAACTTGGGTTTCAAGAAATATATTAGGATAGAATAAAGATAATATTCATATATGTTTATGTTCTATTGTTTTTATCTCAAATTAATTTATTGTGATGTACTGCAGGCTAAATTATATAAATTAATTGCACACTGGCCACGCTTACTTGATATAGTGGTCAGTTAATTTCCAAGAAATATTTGTGGAATTTCTTAGTTCTTCATGGTGGAAATGGAATTCATCATTCATTCATTATCATAATGATTATGTTTAGTATGAAAATGTTAATCTTTCGTGAATCTTCAGTTTGTCGTGAACTTTTGAGAAATTATATTCAATATAATAATAGATATGTGTCAAATCAAAATGAAATGAAAATTTAAATATTCATCCATGTTATTTCTAACAGTATTATTATGATGATATTTCACTAACTTTTGATTGATTCATCCATTATGGTATTCCCGTTTTGTAGACTGTTTATGGTAGACTGTTTTGAAATGGTAACAAGTTATTCAGTATCAAAATTTGGGATTCGAATAGTTTTAGGCCATGCCTGTTATTCATTCCCAAACATATTCATATGATTTGTAATTTTATCCACAAATGAATGAATTTATGTATTCCTGCACGTAGCTAACGTATGGATTATTCCTTTATAGATTCTTGCATGTCACATTAATAAATCTCTGCCACAGATTTAGAAATCAAGTCTCGATGGTTTGGAGAGCATATTATTGGAGTGATTCTTTTACTCTGCTGCTTCTATTATGTTCACTACCTTTGTTTGATTTTAGACCATAGACATGAAAAGCTATGTCCACCTGTATCACTCCATCTTTATTGAGAATTTTCATAACTCTTCTCATCACAAAGTTACCATAATCTTGCAGCGTATTGAAGTTTTAAAAAGTGAAGTAGGAGTTGAATTCAGGAGAGCCATGTCATCATTATGCGAATTTGTCAACGATATTTCGGGATTTAGTCAAATCCACAGCTAGTTTCACTTACAATTTTATGGGCCAAGATTAAGAGTTTTTTTTCAAATATCCATCAGATGTTGACAGAGATTGCGGTTATTGTAGAAATGCATGCTGCACTAAAACTTCAATGCTGAATTATCTTTAAACAGCTACCTAGTAAAAATACAGAGATCAGATCTTTTTGTTCTAGAATTAACTAAGACTAGGATTTTTGTTTGATTGCATCGTGGAGAATGAAAGAACTCTTTTTCTTGTTAATTTTGGATGTTCAGAGAGATTATTTTTTTAATTGAAAATCTGTTCCTTGTTTTGACACATGGTATATAAACTTCATCTCTTCTCTCCATTGATGAAATCATGTAATATTCGTGGAAAAATAATAATTAAAAAATATAAATTCTCCCTGAGTTTTAATTTGTATCTTTCATATTATTTTTTTAGCAAACTATTCATTGAGAAAAAAATGTTCCTGTGAACTAACAGAAATGAATTGACCATATGATTTTGACTTGGAAAATTTTGAAACAGATAATCACGATATCAGGTTAAAATAAAAACAAAAAATCTGGTGTGGCGCACTCACACACGCACACACCTTTCCTTGCAGTTATGAAAATTGATCACCTGACGCTAGTCTTCCTGCGCTTCTCAAGTCTTCTATTCAAAGATTTGAGCCAACTGTTGACAGGGCAATAACGCTGGAGACACACGAGGTCTGCTATCTGTTCATAGTGAAAGGTTTAATAGAATCAACAGTTGCCAACAGTTTGCAATTGGTTAATCTCGAATTTCGAGCTTATTTTTAATTTTAGGTGAAAATGTTACTGAACATTAATTGTAGAGATTCTCATGCTCAATCGTTTCCACTCGAATTTTTTGTTTAAATTGAATCTGAAGCCTGATAATTGAGAATCTAAAATCAAACTTTGCATAGATGGGGCGGAGCTCCTGAAATTTTTACAGATATGGGACTTGTGGCAGTTGATAGAGCTTATCGATGACTATTTTAGGTATAACTTTTATCGAAATCGTTGGAGCCGTTTTCGAGAAAATCGCGAAAGACTCTGTTTTTGACAACATTTTATCCATTTCTGCCGCCATCATCAATCGCATTTGATTGAAATTGTTCGAGTCGGATCCTTATATTGTAAATTCAAGTCATTCCGTTAATTGGGAGATGAGATATCGTGTACACACACACACACACACACACACACACACACACACACACACACACACACACACACAACACACACACACACACCACCACACACACACACACACCACACACACACACACACACACACACACACACACCACACACACACACACACACACACACACACACACACACACACACACACACACACACACACACACACACACACACACACACACACACACACACCCAAAAACCACTTTTTTGGACTCAGGGGACCTTGAAACGTATAGAAAATTTAGAAATTGGGGTACCTTAATTTTTTTCGGAAAGCAATACTTTCCTTACTTATGGTAATAGGGCAAGGAAAGTAAAAAGGCAAGAGTGAGTAAAAGTCTTTGTTTTTTCCTGTTTCCCTAGCTACGAATTCGAATATGATGAAACCTATTCGTGTCGAGGGGGTGTTCGGTGCTATGCGGTTGCTATTCGGTACCGAATTCAAACCGAGTCATCGTTTCACACTTATCGGAATTTGCCGAAAACGAAACGAACCGAACCGCAAGTGTGTGGAAGTAGCCTCAAGCTAGCACCGAATTGAAACCTGATGGAATTTATTAGAGTCAAGTGGGTGTTCGGTTTCTATTCGGTACCGAATTACCGTTTCACACTTATCAGAATTTGCCGAAAACGAAACGAACCGAATGAATGTGAAACTAGCCTAAGGGGTTACCGAGATGCATAGCTTTGAATATAAAAATTGGCCTTTTTTGGTGTATTGGAATATGGGCTTAAGTACACTCAACAATAAATTTTTAATTTTTCCACCGAATTCGACTTATGATACATGATTTTTGGACCGCCTTGAAGAGCCGAGAAGAATGAGGTGTAGTATGATGAAATCTGAGCATTTTGTCGTAAGTTATAAGGGTTTGAAATTTTGATCCTTGAGGTGTCCTTAAGCGCGCCTCTCCACTAGGAAATATTGAAATGAAGTGTATCTAACGGGTGATTCTCGTAGAAAATAATCTCATGAACTTATATCATTGTGCTAAATATAAATGTGAGGGCAATGTAGTTGGTGATGATGGTTGAAGCTGAAAATGAGGTGTTTTTCATAATAAAAGGAGCAATGTTGTCAGGTACCTGGAAATCTATATGAGATAGAGCATTCTACCTGATCTCAGATTGTAGAACACAAAAATACGCCCAGAGGGATTTTGAATTATACATCTAAATGGTAACAATCGGAAGATATTGTTGATCAAAAACTAAAATTCAACAAAATTGATTTTTTCTTCAAATTTCACTAATTTTTGAAAAATCATAACTCACTACTCATTGGAGATAGAGAGTTCCGAATGATTTCATTTTATCCAGAGTTTTATAATGTAGAAGAAAGGCAAGAGCAATTTTTCCTGTCCGATTTCGAGATTTGACAGAAATAGCTGAAAACTGGAAAATGAGCCGAAAATACGAGGTTTTTGGGCCACCCTGTATCTAGCACAAGGAAATTTTGCATGAAGAAATTAGTTCTGGACTTCTCTTATGTACCCAAATAATATATAATAAAATCAGAACTACAATATAAATTGCATGCACCAATGTATAAAGTGACTGGACTATAATTCGAGATTTTGGTATTGGTTGAACGATGATAAACAGGATAAATACGTAAAACATAGAAGCGAATACGAAAAACATTGCCACGTATGAAACTGTTATTAGAACAGACAAGCCACTGTAACAGTGAGCGCAGCATTCAAATTACTGATGCCATCAATCACAATAATTAATTGTCATGTTTGTGACAATCTTCTAATTCTTTTCATTGAATATATGGGAACCAACCATATCATTTCCTCCTCTACAAAACGCAAAGTTACATCTTTCTCTTCAAGTATGATAAAATAACAAACAATCAGTAAATAATTCATTTGTCAAATTATATAAGTTCCTAACAATAAGAAGAATATTGAGACTTGAAACATGAAGAATGTTGTGACTGTATGTCAAGGTGATTGTGAGGATCCACTACCACTAAGAAAAAGATCCAACTTTCCTCTTTAATTTGACATTTCCGAGCAAATGAGGCCAAGTTGTCTTGCACACTGCACAAACGACCGAAATTTGTTTTGCACATGAACCAGCACTAGTTCAGAGCAAGCATGCAATTTACCGCATACAATTTATAATTTAAAAGTTGTAGGAGACACTCCAACCGTTCCACTATCTATCTCAGCCTTTCCTCTTGCTACTAGTCCTCCTCCTCAATCGATTCCCACGTGGCTTAGCACCTCCAACCGACTTTCTCTCCGGTAAGAAAGGAAATTTATTTATACATATTACATATAAATTGCCGTTGAATAACCCAGGACATGGCCTTTGGAAATCCTCTAGCCGTATATCCTAGCAATTTACTATTGTTTTCAATGGCTATTTTATCGGACCGGACTCACTGCAGCGGTACATCAGATCCGCTTCAAATGGCTCGTGCAATTTCAGGAGTTTTTTGCGGAACTTAAGAAAAGCCTAGTTTATAAATTGTGTTTGATTTCGTAAGTCAAGAGTTTTGCAGGATTCTATGAGAAGTATGAAATAGATGTTCTTATTGAGGACTTCTATACAATGTTATTTGATTTCCTAGTGGGTTTTCCGAGTTCCAAGTAGGTGAAAATAAAACAGAAACCTGTCGAAAACCTATCTACTCATATCATGAGATCTGTCAAGAATGACGTTAAAAACCAATTTTTATCATCAGTCGGGAAACGTAACAGGAAGTTCATGCTTTTAAATTTTCACTTCAATCATAAACTACAATAAAGCTAACAATATTTATGCATATTGAAGTAAATTCTAGTCTATTCCAGAAAATAATTTGATTGTATGGTATGAGATGTTGTGGTATTTCTCCATAATTGAAAGAATAAGACTTTGATATTGTCAATACCACTTGGTATATACCAAAAGTGGTAATGACAATATCAAAGTTTTATTCTTTCAATTATTCCAGAAAACATAAATATATTTTTTAATATTTTTGTTACCTTATAATTATATCAACATTATTTATCAAATGAAATGAAATAGCCAGGTCTAATATAAGAGTTTTCAGATGGCACTCGATTATGCTTCAATGGTTAGTAGAACCACAAAGGAGAAGGTGTTCACATAAGAAGGTGTTCTTCCTTTTTCTGTGGTAAAACGTACAGACAGGGTTTTACCACAATTGGTTAGAAACTATTCCCCATCAGAAAATGGAAGCGCAGAATGGATACAACCTAGTTCTTGGATATTTGAATGGCACAGTGCATTAGATTACATGACCATAGTATCAATTCTGAGCTTTCAAACCGAAAAAGGATCAGAAAATATTTTTCACCACAGTTATGAAAAACAACAACAAAGATACCACGAAGAGCACTGTAGCCTACATAACCGTATCCAGGATTTTCCGCGTCCATTTTATGAACAGTGTTTCATCCACTTCCAGTGCCATTCAGCCTTTCGCATTACTGTAACTACCAAACAACAAAGTCCTGCATCATCCCTCTTTACCTGGCTTTAGTTTTCTTTCACAGCTCATATTAAACGCGCTCACAGATAGCATACCAAATGTTTTGAATGACATGAGATTTAATTATCATGAAACATGAAGTATTATCAAATGAAATAAATATCAGGCTGTATCAGGTCTAATATCAGAGTTTTTAGATATCACATTTCACATTTCATTTTCCTGTAATATGATTATTTATTTTAGAAAATAATAATAAATAAATAAAATAAAAGATTGAAGATTAATTTCCTGAAACCAATGACTCCTCTTATGACATTGGTTTCGTCCTTATAACATTGATCATAAGTGGTGGAGGTCATTTGAGCCTCGGAAAACTTCTTGTAAAAAGAGAATTAGGAATTTGATAGAATAATCATAAATGGGTATGAATAAGATGAAAAGTAATAACTATATTTTATTTCAGATTCTAAATTACCAGAGTTCTACATAAACGCGATAAGCATTGCAGACTTGTCTGGATTTTTGAAATCGTAAAACTTTTGTTGAACTTTCATTAAGTTGAAACTTAATGAAAGTTTTTGTAAAGTTCTCATTAAGTATGAAAGCTCAACTTGACAAGAAGAAAATTCTAATTACTTGGATTGAAAGAAAAACTTGATTGAAGAAAATTATTTCTCAATGCGTTGTAGTTGGATAACAACGATATTGTTGGATATGGAAAGTTGGATATTCAACGGATAACAGAGCGGAAATGAGACAGATTGTTTCTGGCAGATTGAAAACTGTTGCATGAGAAAGTAGGTGGCATGAGGATGAAGAATGGACAAGAAGAGGAAATGTTTAAAAGTAGAAGAGAGTGAGAAGAAGATGTAAGACGTGAAATAGCATAAGAGAGATTGGCCGAGCTGTACATACGCAAACTATAAAAGATGGGATGTTAGAAGCACCTGCTACGCTACACAATCCCTTGGGGACAGCAGAGCAGAGCAGAGCAGAGCAAATGCCAAACTGGTAAGCAATTTCGGAAGGATTTCTGCTGCGTTTCAGCCCTGGCAGCCCTGGCCCACCTGCTAATTCTATCGGTAATTTCACTTGATTCCATGAAAATAGAAATTCATCTGCACTCTATTAAAATGAATCATACAACATAACAGTTGCCTATGGACATTTAAAAATTTGTAGAGAGATAGCATAGGACATTTAGAAATGATTTGAAGCAACTTGGTATTGCTATATTGATTGATTCTATACAAATGTACTCCGAGAATGAATTGTGCAACATTTAAAAAAAAATGAAAATTTTGAGATATCGATGGCACACTTGATACCAAAATTCATAGCATCAACACATAATGAAATTATGCTGACAAAGCTGACAGTAAATTGGAGGATTGAAGCTGGCCTTAATTATGTAAAACGACCTCAATCATTAAAATAAATGCGAATAAAAATTTACTACATAAACATGAGTCTTGAAGGTCAAAGATCCATAGCCACTTTTCTAATCAATTATAATTGTGCAAACAACCATATTAATGATTTAATTTTCAAGTACGGTGAATTTTTACTTCGATTCGAGTAGAATTATTTCTCAATTTTATAGATTCAATTCATGTACACCTGATCAATATGTAAACTTAGTCAACAAATCAATATTTTACAGAGCATCCATACTTTTACATTTTTTAAGGAGGAATAATAGGGTGTTGCCGAAGTTTAAAGAAGGAAAAATGAACAAAAATTCTTTGCACAAAACGGTAATGTTCTTTGACTATAACGATAATGTGCAAAATTAGGGTAGATAGTTGAATTAAATACTGTATATTAATTAGCTTTTGAGTAACTCGATGAAACTTATTGAAATTCTCACGATTTCTATAAGAATCATGGAAACAGTTGAATTTTCCAGATGATCTGTTACTTTATTGAAGTGTGTTTAATTGGATTGGTTGTAGGAAGATGAAATCAGAAAGGGGTGCTGCCATGCGCCATGCACACTAATCGAATTAGACAACCGTTCAGAGAATCAGAGAGATTCCAAATAAGGCTACTAACAGCAAGAGCTGTTCTGCAGCCTGCACTTGACCAACACTTCTGTTCCAAATGTAAAATTCAACAGTTTAATGCATTTATCAGAGAATGAAGCCGGTCATTAGCCAGAATACTTTAGAGAAATACAATTAT
This sequence comes from Nilaparvata lugens, assembly GCF_014356525.2. Classification (NCBI taxonomy): domain Eukaryota; kingdom Metazoa; phylum Arthropoda; class Insecta; order Hemiptera; family Delphacidae; genus Nilaparvata; species Nilaparvata lugens. Next base: position 34,017,506 of record NC_052510.1, read on the forward strand.
GCTGACTAGTCACAGGAAAGGGAGTTGGCTCTTGATTGTATGGACAGAATCTCCCTGTTAAATCTATAAACGTAATCGGTCAGTTTGAAATTAAAACTGTAGGACTCAAAATCACCCTCTCATTAAAAATCAAGTCTCGTGTGGGCATCTTGATTTAGTCCGGTCAGTCAATAATAGTTAGTGCCAGATTAATTATCTATCTTCTAATTTATTATGCTAAAAATAGAATAAATTTGATTTTTCACTCTAGATATACAAATAACTATTGAATATCTGGTCTGAAGGGGGAAATAATATGTTTCCAAAGGATTACAAGGGTTATCCATTCAAATGTACTACTTCTGAAAGTTGTGTGTGATTACAATACATGTCAACTATGAATTTTACTTTTTATATTTTCATTGGAAAGGATGTGGAAGTGGATGAAATATTAAATATGGAAGAAAATTAATATAACAGACTATATTTTTTCAAAGTTGGAATCGAATAAGATTGATTCGTAGTCGAGTCCGTAGGCTACTCTATTCACGAATAGTTTGCGAAAATGATTGAGTATATGAAGTTATTGTTAGGAACCGATTTGCAAGACATGAGGCTTAATTTTTTATAATGAATTATAATGCCTGTTAAGTTGCGTCACGTACTTTACACTCAAACTGTGTATAGTTTTGTTGCCATTCTATGTCAAGCCGTTTGCTCTTGGTCCAATGACACTTGACATAATAATATGTGATTTACAAGAAAGAAAACGAAATAAAAAGTTTCAAATAGGAACCAGGAAGAACTAGATAAATGTTATGAAAATGTGACGACTGTAATAAAATTTTGCATGAAATCATCAGACTACATAAATTACTGATACCATTCACCATTCAGTAAGATTGTACTGAGTACAAAATTTGAACAAGTTTTGTGACGATTAATAACTGCATTTGCTACTGAGCAGCAACTTGACTCGAGTCAGGTCGGGTCCGGTAATACATTATCATTCTAGTCTTACGCTTTCTGCCGTCTATGTTTCATACATATTCATTCCAGTGTCGTGCATTAATTAAATAGATCTCTTGAAGAGCAGTAAATGCATGATAATGCCATGAGATAAACTAATGCTATTCAAGTGGAGATTCACAAAAGCTATACTTCAAATAGCACGATTGTCCTTTTGCTTTCAAATTAGTATTCGTCATACATCCGTATAATTTACAACAATAACAACAGAATTTACAGCTGGGATTGAAGACACTACTCAATTGCACAATAATACAGTAATTCATTTCATTTAATAACGAAAATACGTAATGGAAGAATCAGGCATAGGCCTTTCTATTTCTAACACAAATTTTGGAGAATATAGTCACACAATATAACACACAATTGGGATAATCACCCAATTTAACGAATTACACGCGAAATTGCAATATCTTCTGAAAGGAATTAGAGCTCCAATAGATGAACATCAGGATAAAGCTTGTAAATTCTGGGCTACAAATTACTGAAAATCAATACAGTCACAGACCAAAATAATTACCCCAAATTGAATGGAGAGCATCTTGGGAGCTACTCAATGCGATTTGAAAATTACAAAGATCGAGCCGCTGATAAACGCTACAAGCCAGCATTCAAATTAGACGTCTCCAACTAATCGATTTTCCCATTACGACGGAAAAAGCAAATGAAAAAGGTAAGAAGAGAATCAGGTAAAGGGCAAAAATTGGGCTGAAAGGAAGAAAGAAGGGCGTCTTGTTATCCCTTGCCAAGTGAAAGGGTGAGCGACAGGCTTGAAATGTCAAAATGTCTGTTTCGGGGACTGAAGAGCAGAAGTGGGACAGTGTGGTTGGAAACAAGCCGTTGACAAATGACACACTGGCTGTCATACGTGGTGGATAATTGAGGAGAAAAATATTTGCTTGACTTGAAGAAAGGCAGGGAAATGAAAGCCGCTCGCCAACTTTCATTAGATCTTGCGAAAAGACTCCTTGTGCCGTTTCATGTTTTCAGACGGAATCCAAGTACACAACATTTTCTCTGCTATTTATCTCTTCGAATGTTATTCTGGTTGACGGATTAACAAAAATACATGCTCGTGGTGATATCGAAAGTAATCTGATTGGAGCACTTACTTCGATCAATTTATTCATGAGTAAATGAGATGTTTTCCAAGTGTTCTATTGAACAATAATTTATAACATTTTTCAAAAATACATTATCCATTATTATTTCATTTGTTTTCACATTATCGACCGTCAATCGGTGTTCAGCAAAATAGACGATTAGGCCTATCAGCCTTAAAATTAGACGGCTGTTTCATCATTAGATATCTTCTCTAGGGCCGGTTTCGGAGGTCGGGATTTAGCTAAGTTCTAGACTTTGAACCGCTGGAGTCAGAAAATTGGTTTTCCGAAACGGGTCGTAGTCGTAGTCCACGTTTAAATTAAATTTCGAAAAACTAGAAAATTGAACACAAAATTAAATAAAGAGTTTTAGAGTTTAAAGAGTTTTTAGATAAAGAGAAAAAAGGTTCAGCTATTTTGAATTATTTAGGAATGTTTCATTTCGTCAAGGGAAAACGTTTCCAATACATAGAAATGAGAGAATACTACGACTACGCCCCGTTTTGGAAAGCCAATTTTCTGACTCTCCAGCTGTTTGAAGTCTAGAAATTAGCTAAATCCCGAGCTCGGAAACCGGCCCCAGTAGCCTAATTTCGTAATAATATTGACAGGCCTAAGGTGCGTACAGATATACGCGCCGCGAACATGAGCAATTCACTTTTAATCAGCTGACTATATCTGCATTTTTACAAAAACGGTAAGATACAGATATAAAAAGCTTGGCATCAGCTGATTAAAAGTGAATTGCTCATGTTCGCGGCGCGTAAATCTGTACGCACCTCTACATAAACTAGCTTGCAGCCACAGCAGTAATGACACAAAAGTGACAATATATTATAATTTAATAATGGAATTAGAAAGGAAATTGATGATAATGAATACATATATTTTTTCTGATCTCTATTTCAAAGATTACAACCTCCTGAAACCTTGTTTCTTCTATGAAATATAACCTATTTCAACTCCATAGAGAGCTTTATTTCACTTTTCAAGTATACTAATTTGAGTGACTGATGAATTATAATGAATTATCACCTTTTGTGCAGCGACTAGGACCTTGTCAAGAAAGCGAAGCCACTCAAATATGAAGACGGGTCGCTTGGCCTCTGGGATCTGCTTGAGGGCTTCCTCGTTCAAAGTCAGACTGTGGCTAAGCTCCATCATTACACTTCCCAGTCTGAAATACAACAAATTAATTAGGTATTTAACCTATTATATTCATAAACATTATAAACACCAACAATTTTAGAATTATAAAAATCATTGTAATTACAATACAAAAATAATTATAATTATGAATATCGACACATTCATCTCAACATACAATAGACCTAATTCAATAGACAATTTGTTTCTCTAGCTGCGAATTATACCTTTCATAAACCAATCACTTAAGCTCTGGGCTTCAAAGTAGATGATATTATGGATGAAAAGAGATGATTAGATGAAAAATTTTGGGTAGCTTCTGAGTTACCTGAATGTGATCTACAATATTACAGATTAAAATAGTTGTAAGGTTTCGAAAATATAATATTCAATTCACGTACATCACTAGTAGTTCTATGAACACTACGGTTGACCTCGCGCAATTATAAACCACAGCCTCCTCTAATAATGTCCATAAGAATAGATTTTATCCTGTCCTGTTGTGTCGGTGACATATCAGTGTGAAAACGGCTAATAGTTGTTTGGGTTGGTGTATAAACAATGCTAATCATCTGATGTTAACAACTATCATCAAAAGCCAATTCCCTACAAGACATACTATAGCCTACTGTTAAATGGGCTGCCACAGTTGAAATCAGAGAAAAGTCGACAGAAAATGTTATGTTACTGAGAGCTGATTGCATGCGCCATTGCATGCGTCATTGCATGCAAATTAATAATCCACTCGACAGCTGATTCATGATGAGCAATTCTATAGTCTGATTTTTACGGTATCATTGGGGTATGGAGGAGGCTCCTTTCCTTTCTATATCCTTTAAATGCAACATTTCAATAAACCTAACATATACATCGACGCCCAATACAAAAACAGGAACATTCCTGTCAAATTTCATGAAAATATAATGTTGGCGCGTTTCGCCGCAAATGCGGAACACACATACATATAGAGAAATGCGAAACTGTCGACTTGAATCTATACCTCACTTCGCTCGGTTATGTGAGGAGTGTAATTTTATGAAACTATTCTACTAAAAAGAGCCCCGATTTTCCCTAGTTATCAACAACTGATGCAGTATCTCACAACAGAATTAAATTCATGGCCATTCTGGTTTCAATTGCATGATTAAAAGCGGTCGACAACTAGTTTGAAATAGATAGCGTACAATGAGACCAGTCTCTATTGAATCCAAAGCAATATAATAACGACAAATGGATTCAATGCATAATACCTAATCGGATTTGAATGGATTGCATTTGGCAGCTAGACGATATTTACTGCAATATATTGACAACTACTGTGCTCGGAATTCAATTCAATGTCTTCTACGCTAATAAGGTTTATCGCACTGTAAATTCAGCTCGTTAGACTCCATCAATGAATGACGGTCCCAAGACTAATCTGTAGGCTATTCAAATTGAACTGCAACACCTGAGATACCTCCACAACTAACCTGGTCTACAAACCTACTTGAATTTCAGGTGAATTTTGATTATGTATACAAAATGCAAGAAACAACATTGAGATAGAGTATCACGACATCACGACCTAATTAGTTTTTATTCCGGCACTAAAAACAAATGAGATGTTTGCATTACTGAACAATGTGTTTACACCCACTTTACCCGAGTCTCTTCTCTTATCCTCAACATTCACACTTCATAAATGTTTCTTATCTGTTCCAACCATTTTTGTGTTTCAGCTCGAACCAAGCTCTATTGTCAGCGCTAATGCTAAAGCGCTTCAATGCTCAGCTCAACTAGTAACAGTAACCTACTTGAGAGTTGAAAGCGGTGGCTAAACCAGAGATGAAGTAAATCTAAGTATATAGTTTTTGTTACTCTATGATTACACTGACTCACAAGACAACTACCAAGCGGCGGTCGAGAGACAATCAAAATTCGGCCTAAAAAATAATTATCAAAGATTTTTATGTTTACCATAACTCAGTTGAATAGCATACAATTTCAATATACTTCCGAAACAGAAATTCTACCAGTTAAAACGAAGAACCACTACAAGTTGTCAATTAATTCAACTAAAATCAAAATAAGTGCTTCCAAATCATCTGAATCATGCACAAAGCGTATAAAGCAACCGAAGAACAGAGGAAATGCATGTTAGCTGGGGGAAATGTTATCAAAATAAGTGCTTCCAAATCATCTGAATCATGCACAAAGCGTATAAAGCAGCCAAAGAACAGAGGAAATGCATGTTAGCTGGGGGAAATGTTATAATTTACTACTGGTATGACTGGGCGAATATTTCAGTATTTTTTAGTAGCAGCATTCATCACATTACCACCAGCGTTCATCTTGCCAATATTTGCTGTGTGCAGAAGTCTTCAGAATCGAACTGGATTTTAGTTTAATATAGGAGAATCTACATTGACTGATCGGCAAGTATCATCTTCCTCCCTTGCACTTTAGATACATTATTATTGTCATCCCATTAATTTTCAATTGATTGGTGAAATAACTCCCCTTCCTTCCTTCCATTTTCACTTGAATTGTGCTCAATTTCAATAAGAGCGTATCAAATATAAAGCGAATCTTAGTTGAAAAGTGTAAAGTTGGATGTGAGTTAAACGACTATAGGATCTCAAAGCAGAAATTGAAGTTTGGAAGATTACCGGAAAACGATTACGTTGGCTTTCAACGAAGTTGGAAGCTCTATTCAGTTTATGAGATAAAATGAGCTCACTTCCGAACTCATTCAACAGATGAAGAAGCACGGGGCTTATTGCGTTTTAAAGTGTCGTGCACGCTCCATTTACAGCAATGACAGCCAAAGAAGTCGAGCTGTCACGACAGACTTTGAACTTTGTCCGGAACATCTGCGCCAACAAAATTGTATACGAGTGCTTTCCAGGTCAAGCTTACATGTTACATACATGTCGAGTTGGCCGCCACCATATTAGTGACCACCATATTATTCATTCATAACCAGCATCACACACACACACACACACACCACACACACACACACACCACACACACACCACACCACACACACACACACACCACCACACACACACACACACACACACCACACACACACACACACACACACACACACACACACACACACACACACACACACACACACACACACACACACACACACACACACACACACACACACACACACACACACACACACACACACACACACACACACATTTTTAATAATTCCCAGTTTCCCAATTTCATCAATTCAGGATACGGATGTATTGCTAGAGAGTAGCTTAAATGAGACTTTAAAGAAACAAATTACACATTTTTTTCTGCTATTGAAATAAAATGATTTTCTGGGAGTTTAAGAAGGTTAAAATTCAAGATGAGATAGACAAGTGCATCCATGGAACGCGATTCTAAAAAGAAACCCTAGAAACAAAAGAAAATAATTTATGTAATGAAGAGTTTGCAAGTTTGTACTGCTCATAATTTTCAGCGTACAGTCTTGCACGCTACAGTTGCACCACTTTTTATATTAGAATTATTTCCTACTATATCTACAAACTCTATAATAACTAAGCTCACAGACCACGATTAATGTCTTCTGCAGTACATTCTGAAGCAAATTATGAAGAAATTAATCGCATTAATCTCAACTAGTGAAGTTGTTGCTCGAAAAGTATAATGTACAACTTAAACTCCAAATAGTTCAGAAACTGAACCATATTTTTATGGTGAAGACAATAATATGTAAAAATTGGTACCGTATTCTCTGTGATCCGTATTCAACAGTGGTCTCTGATGTGTTATCTCAATAGGACAATATCAAGAAGAAAAAGAAGTTAGATTAATCCATTGACCTAATAATACATACATTTTATTGTTAGTACAAATAGCCTATTTGAAGGCTCCGCCCCCTTGACCCCCGACTGTATCGTCCGAAAATGAGATCAGCGGGCTCGCTTCGCTCGTCTGCATTTTATTTGAGCATGCTTCATTCCATCATAAAGTCAAAGTACTGAGAAAACGCAGAAAAGCTGAGAAAACGTTGGAAAAACGCTAATTTTGGGCGTATCTTTGATGAAATATTAAAGTCACCTCATCACTAAATTTTTAGACCCTAGCTAAACCTCTGAACCAAATTAGAACATTTTCTGTCTATTACGTGATGAAAGAACTGAGAAAACGCGAAAAAACGCTAATTTTGGGTGTATCTTTGGCGTTATTTCAAATTCCTTCCAACACAACATTATTACACCCCAGCTGAGCTTCTGTAGTAAATTTGAACATTTTCTGTTCATTTGTTCTCGATAAAGCTGAGAAAACGCTAAAAAACGCTGGAAAAACGCAGATTTTGGGCGTATCTTTGGAAATTTTCCCAAATCCGTTCTTAGTGCGCCTCTAAAGGACCAACTGAACATACCTACCAAATTTGAACGTTTTTGGTCAGGTAGATTTTTAGTTCTGCCAGTGAGTGAGTGAGTGAGTCAGTCAGTCAGTGAGTGCTATTTCGCATTTACATAATAGATGGATTCCTCATTTCATTATTAAAAGCAATGAAGTGATTCACTTCAATGAAGTTGACTCAATATTAACAAATCATCAGTGATTTATTCACTCTTCCAAACTTATTTTTTATTCATTCATTGAATAAAAATTACAATAACGAAATATGAATAATCTCTTCAAGATGGGTTGCTCCAATTTATAATTTTAATCCGGGATCAGAACAACGAAGATTGTTGCAACCCAAACCCAACAAATTAAAATTGAAAATCAAAGTAGATAATACTTCAATCATAGCTTCTGAAAGAAGTACACTTCAATATGAATGGATTGAATCCAATTATAGTTGTTCCGTGAATAGGATGACTCTAATTAACGAAGATTGATTAAGTTGTTTGAATCAATTTAGACCACTTGTCTTTTAGGTTAACATTGACATTGGTGTTGGACTCAGAAAATGCCAAATTCACCTGTGGACCATATAGATGATCTTGAAAAACAATCATTATAATCTGGATGTTGATAATATTAATCAATCAATATCAGCCAGAAATGGAAGAATATTAAACCGATTTATAGGTCAATCTAATCTTTTGAATAAGTTTGATGAATGGAAAAGACTTGAAAGAAATTGCATTGCCTGTTGAACATTATTTACTCACCGATTATTTCTATGATGCTCCCTATTTAATCCTACAATAAATTTTTTAAAATCCGGTGAACAAGTCATGATACCGACTAAGAATCACACGCCATACGCTAATTGTAAATCGAGAAGTTGAAAAAATAATAATTTTAGTACCTAGTGAAATTCAGATGCAATAAGCAAGCTGTGAGCCCGCGGCATGGACGAGAACTGCAGATTGCATTCTAGACAGGCCAGACTGAGTTGTGATATTTGCCAGTGTTACCAGAACGGCGGACAAGAAAAGCTTGCAAGGGAAAACAGGGAAAAACAAGTGATTGCTAGCATCCCTTACAAAGATGCTTGCCTCTGCTATGCTCTTCGGAATCTCGCAGGCGAGAGCCATTCCATTTTCGCTCTCGTGTCGTCGTCTGCACAAAAACTCCTCGAACCCCCATCAAAAAGCTCGAAATTAAGCGACGACAACTCCTTGTCTTTTTTATTGTCGCTTCCTATTCTCATTGTTATGAATATGTAAATATCAGTTGTCAAAAGCAGAGCTCGCTCGCGCGGCAAATGAACAGATAGGAAGAGAGACGACGAGCAGGCGCGCTATCTCAATTAAAGCAGCAGCAAAGCTGTGAGATCCTTGTGTTTTACAAAAAGACAACAATAATGTACAGCGAAATATCAGATTCAAAAAGCATAGAGAGGCCAGTAGTGAATCTATTCATTGAAAGAGTGATCAAATAGAATAAGTAAATTACTCAGAACTGAAAATTTATCTAGAATATCAAATACATACAAGGGTTGGTGAAAATTATGGAAACAGCAAAATATTCCTCTTACAAGAGAAATTCGACGATAGGTCTAATTGGGGATCCTATTCCTTGATAATAAAAACTACTTTTCTGTCGCTTCAAAATTTTGGACTGCCATCTTGGAACCGCTATTTTGAATCCAAATGTTTTTAAAATTAGTTGTCATATGATACATGGATACAACAGTTGTCATAAATGATAGTGATCATATGATTCATGGTTTCGATACAGAATAATTTCAAGAGAAAATTAATGACGAAAACCACACATCGATAGCTAAAACCGTTTTAAAGTTATTCACTTTTAAAAATACAGATAAATCATACAAGAATGAAATAGATGACTAAACTACCTAGGAAATCTAAAAAGTTCTCAATTATCAAATTTGACTTTTTCAAGTGTTAGTCAACACTTATAGTAGCATCTACTCATCTACTTATCTACATATTCAACACTTTGAAAGAAAATTGACCTGCCAAACTTTTAATGTACTCATTTATTTTATCTGGAAATTAAAAATCCTCTCTAAAAAGTAAATACCTGTATTTTGGTATTTTCGAATGTGAATAACTTTGAGATATCGATGTGCGGTTTTCGTCAAACATTTTCTCAAGAAATTCTGTATGGGAATCATATCCTACTATATTAAGCGAGCAATTTCTGTATTTATATATATATGGTTGTTTATGTTTAACGGATCTCGAAAACGGCTCTAACGATTTTCACGAAATTTGGAACATAGTAGGTTTATGATAATTATAAAGATTCGATTGTACTAGAACTCATCGTTGAGAAAACTCGCTGAACGACATTAAAAGGATAATTCATCCTTGGCTGAAACAGCTGTGGATAGTGAAAAGTGAGTATGTGAAAAATCAAAATATCATATCCCCGAAATTAATAAGATGACGTATAGCCAGCTGTGAAATATAACACGATCATTTTAGATAACTGAGTTCTGTTTATCAATAAATAAAAATAACGAGCGAAGCTCGGTGCCCCGATATTATAATATAACACCCTTCCCATTAAAATAAAACTAAATTGGATTCAAAATGGCGGTTCCAAAATTTTGAAGCAACAAAAAAGTTTGTTTTTCAAATTCTAATAGGATCCTACATCAGACCTATCTTCGATTTTCCCTTTAAAAAAAAATATTGAGCTTTTCCATAATTTTCACCAACTCCGTATAAAGTAGTAAAAATGTTAAAAATTTTGCTTATTTGTTTTTATGATGGCATCCTGGAATCCAGAATAATAATATAATCTGTGCGGTATCATTTGTCTCAACCCTAAAATTCTCACTCTCTTTTCCCCCTAGAGAGAGTGACGATAACAAAATGGTGCTTTATACAAAATAATAAATAGATACAAAAAAATACAGATGAATAATACAAAAATGAAGTAAATGAGTAGGCTACTTGAAAAATCTGCAAACTTTTCTGTTTAGAGTTGAATATGAGAGTAAATTTGTAAATTTGATAGTTTAGATTTTCTATGTACTCATTTATCTCATCATTATTTATTAGTATGTTTAAATGGGAGCAGAAGCTGAAACGAAAACCTTGACAAAGGTTTTTGAAACACGAGTTGAGTTGAGAAGGAGGAAGGAAATGGAGCTTCCAATAGTACTGTAGCCAATAGATAGTTTGGTCAAATACTTCATCAAGTCCATCACATCAAATAAGCTACAATACCTCTTTGATGAACGGAATTCCGCAATCAATCAAATATTGATTAAGTTATATGAGTAGAGTTTCACTGCATCACTGATATTGATAATGTTCACTAAACTTAACCCTACTTCTATAATATTGTGTCGAGTACCCCAACAACTTCAACCAGAAATTATAACTATACCCCAACAACTTCAACCAGAAATTATAACTATCATGCATAACTTGTAATCAAATGCGTTTTTCGTTCATAATTATGCGTTGAATATATTTTATAGTAAATAATAATTTGATGAACAAGTAGGACATTAAAGAGCAAGTATAACCAAGGATAACCAAGGATAACCAAGGATAACCAAGTATAACCAATAGACAAGATATTGAAGTTGGACCATTTCGAATGATGTTATGCTTTCTACAATATAATAATGTATTATAGACATATATCTATAATGATTATTCAATATCATATTCATTTATTTGTTCATTTTGACACAATCATTGATATATTTGAAACAACTTAAAATAAAAATTTCCAGTCGAATTTATAGAGAGCAGGAATATAGTCAAGAAATATTACCATGAATTCTCTCTCTCCACTGGAGAAATAGCAGTCAGGATTGACTTTCGAAAAACTAAGTACCTATAATAAAATAGATCTTATTCAATTCCTTCTATAAATTTCCTCATGTGTAATATTCGTAAGACATACAGTCATGAAGATCGTTAAAATAAAGTAGATTATCACTTTCTAAAAGATTTTTTCTTGCAACTGGGAAAATAGTACCAGAGCAACAGAAAACCGAAAAGCACATAACGACATAAGACACATTAAGAATTCACTTCTAAGGCAATCATACAGCTTTGATTAAATTTCCATTGAAAACTTGATGATCAAGTTCAGTTCCACTACAAAAATATAAAGTGCCTTACTTAGTACACACACCACAATGCATCGTCCAAGGGAAAGTACAAAAATAATATTTACCGTACGAAAAGCAAACAGAAAACCAACAGCCTAGAGAGATAAGTTTTAAGTGGAAAGAAAATAAGCTCACGTATAATTTCTAAGAGCTTTTTTAACAAGATCAGTTGAAAAATTCCGACAACTTTTTGTTTGCAATAATAAAAAGAAATGAATATAATCTTACAACTTTATCCTTCCTTATGATGGCCGAAACTTTACTGAACTTAGAAAAAACTTTAACGACGACTGCAACGAAAACCACACTTTTGAAAATGAGTGCAAACTTTTTCGGCCTCACAAATCCCGATGATGGATTTTTGTAATCGTGAGTACGACTCCCAAGTCCCAACACATCAATATTATTCAAAAGATGCGGCACCACAAGTAGAAACACCTGACAAGATATAATTGTCATTTATGGCAATAAATGACAATTACAGTATGTAAAAAGTGTATGAGAAAAACAGTATGAGAAAACAGTATGTTTTGTATGATAAAAACAGTATGAGAAAAAGAGTAATCTCGATTTATTACAGCATGCAATCAATTCATTTTCCCATCGGTCTTTTCATGAAGAAAAAACTTGAGAGTGGACTCAAAAAACTAACAATCCAAGTTAGACTACAACATGCAATCAATTCATTTCTCTTTCTTTCTGTCTCGTGAAAGCGATCAACAGCTTGAGGGTGAATTCATAAGACAAATAGATGTTCCAGAGTACAGACATTGCAAACTTTTACATTCTACATGGAAATTTGACGTGTCATATACTGCGGGATCGTTGCTCCCTTAATGCAGTTCAGTGATTGTGACGAACAAGAAAAGTAAAGTAAGTAAAGAAATCTATGGAATTGCAATCGTTTGACACTTGAGAGGAGCAAACAACAAAACTTCTTCGAAGTTACACATAAATATCATTTTTCAAATCACAACTCAATTTCAAATTGACATCAATAAATTTAAAGAAAATTTCAAACATTCATGAGAAATTTACTTACGGTATAACTGAAAACACGTTCAAAACCCACGCAGTAATGTTAGATAACGATCTGAATTGACAGTGACGTTTTCTCCAAAAGTGAGGGCCAATAATGTAATTTGACTACAAAAACTTCTCACGTCTTCAAGAGTGGTAGAACAAAAACGGACGCCATTTTGCACATGCTAATTTTTGTACATAATCAATACTACTATTATTTTTCCTCTCTAATTATCAAAATGGAGGTGCACACTAGAAAAAGCAGTTCTAGTTTTGTTCAAAATAAAATGTGTGCTATTTCAAAGTATCCATACTTCATTGTCCAACCCACGTTCAAAACTCCCGTTTTCATGATAATATTCCAATACCATACCAATTCAACATTAATTTGAAAACAAAGTCGATAAAAATATTAACTTATTGCAAAACCAAGAAAGAATACAGGCATTACGCCCAAATCAGTATTCACTACAATTTACAATCATATTAAGTCAGTTACTAAGAAAAAAAATGGTAATAAGGAGTCATGATATTCACAGAATGCATAAGTTTAAACAAATTAACAAGCAGTATACGAAAAGCGTACAAGTAACAAGATCAAGAGTATCACAAAATGAGATCACCAAAAACAATAATTACTGCGAGTGAGTGTCACATACATCTTTGTGGTCACAACTACTGTACCATGTTGGATTTTTATTAGGACAAATAGCTCTAACAGAAATAAAAAATCATCAACATCTAAATGTCAACATTTGTAAGCATATTTTCATCAATGGCACTTGAATTTTCCATCAGATTATAGCCGCTTCAGTTTTGTATTTAATTTTCAAGCTTGATAGAGTGTTGAACAGAAAACTCGCCCAATGGAGAATTACAAGATTAAATTATTTACGTGGATTTTAGAGCTAGCGAGAAAAGCATATGGAAGATAACAGAATCCTTTTCCTCACAGCGTAAGCAACAAGTTTTTACTGAAAATTACTGGCGTCTCTCGTAAATTTCAATCTTCTAAAAGGCTGTACCGAGTCTGAGCTACAATACTCTGGAGGAGTATTACAGCAACAAACTGATGAAAGCATTGCAAGTAAGGCGAGCTCATTTGATGTAGTGTTTTCTGGCAAAGGATGAATGAAGAGGAGCAATGTGAAACATAAGTTTCCATTCAACACTGATACTAAAGTTGAAATCGATACAAGGGCTGAAGGGCAAGTTAAGAAAATTGCTTCACTGAATCTCTATGCAGTTCGACCATGATGCAGGTAATAATTGATTAATATAAATTTTAAAAATGGATAATTTGTCATAGTGCTACTAGACAATTGGTCATTGGCCATTGGTGACATTATAAAGTACCAATTTTGGTAGCATCACTTACTTCATGAAGATGTGCGTGCCATCATTTTATTAACTACAGTACTCTACTATGAAACAGAGAACATTCTCTGTTCTCTGTTAATATTTGCAAGAATGAAAACTAAATCTACAAATTGGGCACAAAATCATGAGTTTAAAAGGAGAAACCCGAGAATTATAAGAGAATAAATTCAAGCCCAAGCCTCAATTTTGATAAGTTGGTAAACCAAATGAATGATACTGTGTAACCGGGTATTTGAAGGTCATATCGTTCACAAAAAGTAGCCGATATAAACGTGGGAAGAAAGAAGAAATTGAAATTGGTGCTGCTGTATGTTTTTCAGCGCAATTGTGACTTGCGCTGACACTCGCTGACTTGTATCCAGCCGAAATACGTTCTATCTGAACAATATTCTAAGGAGCAATGAAGCCATTCATGGATCAAGATTGTATAGATAGAGGAACAAGAACTAATGGAGAGAAAAAATTGTCCAACAATTCATTGAACAAGAGCAATATCATCTTCAAACTGATTATTGAAGTTCTCCTTTTCCTAAATTTAACCAACGTATGCATCGTTTTTAAACTCTAGTTATAAAGTGATTATCAATAAAGTATTTTAAAATAATAAAACTGATGAACATCATTACAAAATACTTTTCCAAATTCATGTAAACCGGAACATGAATTTTGTAAGTATTTTGAAATAATAAAAACTCAAAAACATTATTCCAGAATAATTTTTCAAATACACCTATACCAGAACATGATTTTTTAAATGTATAATGTAAATTTTTCATTTTTTTTTCATTCAATAAAGAAAAAATCATACTAATTATGTTCTAGATGTAAAGAAAGATTTATGTTCTTGACTAGACAGCGTCATAAGCTTTAATACAACTATAATGATATCCTCAAAGATCAAACTCATCCACTTAATCTCCACATCATTGTATTTTAGAGGCAACTCTCAACTAGTGTATTGTTAAATATAATAACAATATTGTTAAATATTGTAAAATACATATCAATTAGTATATTGATATGCTCAAAGATCAAACTCATCCACTTAATCTCCACATCATTATATTTCAGAGGCAACTTTCATTGTTGAATGAAGTAGTCACATACATGAGTTACCGTTTCACAATGATACATGTGTGCACACACTTGAAAATACTCTCTCACCAGTAGCAGTAGCACATAGGTCGCCGAAACGTGTGTTTGATATGCATGCAAATAGAACACTCCAACAAAGGTCATGGGCCAACCAACCAACCTAGCAACCATCAGCCCACTGTCATGGGGATGGGGGAGTCATTGATTTACTAATTAACCCTGCGACAGAGCGCATCTCTTAAAATAGGACACTGAATCAGGTTCACTTCACATCTTCAATTTTCATGGGATATGAGCATTCGCCAAGCAAACACACAACAAGTAGGCTATTGATCTCCGTCAATTCACTATGTATTTATAGATTTACCTAGATAAATTTAATCTATTCAAACCAAAATTGTGATAATTAAACTCTATCTAGAATAAGAGTATTCTGTAAGCTGTCAATAATATTTTGATTCAAAGTCATTGAAATAAATATTTTAAAATGCTAATTAAACACTCGAAGTATTTAGATATTTTGGATAAATTCTATAACATTAATTTAAAGCATTTACTATGGATATATTGGTTAAGCGTTTTTTTCTTTGTTTTCTCAGATTTTTCAAAAACCAATATTGAAAGAAAGTGATCAAATTTGGTACAGAAGTTCAGCTAGGGTATACACATTGTATTCTTCAGATGACTTTTCAATTACTTTCAACGCCACAAATTAGCAGATTTTCAGCGTTTTCCAGTATTTTTCTGTGTTTTCTCACGTTTTCAATAATTGATAGAACATATTTATTCAAATCTGGTACACAGGTTTAGCTGAGGTAGAAAAAAGTTCAATCAGAAGGAAATAAAGGTAGGCGCAAACAGATCGTCATCGGACGGACGGCACGCATCGGATGATTATATTCTGTGTAAAATAAGTTGATACTTGGCCCTCCTCCATCCCAAGAAACTACAGGGTTACCAAATCGTGTAAAATTCCAACTTTGTCAATTTTCCAATTCAAAGTCAAAATTGGATGTAGAATATCATCCCCGATATCCAAGTAGTGCTAGAAAAGCTTCAGGGTTGAAGGATTAAAAGGAAATTCAACTTTTATGATAAAATTGGAGACATCGCGAAAATTTGTTTTTCTTTTGAATATCACTTCTCTCAAAATCATGGGGCGTCGTAATGCGTAATAATTTTATATCAAATTAACGGGAAGAATGTCTCCTTTCTTTTGGTGTCTGGATAATTTTTATCCGACCTATAGTTATTTTTTAATTAATGATTATGTTTGTTAATGTCGAGACATTTCGAGCAGAAAACATGAAATTTTCAACATGCTAGAAACTCTTTTGTTTCAAAAGATAAGTAGGTGGTGAAAGCGAGAAAGAATAATTGAAATTATTTTTCCAATTGTCAAACGTACTCGGAGGAACGTATTTTGGCCTCTCAGGAGTTTCAAAGTCAAGGATAGCGGCTGAATGGTGTGCCACCATAATTATGCTATCAATAGCTGGGATCAACAAAGACAAAAAAATCTGGTGTGGCGCACTCACACAACTTTCCTTGCCGTTAATTGATCAACTGACGCTAGTGTTCACGCGCATCTCAAGTCTACTATTCAAAGATCTGAGTCAGCTGGTGACAAGACAATAACGCTGCAGACACACGAAGTCTGCTATCTCTTCAGAGTGAATGATTTAATAGAATCAACAGTTGCCAACAGTTTGCAATTTAATAATCTAATTTTCACGAACTTCGAGCTTATTTTCAATTTTAGGTGAAAATGTTACTGTACATTAATTGTAGAGATTTTTATGCTCAATCATTTCCACTTGAAATTTGTTGTTTAAATTGTATCTGAAGCCTGGTAATTGAGAATCTAAAATCAAACTTTGCATAGATGGGGCGGAGCTCCTGAAATTTTTACAGATATGGGAATTGTGGCAGTTGATAGAGCTTATCAATAAATTTTTCAGGTATAAATTTTATCAAAATCGTTGAAGCCGTTTTCGAGAAAATCGCGTAAAACCCTGTTTTTGACAACATTTTCGCCATTTTAGCCGCCATCTTGAATTGCATATAATCGAAATTTTACGTGTCGGATCCTTATACCTTAAGTTTGAGGACCTCAAGTTTCAAATTTCAAGTCATTCCGTTAATTGAGAGATGATATATCGTGCACACACACACACACACACACACACACACACACACACACACACACACACACACACACACACAGTGAGCAAGCCATATGATTATGAATAGTGAAAATGACAACCCCGTCTTGAATAAATAATCCAAGCAGTGTTTCATTACAGCCTTTCTAGACGCAATCAGCTGCTTACGTTTGAAATAATTCAGTCAAATATCTCGTAAAATTGCCAGCTTTTAGCATACAATTTGGTACACAATGCATACCATGCAGCCGCTCTACTAACTTTAAAATTCCTTGGAGACCAAAATACGATCTTCTGACTATTTTTGACAATTGAAAAAATAATTTGAATTATTTCTGAGAAACTTTCTCGCTTTCACCACCCATTTATCTTTTGAAACAAAAAAGTTTCCAGCATGTCGAAAATTTCATGTTTTCTGCTTGAAATGTCTGGACATTGACGGACAAAATCATTCATTGAAAAATAACTATAGGTCGGATAAAAATTATCCAGACACCAATAGAAAGGAGACATTCTCCCCGTTAATTTGATATAAAATTATTACAGTCTACGACCAGTAGACTATTCAGTCTACGACCAGCCACGATCGAGGTAGGATGAAAACCGAGTTAGCGGTTATCTAATAGATATCGGTTCGCTCGTCCCAGCCGGCCGGCTCATGCTTGTTCAGTACAGTTCTGAAACTGCAACGAGTTATTAGTTAATAGTATACATGCGATCGTAAAGTGATTTATATTAATTTTCGATAGGCTGTTTTCTGTGGTGACTTTAATTTATTCTATTCCACTATGCCAAAGTGTAAAGCGTGTTCTAACCCAGATGTAAAAGACAATGATACAATGTTCTGTTTGCGCGAATAATTTTCATGCAATCTGTACGCGAATAGGTGATCCGGATAAGTTTAAGAAAATGAGTGCTGCTAACAAAAACTCCTGGAAATGCGATGCCTGTGTTCAAAATAAAAACAAAATCGTCGGTTCGCCAGCAGATCCCGATAATGTAACCCTGAATAGCGACTCCACGATACTGATAGCAATTCGTGAACTAAGATCGGAATTGAAAAAGGACATAGCTACAGTTGCTACAGATCTGGGTCTAAAATTCGATACTCTTTCAAAGTCGTTTGAGGCGGCGTCGCGGGGCTATGACGAGCTAAAAGTGGAATGTGTGAATCTCAAAAGTGAAAACGAAAACTTGAAATGTGCCGTGAAGAAACTAGAACTGCAAGTGAGTGACCTGCAACAATATAGCCGAAAAAGTAACGTTGAAATAGTGGGAATTCCTGAAACGAAAGGCGAGGACGTCTACGAGCTGCTTTCCGTACTGGCGAGGTGTCTTCGGGTCGAGTACAATAAAGACGATATTTCAATCGCCCACAGACTTCCAAAATCTAGGAGGACTGGTCTCTCTTCAATTGTGGTCAAATTCATCTCAAGACGAAAAAGAGAATTGTGGATAGCCGCAGGTAAGGCGGCCAAGTTGAACGCATCGGATATCCATCAGACATTTCCTAGGGACCTCCAGGTATTTATAAACTCTCATTTAACACCAGAAAATAAATCCTCGCTCTACCATGCTAAGGCGGCTGTGAAAAAAGGCGAGATTGCAGCAGCCTGGCTCTCAGGAACCAGCATACAAATAAAAGTGAAGGAGGGAGACAGAAAGATACGTGTGCAGAATGAAAATCATCTTCTAGAAATAGTGGAATCGAATCAAAAGAGAAGTGGCTAATATAACTACCTTGTCACTCCCTATACATACGAAATTAGATTTTTGGTTCAACTTTCGCTCAAACATGTAGGGAAATATGAAAATTTGACTATTTATTCATTCTCTTAAATTCAAGCCAGAAGGTATTTTGTTGTTGTTTTGAGCAAACTTATTTCCAAATAACTTATAAAAATTATAAAATTTTATGAAGGATTGTGAAATTTATAAGGGATATTTTTATTACTGCTTTTTTATTAGTTTTATTAATTATGTTCTAATATAGTTCAATGGACCACTTACAGAGGAAGTATTATGAACTAATTATTTACTTGTTCTCTTTAATTCAAGCCATAAGGTTTTGATGTTTTTTTTTAAACAAACTTATTTCCAAATCAAAGGTGTAAAAATAATTTATTTTTTTCTCTTCGTTTGTTTTATTAATTTTGTTCTTATTTAGTTCAATGGACCATCCACAGAGTATTATTAACATTATCATTCACAGAAGTATTATTAATATTATTGGAACCGAAATGTATTTTTTTTATATAGTGAAACAGATTGTGAAGCATTTTTTAATACCATAGATAGGCTCATGATATAATATGGGATACTAAGCTGCTCTATATTAATTTATATCTTGAAATCATGTTCTCTTTTTTATAAATTTCAGTAGTTGATTCTAGTTTCCTTATATCACCTTATGTTTTCAGACAAGAGATTTATCGACATCAACACTTAATTTATCTGGCAGAAATGAATGTGTATTCTAAAAATGAAACTGAAAATTTTATTCTGAAAATGAAATTCTAAAAATTGACTAAAAATGATACGTTTTCCATATTGAACAATCCACAAACATATCACTACCTAATTAACACTTAGGATAGTCTAGCAGACATGGAGTTAAAATGATGTATGAATCAAGTTCTCGAAATCAATCTGATATGTCATTGGTAATTATGATGTGATTTTAAAATGTATATCTTTAGTCTACTGTATATTCTGATATCTATTCCGTTTGGATTGCTCTTCATGATATCTGTAAATATATTTTGTTCAGCCGATAAGCGATAAGTAAGTTAATGATTTGGTAGTGTTCCCAATCGTTGCCATGGCCTGTGTTCGAAAATAATAAACATTATTATTATAAAACCCATTGAAATGGACTGCTTAGTTTTTAACCATATTAAATATATCCACGTTCATCATTACATTATTTATCATGCAATTTACTATTCTGCAATAATATAATCAGTATTGCATGGTTGTTGTTCGAACTACACGGGCAGCCACCTTGGTATTTATCTTTGTATGAGTGAATTTTGTTTGAAAGTTCGATTGATAAACAGATTATCTTGCTAGCTTACTGTATTTTTTAACCTGGCATAATAATATCGATGGAATTTTCTTAGATTGACTCAAGCACAGACAGTTACATGAACATTGATTAGCTATATGCTTATAAGACATGCCACATGGTTATTGAATATTAGGCTACTTACATAAATTTAAATTATTGAATCTTTAAAACTAAAAACTGATAAACTGAAAATAATGGATTGGTTCACTATTTATGGATTACTTATTCCTAAAAATGGACTCTGATATCTATTCCGTTTGGATAGCTCTTCATGAGATCTGTAAAATGTAACTATATTGTTTGTCCTGTGTCGTAAGCGACCAGATGGGGAGAGTGGATCCTGTTGTTTTGTCCTGTCATTTTTATTATAATACTAAAAAATTGTTTTTAAACATATAATAATAAGCATAATCACTATGAGTACAGTAGGAATATAATTTATCATATCTTATTCCTCTACAAGGTCGTTATAAGCTGTCGTACTCATTGTTACATTCGTACTATCGGAGTCAGGCTGTTCCCATCTGATCTGCTGCGACTTATCGGATTAATGTGTAGATAACAAGTTAAATTGATAACTGCAATAACTGAGTCTTCTACTCGGTGCTCTTAGTCTGTCACTATCACCCACCATTGAACTTTCATCATTTTGTAAACATCTATTTATCTCGGTCGGGTTTTTTGGTAGAGAGTTAGTGGGGAGGATATTTTTATTATTCTTCCCAAAGAATGGACATTGATATGTCCAAAGCTCCGCCAATTTATGTAGATGCATAACAATATGATTATTATCTATAGTTATTATATTACAAATTGCTTTTTCATATCATATACAGTTCTATAGTTATTTTCCTAGTCTATATTATGTAAATTCATCTATAATTTTGCTGTATTGTAAGCTATTGTATATAAGTGTATAAGCCAGTATATATTGTAATCTACATAAATAAAGTACTCAATCAATCAATCAATCAATCAATCGTTTTCTGTGTTATTTCTTTATTTTCTATCAATGCGAGAGTGGGTTTAGGGGGGGGCTCTAGGTAGTTCCTGTGGCAGCTTCACGGAAAGTGTATTTATTTATTTTTTTTTTGTTTGTCCGGGTTATTTATATGTATATTTCAACTTAGATGGGACTTGTATTTGGATGGGGCTTCATGGGCGGGTTGGGGGGTACGGGCGGCCGCGTTTTACGAGCAAAGTTTTTTCTTTATTATTATTTTTTTTTTTATTACAAATTTCTTCCCATTGCTTCTTATAAATAAAAACCTTATTTACTTTTAGTAGATTTGATGTCATTTAGGGATGCTCATCTGGATGATTACAGACGTATTGAATGTAAGAGTGTTGAGGCTTTTGAGGTGGACAACTTTTTCTCCAATGGTGAAAATGACCTAAAGTTTATATATTTGAATAT
The DNA here is from genome assembly GCF_014356525.2 of Nilaparvata lugens. NCBI lineage: Eukaryota > Metazoa > Arthropoda > Insecta > Hemiptera > Delphacidae > Nilaparvata > Nilaparvata lugens. The sequence continues at coordinate 34,039,440 of NC_052510.1, forward strand.
CAGAAGCTTCAACAAAAATTTCGATAATTACGTAACTTATTTGCATGGAAGTAATGTGATATGGGATGTAATCATGCTGGGGGAAACTTGGTTGGGAGACGATACTGTGGGTATTCAATTGGAGGGTTATAGGGCTTTTAAAACGAACAGATGGAGAAACAAGAATGACGGAGTGTTGGTGTATGTGAGGGAGGGAGTGAGTGTGAGTGAATGTAGACAGATGGAGCTGGCCGACGTGTATGGTTTGAGTATCGAATTAACGTATCATGGAAAAAATATAAACCTTCTTACAGTTTATCGTACTCACGACAGTGACCTGGATGACTTTACTAATGCACTTCGCAACTATTACATGAATATCAATAGGAATAAAACTTGTGTTCTTGTGGGTGACATTAACGCTAACATATTGCAGTCAGATAATAAAACTGAAAGATAGCTAGACATGATGTTTGAAAATGGATTTATGAGCGGTATTGATAAATATACTAGGGTGCAGGGGAACAGTAAATCATGTATAGACCATGTTTTTATCAGACACGACAACTATAATTGCCTGAAAACAGCGGTTGTAATTACGGATGTGACTGACCATTACAGTATTGCACTAGAAATTACGAAACCAATAATAATCAATTCAGTAAAAAAATACGAAGAATTAATTGACAAAAAATCTTTACATGAATTTATAAGCAATTGTGATTGGAGGGCTGTCACTAATGAACAAGAATTAAATTCATCCTGTAACATTTTCTTCTCCATTTTAAAAAACTTAATAGAAAAATCTACAAAAATCAAGAAATTCAGCAATAGGGAGGTAAAACTGAAGCCCTGGATGACGGAAGGTTTAATACGTTCAAATTACAGTAGGTACATAGGTTCAGCTGGGGTCTAAATACCGTATGTTGAGAGGACTTCAATATATCACCAAAGATACGCTCAAAATCTTATACGCTTACATCTTACACACACAAATTGGTCAAATTTGGCCCACTCATGTAATATTTTTTGGTGTTTTCAGTAACTTTTTTTATGTTTTTCAGGAACAATTGAACTTGAAAATGTAAACACTAAAGTGTACACAGGTTTAGCTTAAGTAATGGCGGTGCTAAACTAGTAGCTCTGTTAACAGTAGACCTCGCGCTCAGTAAGTTACATTGACCTGTTATGTTTATGTATGTTATGTTTTCTCAAAAATTAATGAATAATTTATCAATTTAAATGTCTAGAAAAAATCCTAAATAAACATAGAGCTTTCAGTTCCATCGTACCGTGACGTGTCGTCCCGGAATGTGAATGTGAGCGCTGTTATCAGGTCTGGCTGCCGTCGATACGCCAATCCAATCAACCCATGAGAGAACATTCTGTGTTGGCGTGTTGTCAGTGTGTTGAAATTAACAAAATAAACTACCATGATGCTGATTTCCTACAAACTTCATTTCTCACTTTTCATGATTTTAGAAATCAATTTCTTTTCAATAATATTTGTTGCAATTTTAATAATCAGATTAAAAAAGAAAAATGTAAAAAAAAGTTTCTATCAATAACTCCAAACTCCAAATAAGAATCATGGCCTCAGCTTACGGAAAGAAAAAGTTAGTAGACAAACTGGAGAGAAACATTTTCAAGATGTTCGATGTTTTTGAACGAGTAGTATTATAGTCCACTAAGCTGATTTATGATGGATAATTCTATAGTCTGATTTTTACGGTAATATTGGTGTTCAAAGGAAACTCCTTTTCCTTTTGTATTATCCTTAAAATGCTAAATTTTAAAAAATCTTATGTATACGTCAACGCAAAATTCAAAAAGGAACATACCTGTCACATTTCATAAAAATCTATTACTGCGTTTCGCTGTAAATGCGTAACGTAAAGAGAAATGCAAAACCGTCGACATGAATCTTAGACCTCACTTCGCTCGGTCAATTAGTTTTTTAACCAGATCACTCCCTTGTTATCGGATGGGCACGTTAAACTGTCGGTCCCGACTGAAGTATGACTGTCGTAAGGCCCATTGATGGCTTAAATTATATATTCAGGCGGTGGAACCTTCCCGCAAGGGACTCCCCACCAACAAAAGCCATACGAATTTACTTTTTATTACAGGGCTTCTTTTCTCAAATTTTTCATTGAGTTTTCAATGCATTTTTCTGCATTTCTCAAGTGAATTCATACTTAAAGTTAGAATAGGTTAGTTAGAATAACACAAGCGAAGCGAGCCTGCCGGCTAGTCATTTTATAACTTAAAGGACTGGAATCTGAAAATATAATCCCGACAGCCTGTTTGTAGAGGATAAATTAATAATATTCATTCAATGTTGTACAATACTCCAGACTAGAATGATTAAAGTTCAATAAACTGGCAATACAGGCCCGTATTTCATTAGCAAAACAGGCTGGGTCACTGGTCGGACATCACAGAAAGACACCAGTGATGTCCGCGTGTGAATAATATTGAATATCATCATTTTTAGATCAAAAATATTATTCAATCGCCAACACCGTGAGGAAAAATGTATCCTCAACATTTCTTGAATTTATGATCAAGTTGCGATGAACATCTTGTAGTATAATCTTCAACTTGTAGAAGAAGTTAATGAACAGCTTGTCTAATACTCTTGTATTATTCAATAATTTCCTATTATAGACTACGATTTAGGCCTATTGGAAATTGACAATTATGTTATACAATTAAGAAGTTAATTGACAAGCTAAACAACAGCCCGCAGCTCTCCGCCATCTCTCACAAAACTCACACATGACAGGTAAAGATTGATCGCTAATTTTTGAAAACTTTACGAAGAAAATTCAATCTTACTAACTCAAAAGAAATATAACGGAATGCTCTTTGAAAGTCTTGACTCATAGAAGCCCAATGAGTTGTTGTTTGTAGGATCCATAGTTTCTGCGTTCCAACTTGAATTACAATAGAAAGACTAAATTACTAACACATTTTTCTATAATTCCCTTTCTTGACAAGCGATATCTCGGTAGTTTTCCATCGGAATTAGGTGTATTGTAGATAATTTAGTTCTCTTCAAATTTCATTGAAATATTATGAAAAACCAAAAAATCTTCCGTTTTTTATAAGTTTTTCAAGGATTGTAAGGTTAGCACTTATGCATTCAAAAATTGGTTGTGATCTCCTTTCATGTATGCAGATGCACAGTATTAAGGCTGTTCGGTACACCGCTTTATTCCCATTTAAATTGGATATTCTTTTTCAATATAATTGTTAAGATCATTATAACAGTGACAAAAAGTGGCAACTGAGATTTTTAAGTGGTCTAATGAGCGAGTTATGGGTTGTTGAAGTGCTAAACTCCGTTTTTTTCCAGATCATAAACTGTTTCGAATTTTCCATTGGAGTTTTTTTTAATACATTCAGTATAATTATCATTGGCTTTGTTATAATATGCGTTTTTTCGCGATTAATGCCAAAATAAACAAGTTATCGAATTTACAAAAATGTTACTTTTTTATTTATGAACGATATAGGGAATAAAATGTTTTAGTTTGGAAAGATACATTTTTGAATTTATAATAGAAGTTCTAATAATATAGTCGAAACCGTTTATGAACTGGAAAGAAAACGGAATCTGGAAAGTTAGCACTTCAACAACCCATAACTCGCTTATTAGACCACTTAAAAATTTCAGTTGCCACTTTTTCTCACTCTTATAATGATCTTAACAATTATATTGAAAAATATTATCCAATTTAAAAAATAAAAAAGTGTATAAATAAAAGCCTTAAGAAATCAGAACTGCAATATATTTTGCAAGCACCCATGTATAGTGAAGTGACTGGACTAAATGGCTTGCATAACTTGAATAATTTTCAACTTCCCTATTATGCTTGATATTTCTTATGTTTTCCTTTTTTATTGTACTGTTATGCTATCAGTTATGTCATTTAGGCTCGTACTGGATTTTTTCTTTGAGCCTTTCTAAGTTAGTTAAAAATAAATAATCACTTGTTTAGTGTCTTTAAAAGTTTCCTTTTTTCCATAATTAATTTAGACGTATGTTTCCAAGCCATGGTTTCCTCGATATGATAAAGAATGAAGGTGGAGGAAGAGAATGTAAAATAATATTATTATCACTTGAAGCTATAGTATAATTATTTTCAATGTCTGTCAAGACTTCTTGCCAATGAATGCTTGATAAGAGTTATTGATAAGAATAGTATTATTATTATTATATAAATAGCACACCTGCATTATTTGTCATATAGTAAAGTAACTATAATCAGTCATATCCTGTACAGAAACACATTAACATTTACATCATATTAGTTTAGAATGCCACATGAGTTTCAGACTGCGTTCTTAGGGAGCGTTTACATTAGTCAAGTTTCCTGTAATACAGGCCCAGTATTAGAGAGATTTTATGAAATAGGCCCCATATATGAATGGGCTTTAGATTGCAGTTCAAGTAAGGCTTCTGTTTACTACATCATTAAAAACTCAGATGGGAGTAGGCCTTTGTAACATGAAAAACGAAAAGAAAATACGTAGAAAAAAATAGCCAATGCTATCAGCTATTGAAGAAAATAAAACTATTTTACTACAACGAGATCCACGTTAAAATGACACTATTCGATTAACATTAGTTTTGCTATCCTTGTCGATCATTTGTAGCTTTTTTAGCTCAGCAACGTTGCTAGATCGTTTTCAACTATGTTGTAATATAATTAATTAATAAAATATATAATCTCAATAATTATAAAAATGTATTATTAAATAATTAGGAAAATTTTCTTGGCGGAAAGAATAGTCTATGATTGTAAATTTTCAACAAGAATGAGCAGTTAATATTACATTAGATATACCAGTATATTTTCTATAGATGACAATATAAGGTGGCATTGGCAAGGCAGAGAATCGACAACGCTGTTCTCCTATCTTCCTCCACTGCCTTATCACATGAACTCACTTTAAAAGAGTCATGCAATAAATCTTCATATAGGCTAGTGGATTTACGTTATAATGGCCGTAGGGATTAAATAATATAACATTGGTGTTGCTATCCTAGTCTATCATTCGATAAAGCAGATAGCGCTATCTTCTTCTAGCTCCGCAACGTTACCAGATCAATGAAGCAATTTAATTCATTAACAGAAAATTTGATCTCAATTATAAAAATTGAAGTTATTATTAAATCACTGAAAAATAATTTATTGGCGGATAAAATATAATTTATTATTATTTAAACAAGAAAGAAAAATCAAAATTTCATCAGATATACCTGAATCAGCTATCTCTTATAGACGGCAGTGGCAAGGCAGAAACTCGGCAACTGTGTTTTCCTATCTTTCTCCACTCCACTGCCATTATAACGTGGATTTCACTATAGTAGGTATCTACTATTGGTACCAAATATATATATAATCTTATTATTAAAGGGAATATAAGACTAATATTTACATTATCTTGAAGTTATATTATAGAAAGGGTTCAATAAGTACCTACATAGATAAAGGATAAGCATAAGCATACTATATTTCTTATATTTCTTGTCTCCGGTACCAACTAATATTCTAACCTATTCAACTAAGATGGACTTACTTTGCAACTAGATTTACTTTGCAATATGTAGACAAGTATGTTTCATACTGCATCATAATTGACAGGAATGTTTCCATACTAAAAAAATACATTCAAAAATTACTATAGACAGCCTGCAGTAATAGTACTACTTTGACTGTGATTTGACAGATCACTGTGACATACAGTGCTCAAAATAACATACTAAATCGATCCCAACCAAAAATTTGATAATAGGTATGTTGGCACTGGACGTGCACTTGCACCGTTATTTTGAGCACAAAATCACAAAAAATAAACGGCGCTCACTATTGTTTTTTAAATAAACTAAGTTCAAAGGAGCACAATTTTACATGCATTTAACCTATGAGTAGCAGCCATTTTGATTATTGAAAACATCAAATTATGATATTCCTAATCTGAGTTTTCCTAACCCAAAGCTTTTCCTAACCTAAGCTTTCTTAGCATAAAGCTTTTCATAACCTAAAGCTTTTCCTAACCTACAGCTTTTCCTAACCTTAGCTACTTATGGTTGCTACTTATAGGTCAAATGCATGTAAAGTTCTGCTACTTTGAACTTAGTTTATTTTAAAAACAATAGTGAGCGCCGTTTAAATTTTGTGCTCAAAATAACATACTAGGCTAAATCGATCCCAACCAAAAATTTTATAATAGGTATGTTGGCACTGGACGTGCACTTGCACCTTTGACAGATTATAGGTTAATAGCTTGATAATGGGAGTACCTAAATGTTATTGCTTAGTGACTTAATTATATATATATATATATATATATATAATATATATATATATATATATATATATATATATATATAAGTTGAATGAATAACATCATGATATATATTAACATTATAAGTACGATAGGCAAAAGTTTCAAATCTATCACGAAGAACCGATGTATAATCTTAATAAATTACAAAATAATGTAGGACACAAAAATTGAGAGAAATGTCAAATAAATTTTGATAACACTATCTGTATGATAAGTTATAGTTATATATAGTTATATATAGAAAGTAAAGTTGGCTTACCAGGAATATGCTGACAAGAGTAGTTCTTAAATGTTTTTAAACCACTTAACTAATAACTTGACACCATGAATCACTTCCAGAAACACCCAAAATCCAAAAACATCACACAAGCAAACACTGACACGCCACACAACAGAGAATAAAATCTGCAATCTTCAAAAAATACTCAATGCAATCCAGTGCCACCATGATAATGTCTTGATGTTCCTGCCAATAAAAGAGTATATTTAATAATAAATATCTTCCTCATTCTTCTTCGATAATTTCCCATTGTATGAAAAATTATTAAACGGTGTACACACGTACGTTTGCCTCGGGTGAGCATACGTGTATGGGCTTGCATTCGCACGTGTGGACACTGTTCGCTGAGGCATGTGGGCGAACCGGAACCCTGTCGGTATTTTGGCGTGCTCAAAGGCGCCTCGGGCGAGCATTGAATGTACGTGTGGACGCGATTTTGCCATACGGGTGAGGCAAAACGTAAACATTGAAGGCGTCATAACCTAATTCCAATGAATTAGGTTAATGAATGACAAATCAAATTGTGATCCAATAACTAATTGTAAATTGTAGGATTTTTGTAATTTTGTAGGATATGTGGATTGTCAAATATTTAAATAGAAACATGCATGGAATATATAATTTGTATCATGATTAACAAATTTAGAACTGCATAATTTAAGTGAAAAAAGCTTCTCTAAAGGGCTCCTACAAGAAAGTATAGCTCAAATATTATTTTACTGTGACTATCAAATCATCTTGTGTTTGTTTCATGTTATCAATCAGAGTTGTTAATTAAAATTGTAATCTTCAATATGATATTATAATATGTTTTAGATAGCTAGGCTATCTATAGAGAGATTTATTCAAACTTTGAACTAGTATTTCCTTAAAGGTAGATCTTGAAGCTAATATTTTGGAGAATCTTGTTTTGTCATGTGTATGAGCAGAGTTAGTTTAAAATGGGCAGCAACTTAGTATTTGATTCAATTTATGGCTAATTTCCTTAAAGAAGACTGTCAATTTTGTGAGACAGTGTTAAGTGCTTTGATTAGGTCATCAAAACTTCTGGAATTATTGTAGAAATTTTCTTTTTTTGAGATTCAGAATAGATATTGGAAACCAACAAATGAATCGCCTAATGTCAAGAATCTCAAAGTTGGAGCCAATCGTTCTTGTGGAGTTATTGATTCCCTCATGATGATATCATTATTGTTTAGATAACTAGTTGAATTAGATTCAGTATATTAACAAGATAATTTTTTGACAACCTAATAAAGTTTGAACTGTCAATCTTATGTCATGTAGCAATTTATTTCCTTACTTCAACCTACAATCGTTCAACCCACCAACATCGTTTGTCAAGTTTTATTTTTGATTTTATTATATAAGTCATTGAAATAAAATGATACTGCTGCAATTTGTGATAACTATCTTCAATGATGGAATGACGCCATTGTTGTCATGTGGAAAATCTACATCTACCATGTCTTCGTGTCGTCTGCAAATCAGATAGCTTTTTGAATGCCGAGGCATACGTGGATCGCGTCCACAAGGACGTACAGTGAATGTTGAGGCATATGTACATACGATTGTTCGCGCGAATCTGTACGGACGTGTGTACAAGGCTTATGATGTCACCAAATTTTTTCTAGGTATAAGCTTTGTTATTGATTCTATTTCACAAAATAAATCGATTTATCATGAGCATAAAAATGGCGCGTTTTTTAAACTCATGACAACAAACTATTTCCAACAAATAACATCTTTTCCAACTTTTTTGATTATTCAAAGAAATGAATGAATGAATCACTTCTGGTTTTTATTCAAAAAGTTGAAAGAGAATATATTGGATTTGTAAATTCTTTGCAACAATCAAAAATAATGAAAAAAATTTCAACAAATTGAAAATAGTTTAACCTATATACCGTCAGGGGCGGCTCCAGAACACGGTTTCTCGGGTGGGATTGGGGCTTTTGTGCGCATTCATGGAATTTTTATTCTACCTCCACCATCACCCCTCCAATTGTTTCATTCAGTCTTGAAAATCACTTCAGTTGAAATAACGAACAACCTCTCATTCATCAATTAATTAACACACATTCACGCCGCCGGATTGATTGAACAATCGCCAACCGGGAAGGAAGTCGGGGAAAATCCAATATTCGTCTGATAATAAAATACCTAATAATATTATAGACAAAACTACCCAATGGGTAATATAGTTACTGTAGACAAAACATTCTTCTTTAAACATTCAAAAGAAAAAAAATCATCGTCAACCATTTAAAAATTCAATTAAATTTCAAACAAAAGCCTACTTAACTTCAGCAATAATCATTGCATTTCCCCACTGAAATTAAAATTTTCAGTTGAATTGCAACACATATGTTTATTATGTGTATGTTAAGTTGTGTTTAATCTAATAGAATCTATAAGGATTATGTTATTAACATTTTGTTAATAACTTTGGTGTAAACGCAGCTTTTATTCTTATTTACACGAAATTCATGTGTGTCCTAATTTGATGACCCTTCTGTATGAGAAAAGCCAGAGCATAAGACAAAAATATTTTGGTTTAACAAGATATCGGATACAGTAATAAATTTAAAATTGTGTAGGCCTACCGGGAAATTATAGTGGTGGTCACAGCTATAAAAACATAATATATATTGTATTTTCTTTAAAAAAATGAACGTTTTCAATACGTGTAGCTGAAACCAAGAAGATAAAGATCTATCAAGGCACATATATTGTAAGGAAGAATGTAATAACATTAAGAAAATATGTTTTTTATTGCATACATCAGGTATACATTTTGCTGGGAACAATAATAATAATAAAAGACATGATTACCGTACTCTAAAATTGAATATCAAACATTTTTGGGTTTTTGAAAAATTAGGATTTTATTAAAAATAAATGAAACTCAGAACATAATCATTATAAAAAATGGATCAAATTTAATTATCTTCGGAATTTCCTGGAAAAATCAGGATTAACTTTCTTTGTACGGTAGCCTACTTTGGTTTGATTCGACAGAACACAAAAATTCCATTACTAGGCCTACACCTTTTCCAACTGTATTTGAGAAAGTATCAATTATATGGAGAATAATCATTATTGTATTTGAGAAAACGTCAGATGTAAATGAGAATAGGCAATTGGATTTGAGAAGTCATCACTTGTAATTGAGAATACCATAGTGAATTTTATTTGAGAAAGTATCATTTCAATTTGAGAGTATACGATTTGAAATCGAGAAGTTGTCAGTTTTAATTGGGAAATGATTTTGAAAAACCAGTACTTCCAGTACCTACTTATATTTTTCATAACTGTGCTCATATGAAATAATATGATAATATATTATTCAATATTCCAATAAAATGTTTAATTTTGAATAAAACATTATTTCAATTCCCAAAATCCATTGAAGAATTCCCAAATTGTTTGATGAAGAGATTCAATTGATTGATGATAAAGTTCAATTGCGTCATAAACATAGAGAATTTGATCTTCATCAAGTGCAATGTTTCACAAAATGTTCGGAGACAAAAGTCGCGTTGCCAATACGTACATAGTAATAATTCTCATTAATCAATCGGAAACAGTACAGGGGAAATACTTTCACCATTGAAAATATTAATTTTCAGGGGAAATACTTTCACCATTGAAAATATTAATTTTCCCCCATGCAAAGCCTATGATAGTAATTGGAATACTATGTATGTACACCTTTTCCAATTTTATTTAAGAAAGAATCAAGTTAATTTAATTTGAGAGAGTATCTATTGTATTTGAGAATAATCACTTGTAATTGAGAGAATGTCAGATGTAGATGAGACTTCACCTTTTCCAATTTTATTTGAGAAAGTATCAAGTTAATTTGTGAAAGTATCAATTGTATTTGAGAAAATGTCAGATGTAGATGAGAACAGTGAATAGTATTTGGGAAGTCATCACATGTAATGGTAAGTAGTGCATTGTATTTGAGAGCCCGTCAAATGTAAATGAGAAGATATCAATTAAAAATGGGAAAATGTTTTTAATTGACATGTCGTGAATCTTTTGTAGTCTACATACAGTACAGGATTTATTTGAGCAGGAAAGGATAGCCTACTGTACTACGTACACATTATTCCAATTACGGTACTACCATAGACTTTACAGCCTGTTAGGGAAATTAATATTTTCAATGGTGAAAGTATTTCCCCTATACTGTTTACGAATGATTAATGAGAATGATCTCTATGTACGGTAGACTATGTATTGGCAACGCGACTTTTGTCTCTGAAATATTGCACTTGATGAAGATCATATTCTCTATGACTCTATGTTTATGGCGCAATTGAACTTTATCATCAATCTATTGAATCTCTTGATCAAACAATTTGGCATTTCTTCAATGGATTTTGGGACTTAAAAATAATGTTTTATACAAAAACTGAACGTTTTATTGGAATATTAAATATATTATCATATTATTTTATATGAGTACAGTTATGAAAAATATAAGTAGGTACTGGAAGTACTGGTTTTTCAAAATCACTTCCCAATTAAAACTGACAATTTCTCGATTTCAAATCGTATGTTCTCAAATTGAATTGATACTTTCTCAAATAAAATTCACTTAAACTGCAACAACAATACAGCAATGATAAATAATCAAGATTTCTGGTTACGATGGCTACCATATTAAACTTTGTTTACGAAAGTACTTTTTGCAATCATGCCATATTGCCAGATTCATTGAACAGATAAATCGGTCCGTATCACAGAGACAAGTTCTCACAGAGACAAGTAGTGTTTTTGAACGATATTAGTGTCACAGAGACAAGTTTCATAGGAACAAGTAGTTTTATAAATGGCAGTCTCACAGGAACAAGTTCCCACAGAGACAAGGTGAGTCTCACAGAGACAAGGTGAGTCTCACAGAGACAAGGTGAGTCTCACAGAGACAAGGTCTGTCTCACTGGAACAAGTAGTGTCAGTGGAACAAGAAGAGGGGTAGAGTCCCATTCGAACAAGTGTAGTCTCACAGAGACAAGTTCAGTCTCACAGGAACAAGGTTGGTGTGGTGTGTTGCCTACACATGAAGATGAAGGCATTCCATTTGCTCTAATAAATTGGATGTCATCTGTTTTTTAATATATATACATATATATTATGGTGACATGAATAGAATAGAATGACTGCCTTTATTTTTCTTAGAAAGCGTCTGTTTTTTAATACATATACATATATGTTATGGTGACATGAATAGAATAGAATGACTGCCTTTATTTTTCTTAGAAAGCGAAGTTAGAGCGCAGTCGACCCTCTCTTACACTCAACTCTCTATCAAGTATTATAACAATAAGAAGAAATAAATACAAATAATATGATTAAAAACAAACAATAGTTAAGTTATCTACTATTTGAAATAATAACAAATTTTAAATTATTGAAAAGAAAGAGAAAAAAATGACATTGAAAATAATACATAACAATGCTGAATGATAGTATTTTCTGATACTTCATCACTTTAGTAAAAAATAAGACACTACAGAATACAATACAGTAGGCCTACATAGCAACTGAAGTGTTTGCTATACATTTCATTTCCTACTATCACTATGTAAATCTCGAAGTGGATAAGTAAATTACATTATGATTTATTTAAATAGTAAAATAGAATCTTCCTTCAATCAACAAACAACGTCACAAACAACGCTCCTTCAATCCACGTGACATACATATATAAATATATAAATATATAATTTACATTATGTTAATAATGTGGTGACATCATTTGATGTCAGCTTTAAACGTTTCTCATGTGGAGAAAAAATGATGAATTTAGTAGACTGTTTAGTGGATCCTAGACATTCAGATTCAAATCTATACATAACAATTGATTCCCCTTTTCATCCAGGATATTTGTGGTTTCTTAAAATTTCGATTTATTGACCGAGCGAAATGAGTTCTAAGATTCAAGTCGACGGCTTTGCATTTCTCTTTATGTTTATATGTTCCGCAATTACGGTGAAACGCAGCAATAGATTACCATGAAATTTGACAGGTATATTTCTTTTTAAATTGTGCCTCGACGTATATACAAGGTTTTTTGAAAATTTTGCATTTTAAGGTTAATACAATAGGTAAAGTCTCCTTCGAACGCCAATATTACAGTAAAAATCAGAATAGAATCATCCATAATAATTCAGCTGTTGAGTGGATTTCTAATTGCATGCAATAACGCATGCAATTAATATATCAATGTAACTTAGTAAAAAATCAGCTGTCGTGTTGACTATTCATTGCATGCAATGACGCATGCAATTAATAACGGAAAGATAAGATAGTATTTTCTCTCGACCTTTATCTGCTGCTTTCAACTCGGTCTGACCTGTTGCCAGTAAGTTGGAGGAGATTAGATTTTGATGTTAGCATATTTTTGATACACTAACCCCAACAGCCATTAGCTGTTTTCACACCGACATCTTGCCGACACAACATACAAACAGGATTTACTCTTATGGACAGTATGAGACGAGGCTGTGCTTTATAACTGCGCGAGGTCTACTGTTCATAGAACTACTAGTCCAGGATTAAAATGTTGTTTTACCAAAATCATCAAATATTTAATAATTCAATACAATGATACATGTACAAATGTAAAGCTGACTTGCACCGAGGTAGAATCAATTTAATCTTAAATAATTTGAAATATATTTCAAGTTGTTAGGCTTCATTAATTCATTGAACGCCTATTTTATCATTATGTGTTATCAGAACCTATTAGAATTATGTAGATTGCCTTTAATGAATAAATTGAGTTCCATGTAAATGTATTATTTCTACCAAACTCCAAAATAACTATTTCAATGTGACTTTTAATTGTTCAGTCAATTTAAAATAATTTTGATTCTGCAATAACTTATACATAAGTGATATCAATGTAAGAAAGAACAGATTATATACTTCTAGATGAATGGAACAATATTGGAAAGATGTTATCCAACGGTATTTGAATACACCCCTGACTGTTACTGTATGGGAGTACCACCAGTAATTTATAAGTTTTCAATTCGTCAAAAGAGTGGTTATAGATAAAATAGTGTACTCAACGGTTATAATCTTCTCCTATCTATATTTTTTCTTCTTATTATTGTTCATCTTCTTCCTCTTCTTCCTTATTCTTCTGTCTCCTTTTTCTATTATCTTCTTCTTCTTCTCGCTTGTTCTTCTTCTCCTCCTGTCATCTTCTCCTTCTTCTTCTTCTTCTTCTTCTTCTTCTTCTTCTTCTTTTTCTTCTTCCTCTAGCTTTGTCCGGCAAGGACTGATTTGTTTTTGTATTATGGAGTCCCTTTTGTATAAGGTACCAAGAACAATAACAGAGATATTTCCAGGGCTCTAGAGAATAATAATACTAATCCCCTCTGTCCTTTTGCTAAATTGAAACGTGTAGCAACGTGAGTTGAAATGTATAAGTTGACCTAAATTTTTGAAGGCTGATCTTCGAATTGATAAAATTATAGAAACATGATCACAAGTAAATCCCTAAGAACATAATGGAGATGGAGACTATTCCTTTTAACAGAATCATGTTTCCTCATCATTATCACCATTCTCAAATAATACGAGTCGATCCATCCGGCGTATTCACGCATGATGTGTGCAGAAAATCTCACTCACACTGACTGTACAACTGTGAGATTAACTATTCTAAGTCAAGGACTCTAAGACTCTCTGTTGTGAGGCCGGGTGATATAATTATTCTCGAGTGACGTTTTCATGTGAAAATTTAGATTTTTCTCCCCTCACAGGTTTTTACCTTGAGCATTATTGTTCTGAAAAAAATGTGTATCATTTTGTTTTTATATGTATGTAAATCATGTGTGTGTATGTTGAACAATAAAAAATTTGACGTTTCCACCCAGTCACTCTGCGCTTTTATGTTAACTATATCTACCCATTTAAATTAGAACTTTATAAAATGTGATTAATTGGACTCGATTCATTTTAACAATTACAAATTATTTCTCAAAAGATTACATCACATCGAAAGAATTACATCAAATCAAGCACTAGATTTTTATTAATATGATTCCTTGTGATATTCATCGAAGAATAGATATGAAGGGAATAGAAACTTTAAGGGAACGTATTTCACTGGGACAATAAGAATTACTTAACTTCTGATGGAGATTATTATAAATGTTAATGATAAGTGTATATTACATGCGGTCAGATTTTATATAATACTCCATATACGTACTTGAACTTGAAAATAATAGCCCAGTCAATAAAGGTTTTTTCGATCCGAAAATTAAATAAAAGCTGAATCTTCTACCATCGATAGAACCCTCCCAGAGGGTCATACTCCCAAAAGTCCCAAGAAATATTCTTGGAGCTTTCCCCCCTAGCACCCCTCAAAGTTGAAAAACGCAGGTAATCACGGGAAATCAATTATCTCGGTACCCATTGATCGGAAACAGCTATATTATATGCCATTCGATTTGTTACATTATGGACTACAATATTAGTTTCATTCATTTTTTCAATAAAATGAACAGTTTTCTTGATAAAATAATATATATGTAAAAATTTAGGGGGTTTGCGATTTGATTTTTTTGTTTTCTTCGATTAACTCCGAAGCAAGTAGTTTTAAAGGAAAATGAGTCAAATAATTAATGTAGCCACTCTTATTGCAAATCTATTGATGTATACTGTTATGTATTTGCGATTCGATTTGACGCCGTGGAAGGGGGAACAGTCGACGCGGAACGGCGCGGCTGACTCTCTTAGCCATAGTAAAACAGCAAACTGGAAATCAATTATCTCTGTAACCATTAATCGAAAAAAAATCTATCATATGCCATTCGATTCGTTAAATTAAGGACTACAATAATAATCGAGTTCATTTTTTCAATAAATCGAACAGTTTCCTTAATAAAATAATATAATGTAAAAATTTAGGGGTTTTTCGATTTGATTTTTTTGTTTTCTCCTATTAACTTTGAATCAAGTAGTTTTAAAGAACAATGTGACGAATAATTATGGTGGCTACATTCATTGCGAATCCATTGATGTATATTGTTATGCATTTGCGATTCAAGTTGACGCTGTGGAAGGGGAAACAGCCAACGCGGCTGACTCCCTTCACCATAGTAAACAGAATAATACAGTATGGCACTCGAAACAATCAATTTTGTCTATTGTTTTGACATGCGCTGTATATAGATTTTCACTTTTCAATACTCTTAAAAAATATTACAATTTTCTTAATTTAACCATGCTCATGATAAAAATCAGGATTTCGTTGTTTTCTCACAGAATTTATTATATTAATTTGAAGTGTGCCTTCTCCATACGAGTCAGAGGTAACACAATTTGATAACTCTAGTTTCAGATATTGATGTTTTTCAACGAAGTTTCATGATATATTATGTGTCCGACTCTTCATCTTATCCTTATTTTGTGAAAAATGAAGATTCAAAATTTATTTTCGTAGCTTTTCTTGTGTTTTAACTTGTTTCATCACTCTTTATAATTTAAACACTTGATAATGGAATGAATATCATCAGATCACGTGAACAAAAAAGTTTTCAATCTGAAAGTAGATTAATTTGTTGCACATTCGGTTCAAATATTAACAAATGTTACCAAATATTATCACATATAGTGAGAACGAATTATTCTGAAGCTTACTATTCTCACTGAACATGAAGAGGCAATACCAAGCCAGAATCGCAGTTCCGTTCAAATCATTATTATCAGAGCTTTCAAATTGATGCTATGTAACTATGGATGTTATCCCCATCTCACAATTTCCCTATTTATCCTTATCCTGATTCAGAATAAACTAGTTGATCTCCATAACCACAAAAATCAATGTACAGTACCTATAATAAATAGTAAAAATAACAAAATTTCTAGTAATAATGAAACTTTTCCTAGGTATGAATTTCAAGGCTCATAAAATGATTTTTTCTCAATCACAGGCAGAAATTCCAATGATTATCATAATTTAATGAAAATTGTTTATATTGTACATTGTTCGACGTAGGATAAGCTACATCTTTAAGGTAACCAACGTATTTAGGATTATCATGCTTATGAATGAAAGCGAGACTGTGATAGAAGATTGGTCAAACTGAAATATAAACATTATAGACAATCCATAATTCTGATCAACTATAATTATAAAATAATGATAGTATCAAGCCGTAATGAATTGAGCAACTGAATTTCAAAGTTACTATCCACTGTTCAAATCGCACTGTGATTTCCTTTTACTTCCAAATGGATTGAATTGCCTCACTCTTCAACGTAACACTTATTGAAAAAAAACCAGTGGAATGTGAACGTCATCCAAATAGCATTTGAATTTCAATTTTCAGATCATGAAATTCATAAAAAACTAATTCTTGAGAGAATAGTGATGAATTGCAAACAGTGCAAGTAACATTGATACAAAGCGATACAATGAAAGTCAACATCGATTAATTTAATATTGGACTTATCAAATTTATATTATTTATAAAGCTTATAAAATGTAAAACCAACATTTTAAATTTTCTCTACTGGAGCAAAACATCGATAGAAAATAAAGAAGAGCCCATCATAAGCACAATATACTTGTGTACTAGAATTCACTTGAACTAACTCATCACTTCAACCCTTCAATGATCACAATGAACTAGAATGGTATAAAAACCATGGAATTGATAATCAGTTACATTTTTCAAATAGCTTCACCCAACTAAATCTGTGAATGCTAAGTCATAAGAAATCATGTTCAATAGATTCAATTTGAATGTTTAAAATAGAAAATGATCTATTCTTTTGGTGCCCTAATCAAAATCAATTTCAATAAACATTAATCGACATAAAGAAAAGCTTCTGCCAACCTTGTATAGTGAATGACAAGATGCGAGTGGAGGTGGAAAATCGATATGTTAACAAAAATAATAGAAGATGATGAATCGTCTTTCAATTAATCGTATTATACGGTAGGGTACTTTGTGGTTAATAATGTGAAACACTTTCATGATTTTCCTACCTTTTATGCATGCTTACTCTTCCTTAATTTGTATGTTTGCATGGCTTTCATCTTTAGAATCTACTGAATTTTCATATTGGACTGTCTAAATAATCTAGATTCAACTAGTAAGCTACTTTACAGAGATAATCATAGAAAGTTTCGACTCAACAAGCCCAATGTATAATTTTTTTTATGCCTCAGCCGTCATATATATTTAGCTAAACTGAAGGTATATCATCAGCCTGGCTTGAAGAATATTAACTGTAGAAATCAGCAAACACTGCACGCTTTGATTTTTCAGGAAATTGCCACTGTTAACACTATTGTAATCTATGATTTATCTCAGTTTTTGACATAGCTTATGATAAATTTCAGCATAGAATTATGATAATACACACATATTTTAAATATGTATTATATTATGTGATAGTATGAATATTTTATCGGTTGCAAACAATATCTTTGTCTGTCATAGAATGCATGATTTAGCACATCTATTACAACAAAATGATTTTAGAGAATTTAGAGAATTAAAATGTGAAAAATTAGTTTCATCGCATGTCAAAACAATAGACAAAATTGATTGTTTCGAGCGCCATATTGCGAATAAGATGCAACTTAGAAAGCAGTAGGCCTACTACTGTATTTTTACTGTTTACTATGGTGAAGAGAGTCAGCCACGCCATAACGCGTCGACTGTTTCCCCTTCCACAGCGTCAAATCGAATCGCAAATGAATAACAATATACATCAATGGATTCGCAATGAATGTGGCTACATTAATTATTTGTCCAATTTTCTTTAGATTATTTGCTTCGAAGTTAATCGGAGAAATCAAAAATCAAATCGAAAAACCCCCAAATTTTCACATATATATATTATTTTATCAAGGAAACTGTTTGATTTATTGAGGAAATGAATACGACTAATATTTTAGTCCATAATGTAACGGATCGAATGACATATGATAGATTTTTTCCGATTAATGGTTACAGAGATAATTGATTTCCAGTTTGCTGTTTACTATGGCTAAGAGAGTCAGCCGCGCCTTTCCGCGTCGACTGTTTCCCCTTCCACAGCGTCAAATTGATTCGCAAATACATAACAATATACATCAATGGATTTGCAATGAGAGTGGCTACATTAATATTTGGCTCATTTTTCTTCAAAACTACTTGTTTCGAGGTTAATCGGAGAAAACAAAAAAATCAAATCACAAACCCCCTCAATTTTTACATATATATTATTTTATCAAGAAAACTGTAAATTTTATTGAAAAAATGAATATAACTAATAATGTAGTATATAACTAATAATGCGGTTTCCGATCAATGGGTACAGAGATAATTGATTTCCCGTGTTTACCTGCATTTTTCATGTTTTAGGGTGTTGGGGCGGAAAGCTCCAAGGGGATTTTTTGGGACTTTTGGGAGAATGACCCTCTGGGAGGGTTCTATCGATGGTGGGAAATTCAGCTTTTATCTAATTTTCGGATCGAAACTGCTTTTTTGGACCTTCATTGACTGGGCTATAATGATGATGTGGGTACTTACTTGGCACACTCTTCATCAAAGATGTCTCGTGGCTCTGTTGTTTCCCTGGAACAACGTTGCAATATGCACGTTGGGTTGGGAAGATGATTATGATTAATAGTGATAAGAAAACTATCAAAAGTTCCATTTGCCATACGAAGTGGCATTGAGGCGCGACTTGCACACTCGCGTACATTACATTTTAAATAGATACGCGTTTGGTCGCTGGAGGTCACCCGATAGAAAAATCCATCGTCAATATGATATAATGTAGTATTGCGGAGCGTTACGATTTCCTTGACCAATTCCATGTCGACTGAATGTGTTTTGTCAACTATTGAACTCGCAACGCAAACGCACAGGTAGCATCCTCGTAGAGGGGAGGCAAACAATACTGAACAAAAATCTATTTTTTCCAGGAAGGGTACAATATGGAAAACACATGTTAAATATTTCCTGCCGCCAAAGTGCAGTACTTTATACCTGGCACTAGAATTTTTAGAAATAGAAGCATTTGGTTAACTTTGGTTTTACGCTTCAGTGAACATAGTCTATGAGCAGGGTAGTTCTACCTGTACACCACCGATGACAAATTGACCGGGCTTTCCAGAAGTACCTAACGGGAAACATTTGCTTTGTTTCATGGAAGCAAGGCATTGTAATACTGAATGAGTAGTCTATTTATAGTTCTATAAAGCAAGGCCTTTTGGTTCTAATACCCGAGACGTCAGTCTGCAGATTGTTGTTATGGAATGCAGAAAACTTCTTTCACCAACCTTAGACAATAATAATAATGCTGATTCAAAAGATTGAAAAGATAGCATGCCGCTTCCAAAATCTATGGATATGGTTTATGTACTATATATATATATATATATATATATATATATATATATATATATATATATATATATATATATATATATCTGTGAGTGTAGCGTAAGGGACACACTATTATTCCTCACCCACCATATAGCATATAATATATCGAACTCTGTCACTCCCACTCAACCACATCACTCTCTTACACATACCCTTTCCTTCGGGCTCACTCTCTCTCTCTCTCTCTCTCTCTCTCTCTCTCTCTCTCTCTCACTCTCTCTCTCTCTCAGATGATAATGAATTAAAACGCAGATTTCTGTCTTTGACACTAATATCATGCTTTAGTTAGATCAATAATGTTTCAATTGCCATCTAGATCTAGGTGAACCATTTGTAACACATAAACTAATAATTAAAACCACCCTAAATAAACCTTGATTAGTCCCAAACGATATGGTTTTCAGTAACTTTAAGGACATGACAATAAGACAATAATTGTGGGTTGGAAACGTAATTTTGAATATTTATTATAATAAAATATAATCCCATCTTTCTGGTGCTCCAAACTCGTTATTTAATAATAAACCTACAGTTTAAGAGCCATCACTGATAAATATGTATATATATAGCGAGTTTTTGCAACTTCAGTTGTGTCGCTTCTCGCACCCCAATCACCATCTTTCCTTATTTATCCAGTCTCCTTCAAAGAGACCTCTACTCTCCATTTCAATGTGGACACTGGATACGCATTTCTTTCGCGGTCTTCCACGCCTATTTCTGTTCGCTGGTACCCAATTCCATACTTGCAAAGGAAGTCTTCCTTCATTCATTCTGCGCAGGTGTCCATACCATTTTAATTGTTTCTCTCCAATGACATCCATTATCGTGTTTTTTGCGCTCATTCTCTCTCTAAATATGTCACTTAGTATAAATACAGAAGAACAAAAATCATAAACCTTATTCCGGGACACTTTCTCATTAATTCTTAATTCTCGTATATCCTATGTGTGTGATAAACGAAATTTGAATTTGAAATCACAAATTTTTTTGAAAAACATACAGTTTTGAATTACGTGCTTATTCTACGAAAATTGAAACCCCTTTCTTAGCTGGCGTCTGGGAATAAGAAATATATTGACCAATAAATACAAAAAATTTCGATGTAGATTAGGCGAATAGGCCTTGTCTAAAGAATTCAGCTTATAGTCTGTTATACAATAAATGAGCAATTCAATTCATAACATCTTAGTAGTCATCTTATGAATAGTGTAATCATTCATCAAATCAGTCTTATCAAGTCATAATTATCATCACCCAGTACAATTGAATAAATTAAGTCATACATTGAAAAAAGACATAAACTATTTATAAACTCACAGCACTGAATATCACATTTTCAACAATTTGAAAATTAATTTACGGAACAATAAGCATTTTCATTCAGAATTACATTTATTGCGTTTTTTAATTTATTCAGAGGCAAGTTTCTTCTAATATAAGATAAAGGCAGATTATTGAACATGGAGTACACTAGATAGGAATAAATTTCAAGCTCTTACTCAATCTGACATTAGGAGTTACAATACTCTAGTAGTCCAGATAACAGTAGACCTCACTGAACATCCTTTGCAATGTGGTAACGAGAATATTCAGCCATCTACTAGAAATGCTATCTACTAGGAATAAAGTCATTGTAATAATATCAGGGCTTTTTCAAAATGTTTGCCAATGGCCCCACTAAGAAATCTGATCAGGCTGGTTGGAGTCTTCCAATCAACCATACATTACATTACATTTCATTACCAGGGCTACCAGACATTGTTTTGCAGTAGTCGTCAATATACTATATCATAATGGAAAAAGTAGAACTTTGATATGAAAGTAATGAACTCACTCCGCTACAAATAAAATCTATTGGTGTGCTAATCTAAATGTTGCACTACTTCAATCCTGTAAAAATGAATACCGGTATAATACTTATTCTGAATTGATGGAATCCCAAGTCCCATTGCGCTTATGATAATTTTAAATGTTACTTTATTAACTCAGTAAGTTCAGAAAGTTATTGCTCAGTTGAATCAGAGCTACGATTAAAAAGATGATTTGGGAATTATCAAGTGGCACTTTTTGTTTTTCATTGGGATTTTTATTTTGTAACATGTAGAGACGCTTGTTGAACAACAATCTGTTAAATTTTTTATGGGAAAGATTTCATGAGGAAAATGAAGTTTTTCATTGACATTATCATCCGTAACTCGGAACGCCATGATAAATCTTGGCATCTAAAGCTGCGTTTACACCAAAGTTATTAACAAAATGTTAATAATTTAATCCTCACAGATTATTATAGATTGAACGGCACATGAAAAACACATATGTTCATCATGTGTATGATAAGTTATGTTCAATCTAATAGAATCTATAGAATCTATTAGTGTTGACACAGCTTTACTCTGTGACTGTCTGAAGTTAATATTATATAAATTTGAATTTACAATTCGATAAAGCAGCTCGGAAAAAGAAGAGATGATTATCATAATATCGGGGACCGAGCTTCGTTCATGAGTACAAAAGCATAAACAATTTATTACGAAAGAAGGAATTATAATGAAAAACCATTTTGGCCATGTGTTTTTTTAGAAGCGGTGATGAATAGGTCAGTGGTAGGCTATTTGGCTTTTATATATTCCATTTCATATTCATATAGATTATTCTTTCGGGTCGAAGGTTATATAATATATACATATTAGATATGTTGGAATAGTTATTTTGGAGTTTGGTAGAAATATATTACATTTGCATAGAACTCAATTTATTTATTTATTTAAGTTATCTTCTATCTAATTCTAATAGGTTACCAACCCATCCCTATATTATATGATACTCCTTCAATCATAATCATATACTTGCATGATTAAAAAACAGCAGACATTCAATTTACTAGAACAAATAATGGAGTGCCTTCAAGTTCAGATGTAGGCAACACGCCTAACTTCTTCCTACATTCGCTACCTTGTCTCTATGACACTGACCTTGCTTCTGTGAAACACCTTGTTCCAGTGGGAACTTGCTTCTGTGAGACTGCCATTTATAGCGCTACTACTTTGGACGGAGACCTTGTCTCTATGAAACTGCTTGTCTCTGTGGGAACTTGTTCCTGTGAGACTGCCATTTATAGAAATACTTGCTCCTGTGAAACTTGTCTCTGTGACACTAATATCGTTCAAAAACACTACTTGTCTCTGTGAGAACTTGTCTCTGTGAAACATCCCCACACGAGTGTGGTGCACTGAACACACACTTGTAATGTCGTTCAATAACCCTCAATCATTGTTCGAAAATTCATTTGGTTGTGATTTTTGTCTTGAGTCAATAACGTAGTGAAATGCATAATTATTATAAATGATACGACTAATAAAATTATTATGAAGAAATAAGTTTTGTTCCAGAAATATTCTATGAAATTTATTTTCCGATACCGTATTTGACACAAATCTATCTTGGTAGAATAAAGTATACAATTTAAAAATTTGTCAATAATTATCTCAAGCCTCCCTAAACCGATTGTCTCGAGCCGCCTCCCCTGAGTACATATACACAGGGTGTTTCAGAAGTAGTGTCGAACATTTTAGGGTATTGTTCCTGGATGATAGGAGACTACAAAATGTCGTATTTGAAGTGTCCAAAACTCAGCGGTTATCCTTATAGCTGCCATTTTGTTTTTTTTTTCACTAAGGAATTTTCATCTCAAGAACGAGATGTTGTATTGATCTGAAATTTGGCAAGAATATTTTTATGCTATAAATTCTCAACTTTAAAAAAATCTCAAAATGGCGGCCAATTTAAAATTTTTATGGCAAATTTGATGAATGCTGTTCACTTTACAAAACATTTACAAGATACAAAAAATTAGCAAATTTTATCAAGATTTCAAGGATACCTTATTTATTGAGATAGGTCGAAGAATAACAAAGAAATTAATTATTTTCGTACTGCATGCATGATCACTTTCCACCATTTAAATATCATTATCAAATTTTTAATTCCAATTGTATTTAAGATGAAGCTTTGAAACTCTGTGAGGCTCCATACAACTCATTTTACAATGTTTTTCAGATGATCTTGATTGTCTTGTGCATGCATGCAGTACGAAAATAATTAATTTCTCTGTTATTCTTTCATCAATCTTAATAAATAAGGTATCCTTGAAATCTTGATAAAATTTTCTAACTTTTTTGTCTCTTGTGAATTTTCTGTAAAGTGAACGGTTTTCGTGAAATTTGCCATAAAAAAATTAAAATGGCCGCCATTATGAAAATTTAAATAGAAAATTTTCTATTTCATTTTTTTAAAGTTGAGTATTTATAGCATAAATATTCTTGCCAAATTTCAGATCAATACAACATCTCGTTCTTGAGATAAAAATTCGTAAGTGAAAAAAAAACAAAATGGCAGCTATAAGGATAACCGCTGAGTTTTGGACACTTCAAATACGACATTTTGTAGTCTCCTATCATCCAGGAACAATACCCTAAAATGTTCGACACCACTTCTGAAACACTCTGTATACTTTTTAATAGTATAAATTAAAATTTTATCCTGAAACTACAACGAAACTAGATATTAACAGCATTCTCTATGTCTTTGTGAATTGTTCGTGACTGTCCAATACAAAATTTGTTAGTCTATAAAGATCTTATAGTCAGCCTACACTTGTACATAGTGCATCGATTGCTTTCTGATCATTAATTGCCATCTTGAAGAGAACAGAAATCGATTCCATCATAATCAAAGAGATAAATAAGCTAAATATATGTCTAGGCTGGCAGCAATGAGCCAGGAAACCCCACTTGAATTGAAAATCCAGAGATACAGTCGCAAGCCTCCCACTTCTCCACTAAATTTATTATGATTGTACAGCAGTTGAAATTGGCTAGGTCTCCTTTAGTTTATTGAGCACTGACAAGCGTGATATTTCTCTAAAACATAATAATAATCTCTATACTTATAAAAGGCTAAGCCCCGACAGACTGAAATCACACCACAGCCCAAACTACTGAGCCTAAAAACTTGAAATTTTGCACGATTGTTCATGGTAGCCTGAAAACATCCACTAAGAAATGATTTTCAGAAATTTGCCCCCTTGAGGGAGCTGGGGCCCCCCAAAAATTTTGAACTTTTTAACCGCTCATTGCACAGCAAAGTCATAAGGAACTTTTTTGTTCAGCTACGAAAAAAAATTAGATCTATGCAGAAAAATTTTGATCAGGAGCACAGGGGGGTCCAGGAGAGAGCATTTTTCGAAAATTTTGATGTAAAATCACACTACAGCTCAAACTAATTGTCCTACAGACTTGAAACTTTGCACAAATATTCTTCAAACATGCTAGACGCGTACTAAGAACGGATTTTGAGATATTTTGCCTCTAAGGGTTCCAAAGGATGAAAAAGGATCATATTTAGTAAGGTTATGAACATGGTAAGGTGAATGCCATATGGAACTGAGATAATTGACACATGATATTCTAACATAATGTTATAATCATTGGAAAGCTTAAAATAATTTCATCAATCAGCAGATCGAATTTAATTTTCCATGGATCGAAAGCACTAGCCACGTGTTTGTTCCATTGTTGTATGAGTCTCAAAAATTCCGATTGGAACAGAGCACAGAGATTTTCTCTGGTTAGGAGTTTGTTGATAATTCTTTTTTTCAAATTTTATTGCAAACAAAAATCACATTGAAAAATTTCTTAATAGACAACAAGATTACAAAAACAATATGTCAAACATAAACCTATATTCATTTGTAGCATGGCCAGAAAAAGACAAACTTGAGTACCGGTACTAGCCGTGAGTTCATTCAATATAACTCTCATTTTTGTGTTAATATTTTGTGAACAAGAAGTACGAGTTGATGAGAGATGTGAGTAATATCTTTTATTTGATCTAAATGGTTATTCATATTGTAGTAGTCGGGGTCACTTCAATCAGTTTTTTATTTTGTAGCTAATGAATGTCATACGTATTGATTGTCCATAATGTAAGTGATTAAACTAATCAAAATTAATGGCTTACTTGTCCTTCACAGAATTTATAGTATTCCTGGTAATTGAGCCTGTCTTTTTTCAGTGTTGACTATTAATAATAAAGCTTTATTTACAACTAGCTTACCTGGCAAACTTCGTACCGCCAAAAGTCAATGTATACTTCACTTTATTTGGTGAATCATGAAATTTATCTGACAATCAATATTTTCATTCACATCTAAATACGGACTTCCTAAGTGCTTAGTCATGCAGCATTCATTATTCCCAAAACATATTCTTTTCAATCAATTGGTAGTAATATCTAACAGTAAATTGTTGAATTTAAAAAAAAATATATAGGATAAATTAGTGTTTCAAAGATGAGTTCAATGTTTTCATAGTTGTTGATTGTCAATAGATGGTCCAGGAAATATGTGATGTACGATAAATCATCACCAGGAATTACATATTCTTTCCATCTTCCATTCTAGGATTTTCAGGATGAAAATAAGCTAAGCTAAATTCAAAAAAATTGTGAATTATTCTGACATTCTTCAGTAATAATAAATGCAATATGAACAACTCTCTTCCATGAGTTGAATAATTTTTTCCAACATTTTCCGGTTACTCAATGATAGGGGAGTGATAATTATTTGTATAGGTCTTCTAAGGAACCATTATCTACAGCTGGAACCAATCAACTACACTTCAACTCCAAACTACCGTTGTAATATCAGTAGCCTACACAATTTATCATAGGGTGACGTGTTTATTACAGCTGGTAACTTTAGATGCTAAATCATATTATCTCAATATGATCTTGAATCATGATCATCTTTTCGTTCTTCGGTAGCCTCTAGGCCGACAATTTCGAAAACATAGGTCTGTAAAATAGATTAATAAATAATCATTATTAGCCACCCTATTAAAATTTCTGGTCAGAAACCATCCCCAATATTCACACAACATATTCCCAAAGTTTCATGCCGTTATGTCAAGTATTTTTCAAGTCATAGGGAACAAACACACAAACAGACATTCATTTTTTTATATATATAGAAGATAGAAGATTTCTTTTGGCTCAAACAAAAGCCTCTTATGGAGGTAGAATGATAAGGTTGACAACTTTCAGTTATGTTGTTTTAACATTTTTTTTTAAATCACTTTCAAAAAGTTCATGTAGTACCTACTATTGTGTTTGAGACACTTCTGGCGCTATCATAGTTTCACAACTATTCTGTTCCACACTCCTATCTCTTGCAATCGTTAACCATATCTATAATAAAATAAAGAGTTAGCTTATACACGTATCAGATAGGAAAATTATGTTTGACGCATCACCACGTCTGAACTACTGGACTAATTAACTTGAAATTTTGATTATAGGCTAGATTCTTAATTAACCAAGGATGGTTATAGGCCTATTTTAAGTTCTTTAAGTTTTCAGAGTCAAGTTTTCAGATTATCAAGTTTAAAAATAGATCCTTGCGAAGCACGGGTTCCTGCTAGTCTAACATATTACTTAACTTATATGTAACTATAATCGATAGACTATAGGCTAGGCCTACTAATAGAAAACTAGCTACTTCAAGTTAGATAATAATTGATATGGAAATAGATTGAGATTGGAGTTCTTTCTCATGGATAACTTTTTATTTATAATAAATACACAGTAGAAGAAATAAGAGTAAGTCACATAAAACCTATTATTGAATACGTTTAAAATCATAACAAAGATATAATACTATAAAGGCATAATGATAATTTCATAATACCGTACCGTTATCAATGCATAACAATGATAAAACTTCAACTTCAAACAGCTAAATATTTTTACAAATAAATTAATAAATTTAAACCATTTTTCATCAGATTATTTATTTTCTCTTACTGAATAATAATTACAAAATTTTGATCATTCCATTCAATGGAATGAACAATAAGTTACATAATATTAGTGAATAAAAATTTGATCTTAGAAGATTCACACAAACAATAAATTATAATATTCCATCAAATTAATAACAAATTGGAGACTATCCAACTTATTTCAATTTACTACGAATGACAAATGAGAAGTTAAACGGAATAACACAATTTAATTATGTAGCCTATTGCTTGATAACGAAATATTAAAAATTGAATACATTTTTTTCTTAGTTGATGATTTACATCATTGAGTCGATCAACTGGTAAAAATAGAAAGTCTCAGGTCGATTTAATATTGGCTACCAGTTAATTTTATAGTAAATTATTTGCTTTTTTGGTTATATTTCTTTCAGCTTTGATTTTCAAGTCCAATCTCAATAGGGACAATATTATTTTAAATGTGGGGACCATTGAGACAGCACTGATCGCTGTTCAGAAGAGAAAATTGAAATAATATCTCAAGGAAGAGTATGATATAAAAATTAATAATATTATTTCAAAATTAATGTTCAGTCAATAAGAGAGCATTTCATGAGTATGAAGAATAATGACACTGAAATCAAACATGAACTTAAAAATCAAATATTTAAAATGGAGTGGAATAAATTTTATTAATTTAATAAAATTGGCAGTGAATAAATATACGCGAATCACACTTGAATACACTTCAGAAGGAAACATTCCTTGATATTTGCTTTCATTGGATTGGACACAATTTTGAAATGTGATACAAGTTAGTGAGGCACTTGAGTTGGATTCTGCACAGCACCAGCCAATAGAATGGTGCCCGAGTTGCGATGTATCAGGAAGAATAGAAAAGGCCTGTCAAATGTCATGATCTGTGTCTGTGGATTAGAAGTACTCCGCTTGATTCTCGACGATTTCGCTTTGAATTCTGGAAAAGCAAACAAGGTTTCATCAGTAACTGTGACGTAACTAGTATAGGATTAATATTCAAGAATACAGGGTACATGTTGCGTAGTATAGCATTAATATTTCAGAATAGTGGGTACACGTTGGTAACAATTGAAATCAATGCTTTAGTGAAATAGAAACTTCTCGTCATTTAAAGAAGTTGCATTCATTTATTAAATCAAAATTTGAGCTCAATTTGTGCTATTTTAGTGAAATTTGTTATAAAGTCGGTCAACTCTTATAAAATAAAATCCCATGAATTGTTTGTTTCCCAATCATGGTCATGAATAATTTGATTCAACATATAAAAAAATGGACAATATTACATTTGCATTTACTTATTAAATGGAATTTAAGATATAATATTCAAGTACCTATGTTAACTTTTTTGAGATCCTAAAGACGAAAATGAAGCTTAAAAAAAAAATAGCGATTGAAGGCTCTATTAAGCAAGATAGACATGGAATATTAACTATTCATGTCTATTATGCTATATGTTTTTTAATATAGACTGCAATTTATGATTTCATAAGGAATACATGTTTACTCAGGAAGTTTATTTTCAAATATTAGAATATTATATTATACTTAGTGGGGTGTCCAAAATTTCGAATTCTGTGAACTAGAACAATGTAATCCATTTCTGAGACCACCCAGAGCCTAATGCTAGTGCATTGTGCGAACACTATTGTTATTCTAGCTCATAATACAAAAATTGAATTAACTTTCAAGCATATAACCTATTTTTTGGACATGTTATTCATTATGAAAATTTGGGAATAGAATAGTTTTGGGCCAAGCCTGTTGTTCGTTCCCGAACATATTATTTTATATGATTTGTAATAATTGTATCCACAAATAAATAAACAAATAAATAAATTGTTCTGGGACTTGAAGCAAAGTCAACTGTCAGCATTTCTTGAAAATAGCATCAATGCTTTCCATCCAACCGATGCTGACATCTGACATTTTGAAGTATGTCTCACTCTGAAAAAGTGTTTAATGTTGTAATAAATGATACAATATGCTCGCTCATTGGATAAATATTCGGAATAATTGTTGGAGCCACTGGTTTATTGGAACATTTTAGAGAACATAATTTCGGTTGTTAGACAGTAGCTGCCAGTAGCAACGTTTGTTCGTTCATATTTATGCTAGTCCACGCTATTTCAACTCACTTTATTAAAAATATTGGATTTTCGGTCACTTGGCGATCAGCAGGTCGAGTCGTTAAACAACGTAGTCGCTCATTTATCGAGTACTCTATACGGCAATCAAGTCCGAACGTCACAATTTTTTTTTGTTGCTGATAATTCCCACATTTACATAATGGAAAATGTGCAAGAGTGATTGATGTGATGATCAAACCGTCCATGCCTAGGATTTGTACCCCTGGCAGTGCCAGTGTAGTGTTACAGAGGCCCAAATCACTAGGTCGTTTGAAAGCACCATTTGTTGCATCGCCAAGTGTCCAATAGTATCAAGTCGCTTTGAGATTTGAGAAGTGCCACAGAGAAAATATAGCATACAAATATATGCCATGGTGGCCTATTAATAGGGCTGGGCGTTTATGTTCCAAGCCGACTTATGTTAACTCAAGCCAATAGTTCTAGTAGTTGTTTTTGGTGAAGCTATGTGACACTCTAGTCCAGTCAAGGAAAGGTTATAGAGGGAAAAGTTGAGAGGACAATTTTTACCTCGCCGTTCTGTTTAGGGTAGTAAGCAGGTAAACATATCAAAACAACCACACCTACCCCCTGTGCTAAGGGGGTGGGGGTGGTTTAAAGGTACCATTTTTTGGTTTCTCGCATACAACTAAAAAACTATGTATCTTAACGATTTGACTGTGATATAACAAATTAAAGCTTACATAATTTCCTACAATATTTATTGTACAACTTTTTTTATATCTCCTCTAGTTTTCGAGATATCCGCTCTTGAAGATGTGCCATTTTTGAAAAAAACATGTTTGCCACCAATTTTTTTATACTTTTGCTCTTATTACTTTTGAAAAATCGATGGGAAAAATCCATTCTTATTATGAGCTTATAGAGCATTGAATTCTCTTCAATTTTATGTATAATTTTATACTTTTACGAATTTCCCTACACCTTTTGCAGCAGCTTTAGTGTTGAGTGTGAAATCTCCATTTTTGTAACAATAGACCAATTAACAAAGGATTTTGGAGGAAATGTTTAAAAAAAATTTCGACTTTGCAGCTTTGTTGAGACTAGTTAGGAGTAGAACATATCAAAAGTACCCATTTCTAACTCATGTGCTAAAGGGATGAGGGTGGTTTAACAGTTGCATTTTTCAGCGTTTTGCTTCCACGCTCATATCTTGGGAACGCCTTGGGATAAGCCCTGAAAGAGCAAACCATTGGATAAAAACCTGTTATTTCAACAATTGAATACCTCCAAGAGCGAATATCTCGGGAACTGTTGGGAATATCACAAAATTCCACTGGAAAGAAAGTGTAGAGAATTTATCAAGCTTCATTTTTGAATAGTTAGCTATGTCGGTTGAACGCATTGTTCTCAAGATATGTGCGTGGAAGCAAAACGCTGAAAAATGCAACTTTTAAACCACCCTCATCCCCTTAGCACATGAGTTAGGAATAGGGACTTTTGATATGTTCTACTCATAACTAGTCTCAACAAAGCTGCAAAGTCGAAAATTTTTTTTAAACATTTCCTCCGTAATCCTTTGTCAATTGGTCTGTTGTTGCAAAAATGGAGATTTCACACTCAACACTAAAGCTGATGCAAAAGGTGTAGGGAAATTCGTAAAAGTATAAAATTATACATCAAATTGAAGAGAATTCAATGCTCTATAAGCTCATAATAAGCATGGATTTTTCCCATCGATTTTTCAAAAGTAATAAGAGCAAAAGTATAAAAAAATTGGTGGCAAACATGTTTTTTTCAAAAATGGCACATCTTCAAGAGCGGATATCTCGAAAACTAGAGGAGATATAAAAAAAGTTGTACAATAAATATTGCAGGAAATTATGTAAGCTTTAATTTGTTACATGACAGTCAAGTCCTTAAAATAAATATTTTCTGAGTTTTTTGCGAGAAACCAAAAAATGGTACCTTTAAACCACCCCCAACCCCTTAGCACAGGAAGTAGGGGTGGGTACTTTTGATATGTTTATCTCCTTACTACCCTAAACAGAATTGCGGGGTCAAAAATTGTCTTCCAAACATTTCCCTCTATACCCTTTTTTGAGCATTCATTGCCTGGACTACTGGTAATAATAGATAGTAGTCGAGGGGAATCGGCTTGAACTACCAAAACGTCGGCTTGAAATTCGGAACATAAATAACCTATACCATTGTATATCTCCTAATGTTATGTTTTCTCTATGGTATTACCTATAGTTTGTTACAGTAAGTGAATGGAATACCTAGAACACTGCCGACAGATCCAACAGAGTTGACAGCGACGAAAGACGTGGAGAAGTAGGCGTTCTGTTTGATGGTTGTGACGTGAGTCCTCTTGCGATCTCCCGAAAAGGCGGCCTTGACACCCAGCTGGCGGAAGAACGGAACTAGGTCAAGGTCACTGGTGACAATGGCCAGCTGGGGCAGAGCCACCTCTGTCTCTTTGAACGGCAGCGACTTGATCAGCTGATTCAGCTTCTCTTTGGGCAGCTTCACCAGCAGCTCATCCAGACCGTCCACTGAGTCAGGCATCATCAGAAGCAGACTCGCATGATCGGCCTAAACATTCAAACGTATTAAATGTCTATAATTTTTGAATAATACATCTCTAGTCATCAACTGCTAGCCGAAAAAAATCGGCGCTGCCAGATTTTGTGAACCACATTTATTTTCATGCAAGCCTATGTGATTGAATACATTCAATGTGACATCATTTTATCAAGTTCGTTGGACAACAAAATTTACCGACTCCTTCGTACTTTTTATAAAAATAAAGGGATAGGTTCGCAATATAACTAGGAATTGTGTATGCTATAAAAAGATTGACTCAATAATCACGCGAGGAAAAAATCATACAAGTCATATATGGCCGGTTTCCGAGCTCGGGATTTAGCTAAGTACTAGACAGCTGGAGTCAGAAAATTGGCTTTAGTCAAAGTCACGTTTAAATTAAAATATCGGGGACCGAGCTTCGCTCTGGAGTACAAAAGCATAGAAAATTTATTACAAAAGAAGAAATAATTATAATAACATTCATAGTTCATACAGAAATGTTCTATCTAATCACAGTAAATTGAGATTAATTACCAGAGGAATGCAAAAATTTCCCTCACAAAGGCCCGGTTGCACAAAAGCCGGTTAAATTTTAATCCTAATTAATTTTACATGAACCAAATCAGAGAAGATGGATCTAAAAAAGATGGATCTACTGGAATTAATCAGGATTGAAAATAACCCGGCTTTTCTGCAACAAGCACTAAGTACCTGATTGAATGATTACAAAAGTTCAACAGCTGAGTCATAATTTTGACTCAGTCCCACAAACATGAATACTCACTTCCATCATCAACAGACGACGAAATAATTATTTTCAGCTGTTTTTCCAAGGATGAATAATAATTATCCTTTTAATGTCCTTCAGCGAGTTTTCCCAGGGATGAGACGTAGTGCAACCAAATTTTTATATTATAAACCTACTATGTTCTGAATTTCGTGAGAATCGTTAGAGCCGTTTTCGAGATCCAGTGAGATACAAACATATCCTATTATATTAAGCGAGCAATTTCTGTATATTTATATCTGGTTATTCATCGTTGGTAGCACTGGGCTGCCATGTGATGTCGTTTGGTAATTTGCTCCGTAGTTTTTGATATTATTTTAAAGTAATTACTTACAAGAATTGTGAAGTTTTGTGGTAATCGGATAGTTTTTGGAAGTGTGAAGTAACTGTTTTAATATATTCCATGACTGCATGACGGGTGATTTGATAGTACGAGATCAATAACACTTGAACCACAGTGCAATTTGAACGTATATTGAGTCTATTTTTCGTAACACTTTCGGTATACACTTGTTACTTCGTTGTTGTGTTGTTCCGATTCAACTGACCTGTTATCGTGCCTGTATAGCGGCCGACTCAAGTGTCATAGCAGAGGCTGCTCTGATAACGTCAACAAACTATGCTGTCACTTCTCCGAAGCTGATAATCACCAGCTGGTCTTTGTTTACGTTCAACCATAAACATATTTTGTATTGAGTGTAACCATGACAACTATGCGTGGCATTTTTGAACTCCTTTCATTCCATTGATGCTGTATACTTTCATCTGTGGGGTCATAGCTTTGGCGCTCAGTTTGAATTTAAGATGAATAAACCCATGACAACTCGTCGTATGCGAGAGAATTTGATTCGTGACGCAAAACTGGAACTCAATAATTTGAATATTGATCTTCTTAACGGTGATGTTATAGACTTAGCAGTAAGTTTCAGGGGGACCCTGTCAATTATTGCTGACAATTGTTTTTTTGATGATGCCATTGTCGATTTGTTTCTGACATAATTGGAGTATTAAACAAATTAGACAGCTCAATTTCAGTCAACAATGAACTGAATAGTGATTTGACGAAGCTAACGGAGTAGAATACACACCTGACAAAACTCCTGGAGGCCGAAAAGAATAGGAGACAGGATTGTTTTGAAGTCTCATTGCTTTATGAGGAGAGTGCAGAGGATGAAATTAAGTCATTGAAATCACGCATAAAGAGTCTTGAGGAGTCCAGAAGCCGTTTAAATAAAGAAATTGAAAATAAAAATGCTATAATAGACATTATTCAGACAGGAAAACAATAATTTTCTAAAAATAATAATTTTGATGATCTTGTAACCACTAATTGTGATGACTTTATCATTCTTAGTAAATCAGTCAAGAAAGGACCAGCCAATCAAAGGAATGCTGATTTGGTTGAGATCTCTAATCGATTCTTGGAGCTTTCTTCAAGCGAGTTGCTAATGCCTGATTTTGAGTCTTCAGCTCACAAATTTCAAGCCAAGGCACTGGTCCATAAATCTGCCACACCAATTGACAAACGGAAGACTATTCGTTCTAGAATTACCAAAACTGCAAGCTTGAATATGAAGAAGAACAGATTGATGATATTGGCCGATAGTCACGGAAAACTTCTTAGTAAAAACCTGAGCAGCCTGGAGGACAGTTATGACGTTTTCGTATACACAAAGCCTGAAGCAATTGTGCAAGATGGACTTAAATTTGTTGAAGATTTTTCCAGGGATGATATTGTAATAATTGTAATGGCCGGAACCAATGATCTTCATTGTGATGAACCTTATCAGTTAACTCTCTCGTGGTATATATAATATTCCAGCGTCGCATCTAAAGTCAAACATATTGGTCTGCGGTGTTCCATATCGTTATGATGATCCAGAGCTAAATGTAAACATAGGTCATTCTAATGCGTCCTTATCAAGAGCAGTAAGAGGCTACAAAGGGGGGCTTAAACTGTACTACAGTGATGTGAACACTTCTCTGGGAAGGTCTCATTTTACCAAACATGGTCTTCACCTCAATCGATGTGGTAAAAAGACTTTAGTCAATCACTTAATAGGGTTCATTAAGCAATCTATTTGTGATTATTCTGTGACTGACATGAAGGGAGCTCAGATGAGAGAAACTATCATTGATAGCTCCGTTGCAGCAGTTTCGCCAGTTATAAAACCTTTTCCTGCCTCTCCCATTCACGCTAGGATATCTCTGCCTTCAGATTGTCCAGAAACTCCTATAACTATATCTCCTGCCCACATTCCCTCCACTGAAATGAATTCTACAACTCTATCAGACGCCCACAAGTCACTAAATGAGAATAATTTTTTAGACATTTCTCTTCCGTACCTGTTTCTGAACACAATTTGAACTCTCACAATTATTGCAATATTAATAGAGTTGGCGCTTCTCGCAACAGAAATTTCAATTGTTCTAGGCATGCAAAAATTCATTCTGATAGGTCAGCTGCGGAATCTAAATTGTACTCAGGATTCAAGCCAGCTAATAGTACGGAGAAAACAAAAATTATGAATAATGAGGAGAGTCTTTTATCTTGGAATGTCCAGGGCTTGAGCAATAAAATTGACTATTTAGAATTAATTGCCAATGAGAATAAGTCAACTATAATAGCAATTAGTGAGAATTGCATGAATGAGGGAGGAGGATGGGTTTGTCAATTTTGATCATTTTAAACGGGCTTCATCCCTTTGCAGATCGAATCACATTCATGGTGGAAGTGCAATTTTTATTAAACATAATAATATAGAATATAATGACATAGCAATTATAAAAGAAATGTCTCTTGAAATGATATGACGTTAGGCTTGCGCAATCAAAGTACCTGCTATGAATGTGACTGTTCTATCTGTCTTTAGGCCTTATTGTGTGAATACTTTGAATTTCAATAATTTTCTAGTCATACTCAATGAAATGTTGAGCTTCCTGTTCACTTATAGTGGTTTTAATGTGGTTTTATGTTCCGATTACAATGTTGATTTAAATGTTCAGCTAGTAGATCTGCTAAGTTTATTGTTGAGTTTTAATATGCATTTAACTATAAAGGAAATGACAAGAACCAACGAAACGGGTGGCACATGCATCGATAATATTGCTACCGATATTCATGTTAGTAGATGGGAGAGCAAAATAATATTCACAGTTCTTTCGGACCATTTTGCTATAGGTTTAATATTAAGACTTGAAAACTATAAAAATAAGATTATGAATAGGAATATAATAAAGATCAGATAAATTAATGACAGCAATGTACATACTTTTATGCAATGCTTGGAAGAATTAAATTGGTTGACTGTCTATGCTCTAAAAAATGTAATAGAACAAATTCAGAAGTTTCAGAAGCTACTCATGTGGGCCGTGAACTTGGCTTTTCCATTGATTAAGAAAACTATTAATGTAAATAAATGTGATAATAAGTTATAATTCGGATTTGTGTGCTTTAAAAACTAGATGTGAGCATTTGTATTATCTGCATGAAAATTCTACTTGTGAAAGGATAAGATCGGATTATTATAGATTAAGAAGTTACTATAGGTCTGAATTAAGAAAGGCTAAATTCAATTACAACAATAAAATAATACAGAATAGTCATAATAAGACAAAAGCTGCATGGGAAATGATAATTAAGCATACCACTATGAATAGTAAATTTGTAGGAAATAAATGTAGAATGTCAAAAGATGATATGAATAAATATTTTGGGAATAAAGCGGATTGGTAAAGATATTACCAAAAGTAATTTTGATTATAAATATTATGTTCATAATATTCCTAGGCCGAATAAAAATTTCAAATTTGTGCATTTCAAGGTGGAAGAGGTCTTTGAAACTATATATAAAATGAGTAATGGTATAATAGTATAGAGTAATAGGATATTGTAGGATTAAATTCTCTGATAGTTAAATTAGCAGCTCCTAATATATCAGAAGTGTTGACTTCCATATTTAACAGGTGCCTTGACTTGGGAATATTTCCTGATGAGTTCAAAAGAGTTAAGGTGATACCAGTTCACAAAAAAGGAGATAAATCAAACATAGATAACTACAGGTCGATATGTTTAATTTATATATTATAGGAAATTTTTGAGAAGCTTCTTCACTCGCAATTAGTTAACTATTTTGAAAATAGCCACTTGCTTTAAAACAACCAATATGGTTTTAGAAAGAACCATAGTACTGGTGATAATGTTCTTAGACTTGTGAAGGAAGTTATTCAGGAACTGGAAAACCATAAGACTGTACATTTTAGAAGTTTTGATATGTCTCGTGCATTTGATAATGTCAATCATAGCACATTATGTGAAAAACTATATCATTATGGCCTAGAACAATCGGCAGTACATCTAATTTCTTCTTGCTTATCAAATAGAGTGCAATTCATGTACCAGAATGGGGAGTATTCCAGAGGTGAAATTGTTAGGTGCGGTGTACCACAAGGTTCTATCTTAGGACCACTCTTATTTATAATTTATATCAATGATTTGCCTAGTTCTCTGGTCCGCTCTGTGTATGATAAAAAAGTGAATGAGCGAGTGAGTATGTGAAAAATCAAAATATCGCATCCCCGAAATTCATAAGAAGACATATAGCCAGCAGTGAAATATAAACACGATCATTTTAGAGAATTGTGTTCTGTTTATCAATAAATAAAAATAACCAGCGAAGCTCAGTGCCCCGATAGTGAACATCTAAACATATAAACAGAAATTGCTCGTTTAATAGTATAGGATCTCGGAAAACTAGAAAATTGAACACAAAATAAAATACAGTAAAGAGAAAATAGTATAAAGTTTCAGCTATTTTGAATTATTTAGGAATGTTTAATTTCGTCAAGGAAAAACGTTTCCATTTATAGAAATGAGAAAATAAAGATTTTTATTGCTGCAACTATTTACTGCGACTATTGCGTTTTGGAAAGCCAATTTTCTGAATCCAGCTTTTAAAATCTATAGCTTACCTAAATCCCAAGCTCGGGAACCGGCCCATAGAATTTGTAAATTTATTCCAACTAGAAATTTCAGTAGAACTAATAGAATATCAGCGGCATTTTTAAAAATTATTATGCGAAATTTTCTCAGTCAAGAAAATACTAGATTTTCATTTTAAAAAGTACAACAGGTGATAGAAGGTGGCAATTTGCGTCATTTTGACTCTAAAGTATGAAATTTCCTTTTACGATACCGGTATTATATTTCCCAATAGGTAGCAGAATTTCTTCAAAACATCTTTTGAAGGTATTTCAAAATCTCTCTCAGAAGAGCCTACAAGCAGCGGTTTTCAAAATCAGAAAGATAGTTCATGAGCGAGTTCATCTGCCCAGGGGGACTCACTAGTTTATTTATGTTACAAATAACTGATGTATAAATGTTTTAATAGGTACTGGAAATTAATTTTGTTTGCCAATTGATGGATTTCAATCCTCTCTACAATAGCTTTTGAACGCTTTGATCAATCAACATGGTGAAAGTATTTAGAAATTATTCTAAAACTACTGCAACTAGCATTTGAATAAATTTTGATGTGGATATTTAGTAATAAATTGAAATGATAAAGTATGTAAAGCTGACCTCCATTAACAGTTCAACGCCGTGCGCATTGAGACGGGGGAACTCTCCAGCTCGCAACACGCCCACCTGAGGAATCATGGGCACTT
Source organism: Nilaparvata lugens (assembly GCF_014356525.2). NCBI lineage: Eukaryota > Metazoa > Arthropoda > Insecta > Hemiptera > Delphacidae > Nilaparvata > Nilaparvata lugens. The sequence continues at coordinate 34,078,469 of NC_052510.1, forward strand.
CGATGGAGCGACCCCTCGATGCTTGGAAGGGAGAGGCCGGCTGGTGCGATAAGTAAGTGTACACTGCCAATTTATGGTAATCCTTCCAATGACTCATCACACCTGAATCGCTCAGTAGTTCCAACACTTGACCTGAAACAATAAAATCATAAATTATGTTATCAAACACTTATTCAGATTTAGTGGAACAGAATCGCTTGGTAGTTCCTGAGACAAATGATAACTACAAGTAAATAAAACGGTATTTTTACTCTATGGTGGGTCCAACACTTGACCTTGAACAAAACAATCATAAACTGGCCGGGTTGGTCTAATGGTAAGGAGCGTTACAAACTTCGGTCTGTTAGCACCGTCTGGTTCGTGGGTTCGAATCCCCCGATGGCATGGACGTTTGATCATTTCAAACTCATTTAGATTTACACTGTGAACAAAGATATTTTAGAATTTCTCCATATTAAGGTGAAATAATAATTTTATTTTCAGTTCCACATGATTTAATTGAGCCAAAGTTAATGTGGAACTGACAATATCGTATTTATTTTATTTCACCTTCATTTAGATTTGGTAGAACATAGAGAATGAAATGCCATTTTATTTCGCAAAAAGTATGTCTGAAGGTCAACATTGGAAATATTATTCTTCAATTGAAACTACAGGTATCCCAAATATGTTTCAACAAAACCAAATAAATCAACAATATTAATTAAAAATTTGAAACCAGAAAATAGTTATTTGTATATCTAGAGTGAAAAATACAACTTTTTCTCCCTGAGGGGAAAAATTGATTTTCCTGATAGAGAAAAATATTTTTTCTGCACGTTTAAAAAATTGATTTATACTTGTAGATTTCTCGGCCCAATAAAATAGTAACATTTCTTATAAAGAAATGTTGTTTTTTCTGGCTATATGGTGTGCTGTCTAGAATTCTACCAACAAGTTAATAATAACCTCTCAATAATAATAATAATATAGATTATCAATTACCAAACTTTTTTAAATAGATTATCAAACTGAAAGTAAGATTTAAAATCTTGAATAATAACTTACCTGTTGATGTATTAGTATTGGTGTTCTCTGTTAAATTTGCATGATAATAGTTTGTAAGAATGTCTTTGAATGTTTTAGGAAGAGGTTGTGTAGATAGTAGATTTGCTTTCATATAAGTTCCGGCCAATTCATCATCCTCAAGTGTGCTCTGAAATGAAACAGATTTTGAAAAAAATTCAATTTAATATTATTTCATCAGCAATAAGAAAATTTATAAGAATCAAGTCAGAGAATTCCTATAAGAGATTGTAATAGACTATTCTTGTAGTAGCAAATAATTTCACGTCATTACGAAAACTATGTATACAAGAAAGAAATGTATCAAGACAGAACACATGCAATAAAAATAGGAACTCTTTTCTAGCCACACATACTATAGAATTAGGCCTCTGTTACACAACAATGAGCAGATTTTAGATAAAAATCTTTATTTGCATCAAGTGAAAAGTTTAAAATAAAAACTGATAGTTTTGATTATGTCAAAACAACTATTTGAAAAATTCACAATTATAATGATCCACGAACTTGATAATTATCACTGAACCAACAGTTTAAACCAAATCATTTTCAAGTATGCTTACTATGAGATAAGAAGTGTAACCTTAGAATGAATTATAGTAACCTATCCAACTATATAAAAACAGAAACAGCAGGAGACACCGGAAGTAGGTCACTGGTGACAATGTATCCCATGCGATTAGAAAGCATGCTCCAGTCAGTGAGCAAATATTTTATATTTGTTTTACAATTAATAGTCTGCAAGTTGTTATTCTAGTGTCAAAACTTGATGAAACATATAGCAGTTTGTAATGGATAAATAAATGCAAGACTAAATATAAACTAAAAGACGGTCACGCTGAAATTTGAGAATTTTTGTAGATATTTGAATTTTGTTCATCTGTTCTTAGTTTATTAATTATTCAAGTGAAGATTTCAGAAATGATCAATTCCAATACAACTGAATGCTACAAATCAAGCTATTTGGTGTAACACTTCATCCAAAAATTATTAATTTTTGTTTATAAAAATTTACCAAAGTCAAAATTAATGTATATTATTACCTCTTTTATTGTTAATTTTATTCTTCATCAACTTCTTCAGCAGGTTCTAGAGGGGGGGCTTCACCCGGTTTCTGTATAACCTTCCATTCTTCTGCAACTTTCAAAGCTTCTCCTGCCAATTCCTTTATTTTTTCTTTTCCAGCTTCATCAATCATCGTCAACGCCATCAGCAGGTCGAAAATACTGGTTGCTATAATCTTCTCAGCAACTTCTTTACTACTTTTCAACGCGTTCAAGATAACTACGATTCCACGATGCTGCATGTCCACATCAGGATTTGCTAATAGTTCCTGGAAGTTCTCCACCCAAGAACCAACTTCTAGAATTTTTTCGCAGCATATCTTGCTGGCAGAAGTTAACATAGCAAGAGCTCCTGCCGCGGCTTTAGCTGTATCTTCATCTTCCTCACAACATAAAAGGAATAAGAATTTAGTTTTGTCATTTTTGCCTTCAAACTTTTCAATAACGTGAGGAGAAATAATGAGATTAGTCATCACTTGAGTGGCTGCTCTTCTAAGCATCAGGTGCTCTTCATACATGTAACTCTCAATCTTCTGTACACCACCTTCCTTGATAATTCTTTGCCTAGCTGTTTCATTGACGCCAGCCAAGTTACACAGAGCCATGAGTGCTTCAAAGTTTTCTAGAGCGGTGCAATCTGGATGGAGAAGATTCATCAAGGGTCTGATAACTTCAATGTAGCGTTGTCCGGGAAAAGCGACTTCTGGGTTGATTGTGATCCCGATTCTAGCCAGCGCTTGGGCAGCTTGCTTTTTGCCTTTGTCGGTTCCTTCTAGCGCCATTGGTAGAAGAGATTTGGCTCCACCTTGTTGTACAACCATCCCTCTCAGTTCCTGCTGGGCACAGATGGCATTGAATATTCTGCAAATCAGCTCCTTACTATTCTGACTTTCAGTTAACTTTGCCAAAGCAACCAGCGCACTAGTGATGCCCTCATTACAGAGAATATTACATCGCTTCTGAACGAAATCTGGGTCATCCAGTTCATGATCTTCTGGTATATGATGTTTAGCGAACTTGGCCAATTCGACCATTTCAGGTATAATTTCTTGTTTGTCATATGAGTTGGTGAGATTGACAAACGTTGTGACAACACCATATACAGCAGCTTGGTTGCCCGTTTTCGATAATTCGAATAAAGCTCTCAGTGATGGTCTGTCTTCAATCAATTTCTCCTTCACTTCAGCATCCAATGTGAGGTAGGACAACCCTTCAGCAGCCCAGCGCCGCATATCTGCATCCTTGGCAGCGTTCACTAGAAATCTCCTACAAGCATCGGCCAACTTTTTTGTTGCTCCATCAGCAAAAGGTCTGATAGAAGCATCAGTGCCACCACTACTACCCAACTTACACAGACCCACCAGAGCTCTTACTCTGATACCGTCATCTTTTGATTTATACAACTCTTTTAGTATATTCACACCTTGAGCAATAATCGACTTAATCTTGTCCTTTTTTGATGCGGCAGCAATGATACACTCGCATGCAACCTTCTGCTGCAATTTATCTTCAGTCCCAGCCATAACCAGTATCATCTCCATCATTCCATCTCTTGCTACAATTGTATTGCCAACATCCAAAGGTCCCAGGAGCAATGATGTCAAAGCTACAATCACACGAACTTTAGACTCTATCTCGGGTGTGATAAGTTTACCTTTTATGAAGTCATCAATCGCAGCTAAATAACGTTCTCTGGCTTTATCGTAGTACATGTTTTCATAAATACGTGCTAAACAAACTGATGTAATTGTTCTTGTATTGTCAGTGATGTCCATTGCGGATTCATATTTGTATTCTTTCAATTCACTTGCAACTTCCATCAGTCTCTGTAAGCCTCTAATCTCAATTAGTTGCTCAGCCCAGTTTATAGCCTTGTAATGAACATTTCGCATTATCAGCTGCACAATAGCATCTCTAGCCAAACCTGTGATAGTTCTACTAGTACAACTGTACACTAAACAGGTTAACAGCGTTTCAATTTCCTTCTTGTTTTCTTCGCAAAGCTTTTCATCAGGTCTTGATTCAGCTTTAATTCCTAATCCACTCAGACTATTCAATATAACTTGTAAACAGTACTGGGCCGAGTTGACTTGTTCTTCTTTCTTAGAATTTAAAATTTCCAAAAACCATGGTATTCCCAATTCTCTCAAACAATTTTTTGCCATATCAGCACTACCCTTACAAAGCTCCCCAATAGTTCTAATGGAAGCAATAAAAATTTCATCATTGGTTTCATATTTTAATAAGCTTCCAATCCTTTGATAGATTCCTGCTTCTTGTAGAGCAAATGCACCAGACTTCTCTTTAGCTAGCACCAACAAATTATTCATAGCAGTTTGTCTCTTATCTTTCGATTCTTCGATGTTGAATGCGTACTTAAACATTTGGGAAACTTTATTTTCAACCTGAGCATTTTTCTTTTGATTTTCTTGCACAATCTCATGTAGTCTAGATAGTATTGGTTGGATTGCCTTGTTATTCGGATCTATAATATTCAGGTGTCTAGCATCTCTGTAAGCCTCTTCATGCCTGTTTAAAGAATCTAGTGCTTGACATCTTCTGAATAATGCTTTTGGGTCATTGGGAGTAATTTCCAAAGAAGAATCACAATCTTTAATGGCTTTATCTAACTCATTTAATTTTAAATAAGCAGCTGCTCGATTCTTGTACAAAACCGCCTTGTCTGGTGAATCACCAATAAGTTGATTTATTGCTTTAGAATAAAGACTTACAGCTTCCTTCCAGTTACTTTCCTTAAATGATTTGTTGCCTTCTTCTTTTAGCCGAATAACTTCATCTGCAATATTCTTCAACGAATCTCCTGTTACAACCATTGTTTACACCGTAGTACACTTCACTGAAAAAATATTGTAGATAATAATTTATCAAGCTTCATTTCTGAATAGTCATGTCGGTTGAACGCATTTTTCTTAAGATATGAGCGCCTAATCAAAACATTGAAAAATGCAACTTTTAAACCACCCTCATCTATTTAGCACAAGAGGTAGGGATGGGGACTTTTAATATGTTTACCACCTAACTGGTCCCAACAAAGCTGCAAAGTAAAAAATTGTGTTCAAAACATTCTCTCCAAATTCCTTTGTCAATTGCTCTATTGTTGCAAAATTGAAGATCTCACACTCAACACTGAATCTGCTACAACAGTCGGGGTGATGTGCGTAAACTTGTGAAATTATACATCAAATTGAAGAGAATTCGATGCTCTATATAAGCTCATGATCAGGATGGATTTTTCCATTTGATATTCAAAAAGTTATAAGAGCAGAAATAGCAAAAAATTGAAGGAAAATGTGTTTTTTCAAAAATGTCACATCTTGAAGAGCGGAAATCTCGAAAAGTGGAAAAGATATAGAAAAAGTTGTGAGATAAATATTGAAGGAAATTATTTAAGCTTCAATTTTTTATAGAGTAAACTATTGAGTAAACGTGCAAACCCTATTTATCGAATTATAAGATTATTATGCTTTATCCTTCATCCATTTCAATTATGTTTCTTCCTATAGTAAGTAGTTAGACCGTTGGTCAATCCTCTACCTCCAGTGTAATTGAGTCAGACTGTCAGACATAAATCAGTCATAAATAGGATGTATAATATTTATTATTGTCTTACTTGAAATTCAGCCAGTAAAGTGGCGAATCCTGATCTGAGTTTTGGTAGATCGGCAATATTTGATGACAAAGCAGATGCTGCTTCCTGGGCAGCCTGGCCTGGAACGGCTTCCATCATCAAAGCCAAACTGCAAGCTGCCGAAAATGGAGCAAGCACAAGATTCTCTCTTCCTGGAGTTAACGCCTGGTTGCAAAATATTAATAAATCATTGTCTATTTATTAATTTGTCTAAATAAGTTACCATGCAGGATGTAATTTTTTCCTATTACCGTATAATATAGCTTTTATTTTGATACTATGTTTAAAACAATAGTAACGTGTGTTATAAAACCTATGATATATAGGGCTAAAACTGAACTCAATGAAAATGAATAATTCATTAATCCATAAGGAAACAATTGAGTTACTCAACAATTATTATTATGGTTCTGGTAATACTATAGATAAGATAAGATTCTGTTCTTTAAGGAATTTTGACAGTGACCATAAAGTCCTGAATGATCTTCAAGTTCCTCCATAATGATTCACTAAGCAATAACCAACCAGTTCCAAACAATAAATCAACTCCAACCCGGCTGAGTTCGGTCCCATGCCAGAGTCACTATTTTTTGCAATCAATGTTCAACATCAATTAAGATTATGTTCATTCAAAAATGTGAACATGTTATTTTATATCTAAACCCATTGTGGAGCACGACAAGTTAAACCTATAAGTTTCGAATAGTGTGAATTTTACAATAAGTACCGCATGTGTAGAATATCAAAAGTGTAAATGAATAAAAGAGTTAAAAATGATAAAAAAGTCTTACAAAATCAATATGGAATCTGGTCATGTTGCGGGAAAGAAATAATCGAGGCTTACATAACAAAAATATCCACAACACAAATTACTCCATACACTGATACAGTGGGATTTCAGGCTAAGCGCTAACTCTCTTATTCGATTTCAAGGGAAGTTATTTGGCTTCTTCGTTGGAATGGCAAACAAAGAATGTAAAAATGCTGATAACTAAAATGAAATGGTCCTCATATATGGGGGTTTTATTCGCAGAAGACTATTCAAAGTGAAATACAAGTAAATAAATTATTATATTATTTCAAACTAGAAAGCCTCATATTGCCAATTGGAACATTCTAGCCAGAATCTGATGAAAAGGCAAACAATTATTCATTCCTTTGTAATATTCAAGGTATGTTTAAATATAAAAAAAATTGATCAGCAATAGTTTTTTTATGAAAAAAGTCGGAAAGTTCATTAAAAAATACACTATGATTTATTTCAGTCGTTATTAATTAATCGCTGAAGACATTTAAAAATTGGATCCAAATAGTATATTAATTGATAAACCTTGTCAGATTAGAAACTACTCGACGAATTTTATTCCAATGAATGAATACTAGCTAATATTCTTGAAAAAATTGTAATTTCTAATAATTTATACCTCTGATAACAAGAATTTCTCAACAATTTCTTACCTGCAGCATCTTCGGAACCATATTGTTGGTGAAGTGGGAGACTAGTCTAACTCCATCATCAGTGTTATCTTTGGATGCTTCCAATAGGCCAGCAACAAATATTATTATTGATAATAGTTTCTCTGTAAACAAATGAATTATTATTTTTAAATATATTTTTCACATACCGTACTTCTTTTTATATTTTTATGGTAATTATTCTTATATATTTTAATAATATTATCCATCCCATGTATACAGTATTCAAGACAAAATATTTATCAAATTGAAAACTGGGAATTAAATTCAACAAAGATGGAAATTTGATTAAATATAACAATCATAAGTACCAAGGCCAAGTACCATTTAAAAGGAGTCTAGTAAAATATTCATTATCTTTTATCGTCATTAATGGGACATTGTAAATTCATTTCAAAGAAGATTTCAATTGTTTCTAATAATAATAACAACAAGACTAAGTAATTTAATAAATTCCCATAAATCATTTTTTTCTATAAATGAATTCATTATTATAGATGGTGATTTTTCAGTGAATTAAAATGTAAAATTCAGTTTGAAAAACTGTCATCATACGTATAATAAGTAATTAGGAACATCTCATTTACCAATAGATTCCATCATTTAATGTAATAGTTACGTCGTACTTTCACTATAAAATGACTAACTGAAAATTAAACATTTCATAATCTTCACTAATGTTGGCAAAGACGAGCCCCAATGCCACAGATTACACACTTCATTATTCAACTTGCTAAAATGCGGTTGAAGCGTTTGATGATTGGTACAATACCAAAGTGAATTACTAGAAGATGACTGTATTATAATGACTATATTATTAATTTTTCTTCAGGATCGTCTCTAAAAAACCTGTTTGACAAAGCACGATTTTTTTAGAACTGCACTTTATTGGTATTACTAAACAAAAACTTCAAAAATTTCTTGATTTTCTTTTTTGCTAATGATGATGCTTCAAGCTTGTGCGTGGATAATGAGATGGATGATGACGATAGATGAGTGGACCTACAGCTAGGTGGGTTCGAACCAATTATTTCTTTCAATTCAAAAGCGTTTTCTGTTATAATATACGGTATATCGTCAATACAATCAATACGACTCCATAAAAAATGCTCTCGAAGTAACGGATCATCCGAAACTGTATAACAATAGATATTCACTAAATTAATATAGGCATAGGATTGTTATGAAGTGGCAGTGCAGTACCGGTACTTGATTTCTTACTGTAAAGAGTTCTGGTAGGTACCTCTATTGAACAATTGATTTGATCTTGAAAACGGGGAAAGTTCAATCGTGATCCAATAAACTGATGGATCACGAAGAGGCTCTCTTAATTCAACTAGATCACGATTCTACACTGGTGGTGTGATTTCAATTGAATCAAACACACTGGCTTGTATCAGTACAAGCTGAATTTGTATACAGTACGTAGTACCTACTGCACACTACATCCGATCTTATATTTGAATCTATATAGTCTACATATTTGAAATACTATACTTTACTTTCCGAGTCCGGTCAACACTTCCAAAAAATAGCTGCCGCCACGGCATTGTCAGATGCTAAAGTTAGGTCTTCATTAGTGCAGGGTTGGTTCATGAGAGGGCAGCAGTATAGATGTTTTTGGTCTTGGATTTCTCCGCATCTGCAGTTTAGGTCCATATTTCCTTCCAGGCACCCCCACTTCATCATGTTTGATTTGCAGTTTGCTACTCCCACCCGCAGTCGGTTTAGTGATTTCCATACACTGTATGTAAGGTTTCCTCCAGTCGGTAATGTCTCGGACACCGTGACATGGGCCTTCTCTTTCCATAGTTCAAGACGGGCTGCTGTAGGAGTTGTCTGCAGTGGATGGGTCCTAGCCATGAAACTCTTCCTTGACTTGAGGCGTTTTGCTTGTATCTGATGGTAGTGAAGAGGGTGACGAGGGTCAGTTTCCTGCTTAGATCTTTCCACATCACCAGCCACTTTTCTCCTTATAGCGGGAGGTGCTATTCCTGCTAGAGGGTACACTTTATCAATTGGAGTAGGTTTCAAGCATCCAGTAATGATTCTTGCAGTCTCATTCACCGCTGTGTCAACTTTATTTGTATGAGCAGAAGCGGACCATACTGGAGCTGCGTATTCTGCAGCCGATAAACTAAGTGCAATTGCTGATGTTCGAAGTGTGTGGGGGTTGGCTCCCCATGTGCTCCCAGTTAGTTAGCTCCCAGCTCCCATTATATTTGAAATGATATCGGTACTGTTCTTTATAAAATAATTTGTAATCTGCACACACCTAAGGTATTCGTACAATAAAAATTGGAACGTTTCAATTTTCATGATCATTTTTCCAAAACATGATTAAGATGATGGCAGTAGAATATAGTATCAGTTGCGGAAAAACCTCCCTCAACTTTGAAGTGTGTCTATTTTTATTAGGACTATTGCAAAGTAATAAGCTGAATGTTATAATGACAAAACATATAATTTTCTGTTTATTTTTGGATATCTCACAAATTGGGCTACAGTAACAATTATTTAATGGAGTGTTTTACAACAAGTAGGCCTACGTGTTTACTATAATGATGAAGGGTTAAAAAACTCAAAAAGAAAACTTAGTTCAGACTATTAAAGAACTAGGAAAGAACTATATATTATAAAGAGCTGTGAAATCAAGGATGTCAAGCAGTAGTAGAACCAGGGAATAAATTGATAGATTTCTCTCTTCTTGAAGGACAGGAAGACAAGATTAGTATCGTTTTATTGAGCCACCAATGATTAACACTAATAAACAGAATTGAAGTAGCTACCGGTACCGGTATTGATCTTGGAGAAAGCGAAAGTTATTTTCACTGTGAATTTTTATATTGTACCTACAACTTCTTACTTCTAGTTCAGGTTCACTTCCCTTACCAAACGTTATGGAGGAAAAACATTTCATGGTGAAATTGATAGCTTCTTAGGTCCACGTGTTGATAAAATCTATGTAGGGCCAATGTCAGGGTACTGATACTTTTCAACGAATAAAATATTTCCCGTTTCTACAGGTTATAATTTGAGAATTGGAGTTTGCTAGTATAGAGTCCATCACGGCGGGATTGGAGAACCAGTTTACACTTTCTTGTTTGAATGCAGATATTTCACTTTCACGATGCAAGTTTGGTGCGATAGAGCAAGTTACGTTGTGTGTCTGGAACCAGCTTCTATCTCGGTTTTTCACATACACACGCACATCCATTACATTACAAAATCTTCCTCTTTGGAAAAATAAATAAATTCACTTTCTTGTCTGGTCTGACTTCCTCTGTCTGGCTCCTAGGAAACTTGGCGGCTATATGAAATTGAGACATTACTGTAGGTAGCCGACTGTATTTTGATTTTATGTTCAATTATTTGAAATATAATTTTTAAAATTGTATCAAACTAGGTTTCGAACTTCTGTTCTCAAATTAGAGATAATAATAATAATAATAATAATATCGAGTGACCTGGCTGGCTCAGGTCTGGTGTTAGAGTTTTTAGGTCGCAGCTAATCAATTTCAGGGCCTCTGACATGACCTAACGACTGCTTTTTAGGCAGCCGGGACCGACGGCTTAACGTGTCCATCCGAAACACGGGAGTGGCCCGAGATAAATATCTTGCCGGGCCGGGATTTGAACCCGGGCCTCTGAATCATAAAGCCAGCATCTGATCCACTCGACTACGGCCACTCCAAATTAGAGATGAGAATAAGGGATTTCAATATGGGTCCGTTATACACACTAGTTGTTTAAGGAATACCTGAGCTGGGCAGTGAGCACGGCTCTTAGTTTTGAAACATTTTCAATTTTAGAAATAATTTTGACGAAAAGCGAGAGTGAAACGGAAACCTATTCGTACAATTAAGTGTAGTCTTCAAACATGAAACAATATTTGGAAAAAATATCTTTAATAGAAGATTTAACACATTCGTGTATGAGAGTTTGATCAGCCATCCGTCAAGCCGCATTTCCATAGTTTCGTAATTAGAAAGCATAGCTGATTTTGCTATTGTGAGCATATATTAAAACTATATTTTCCTGTACAATTTCTTAGGAAGATGAACAGGTTTCTACATAAGATTATTCTCAGAATATTCAAATGACAAAAGTGAAAGAGTCTCTGAAATGTGATGGAAATAAATTATTAAGCTCAGTCACGAATCGAAAATACTGGATTATTCAATAGTGATAATACAAAGTGATTTGTAATCATCATTATATAATTTATCAAGTTTTGTGAGGTGAAAATGATTAAGAGGCTTGTGATCATTCACATATACCGTTTGGAAAATATTGGACTTCAGTTCTAAACATTTACGGTACAAAGTCAATATGAATATCACAATTAGGTAGTTTGGAAACAGACTGAAGAGTAAGTAGGTCTACTCTTCTCTCACAATCATCCCCTCATCAAGCACGCACAATTCATTCTAGAGATCACATTGTGGAGATCTTATCCTAATCTGATACATCTAAACAGCTAGATTCCTTTATTGAATAAAAATAACCCAATATATAAGAAACTGCAGCATATATCAGATACAGGAATCTAACAATGGAATAGTCGATTAGAGGACTCAGACCATGTGAAAAGAAGGAAGGCTGACTAGTCTTATGGAGCAACAAGTCATTCATGAAAAAGTAGGTGAGAATCTGATTCAACAAACTAGGTCGTATAATTAGTGAGCGGTGCTTAGTGTCCGTACAACAACAATAATTTGAGCAAAGCCACCTCCACCACTCTTTCAAATATTTCATAGAATATCTTATCAAATTCTTGTGGGGGTTTCAAAAAAGGTCAGCAGTGTTAAAATGACTATTCTCAATGACGACCTCTTTTGGTTACAGGGAAGGGGGGTGATTGTAGGAGCTAAATGTTTTTCATTAGGGTAGTGTGCGTCCATGGCCTTTGTGGGAGGGGGGAAATTATATTCTAAATCTATAATTCTGTACATATGAGATAAAATGTACCAAAGAATATGATTGACAAGAGAGATTTCAGGTTGAATTCATGATAGTTACTATCATTTCTTGATAGATGAAACTTGCAGGTTTATTGCGGGTGGAAACCCGCCGATAGTTCCAATGCTTCAAAATTGTCCCTTATATCTTATAAAAATAGTTTTCAAGGTTGAAATTTATTTTATAGTTTCCAGCTATGGTGATGCAGGGGTTCCCCGAAGATAAGCTTGGGTTTCTGGAATAACCGTAATACATTTTACGAATATTCTTACATCCTGAAATTGCTATCAGATTATTAATTTATAATTTTCGAACTGTATATAACTTTTACATATATTTTAATTACAAATGAAAATACAGAAGAACATATTGCATAGGAATATTATTAGAGTTGTATGAATATACCAGTAAACATTACCATTCATGCATACAAAGTATGATTGTTTAAAATATTAAAGTTTAATACGGTAATGGATCTGTTCACTCAAATATTTGAAATTTAAATAATTATTCAAAATAATAGACTTCAATGATGTTATATTTACTAATTAATGCTCTTCACTTACCAACTTGAAACATTCCAGCCATTTTGATGTTCACTATCACAAGTGTAATCAATATGTCTTATTCAAAATTTCATGAAACGGCGTGCTTGATCCAGCGCTAGCCGGCTTTTTAGTATCTAACACACATTAACATTATTAATGGATTAACTGATACACAATAAACGTTTTTCTTGTGAATAGAACTTCATCAGTGAAAAACAGATAACAGATATGACGGTTTGAAAAAATGATTTGAATTTATAATTTTATGTAATAATAATTTGTTGGTAACCGGATAAGGCGCGGAATGACCAGCAGTTAGCAGCAACCAGCTCGCTAACTTGTTCAAGTGAAACTGAAAGTGGCCAACGCAGTTCTCTCACCTCTTCAGTATAGCGCAGACAACTTATCTGGGACGGTTCAGGTCCAGGGCAGGACAGGGTCGCTCATGTCGCAATATTTTCTTTGATTCTCCTCATCCTCTTTCCACTTCTCCTATTCATCTCATCTCTTCTTCTTCTTCTTCTTCTTCTTCTTCTTCTTCTTCTTCTTCTTCTTCTTCTTCTTCTTTCTTCTTCTTCTTCTTCTTCTTCTTCTTCTTCTCTTCTTTTTCTTCTCTTCTTCTTCTTCTCTTCTTTCTTCTTCTTCTTCTTTTTCTTCTCTTCTTCTTCTCTTCTCTTCTTCTTCTTTTTCTTCTTCTCTTCTTCTTCTTCTTCTTCTCTTCTTTCTTCTTCTTCTCTTCTTCTTCTCTTCTTCTCTCTTCTTCTTCTTCTTCTTTCTCTTCTTCTTCTTCTTCTTCTCTTCTTCTTCTTCTCTTCTTCTTCTTCTCTTCTTCTTCTTCTTCTCTCTTCTTCTTCTTCTCTCTTCTTCTTCTTCTTCTTCTTCTTCTTCTTCTTCTCTTCTTCTTCTTCTTCTTCTTCTTCTTCTTCTTCTTCTTCTCTTCTTCTTCTTCTTCTTCTTCTTCTTCTCTTCTTCTTCTTCTTCTTCTTCTTCTTCTTCTTCTTCTTCTTCTTCTTCTTCTTCTTCTTCTTCTTCTTCTTCTTCTTCTTCTTCTTCTTCTTCTTCTTCTTCTTCTTCTTCTTTCTTCTTCTTCTTCTTCTCTCTCTTCTTCTTCTTCTCTTCTTCTCTTCTTCTTCTTCTTTCTTCTTCTTCTTCTTCTTTCTTCTTCTTCTCTTCTTCTTCTCTTCTCTTCTTCTTCTTCTCCTGTCGTCGTCTTCTTCTTTTTCTTCTTCTTCTTTGACAAGATAATGGAACAATGTGTAGGCCCATACACATAAACACACTTCTCACGCACATAGCAACTATTGAGCAAAAGCGTGTAAACAAACTGCTGGATTATATGCATTGTCTTTGAATGGTATGGTGGATGATGATATGACACAGCAAATTGGATGCGTTACAAATTCCTGGAGATTCTGAGATAGAGATGGCCTACTAGAAAGTACGGTAGTGTATGATTTTAGTTATAATAAGCTATTCACAAAACACATGTAAGCAATATAATAAATAGAATAATAAAAAAACCATCTGGAAATGCATTATTATTATCAAGAATTTAGGAGTGAGAGTAGGATCAACACATTCAATGTAAATTGGCTTTTAGTAAGTTAGGATTAGTCCAGTCGTTTGGTCGTTTTTTCAGGAAACAGCACCGAAAGAATTTTTCTTGTCTGTTTTCTATGTATTTTGGTGGGCTGAATTCAAATGACCAGCAAATTTAATTTTCGAATTCAGCGCCCTAAAATACACATACAACCGACAAGGAAAATTCTTTCGGGGCTGTTTCCTAAAAAACGACCATTCAACTAAGAAGGATCTGAGGTAGGTAGACCATCGTTTCCTTTATCATTGCAACATTATAATTTCAATTTTTCCCTTTGAAAATTGATCTTTCCAACATCTCTCTATGTTGATTCACTGAATATATCATATGTATGATGTGTTTCCTACTCCCACATTTCAATTTCATGCATCAGTTCAGGAACTGAAACTTTCATCCCCTGTCTGGATTTTCCCACCCCTGTCGGCCATAGCATCAATCCCTTTCGAAAAATACGTTTTTTTTATATAAAACTCGATTTATAATTCGTTCTAATAACAGGTGCGTTGTAATACTTGCAATACTTGCGTTGTAACTCCAGTACCGTACGGTAGTCGTTATTCCCATCTGTTTGTGCGCTGCGCGAGTGGAGTAGGCCTACTACGGTACCTTTGCAAACTCACTCACTTGATTGAATCTCTAAACCGGAACAATAATACTCGCTCATTAGCATAAATAGAAAATCAGGAAAATCTGTTTACAAGAGAAACTTTATAATCTCTAATTTGATTACAAATAATTTATTCCCTTATTGTTAAGAAGTTAAAATCTTGACAGAACGAGAAATTTCCAGTTGGTGCAACGGTTTGTAGACTGTTCAGTTCATAAAACAAAGACTCCTCAAAATGATACCTACATTGGTCAAGAAAAGTCTGTTGTTGAAAATTTCTCACAGGATTATCATATAAATAATATGAACATCAGGAGAACCGAATTACGAAAATCTTCAAGCTGTTTACAAAATGAATATAGAAATTGAGGAAGTACCTTCTTCTCCTTATGATTCCAGTAGAGTGAGATTGTGGGGATAGACGCACTTTTTTGCTCGAAATCCCCTCCCCCCTCTCCCCCCTCGTCCATCCCTCCTCCCCTTCCCCCCGCCTGTAGGGTGGGGGGTGTTCTAAAAATAGATTTCGTAGAGTAAGATTGTGGGGATAGACGCACTTTTTTGCTCGAAATCCCCTCCCCCCTCTCACCCCTCGTCCATCCCTCCACCTCTTCCCCCCGCCTGTAGGGTGGGGGGTGTTCTAAAAATAGATTTCCCCTTCCCCCTGCCCAGTGGAGGTGAGGGGGATGAAAAGAGAGAGAGAGATATATCTTTCTCTCTCTCTCTCTCTTTCTAAAAATAGATTTCCCCTTCCCCTTGCCCAGTGGAGGTGAGGGGGATGAAAAGAGATATCTCTCTCTCTCTCTCCCCTTCCCCTTCCCCAGGTGAGGGAAAAAAAAATTTCCTTTTAGGAGGAAAAATTCCCTCTCTATAGTGACAGATTGAAGTGAATCCATATTTCTACATCTAATGCTATACTGACAGATTGAGGTGAATGCTAGATGAGGGAAAAAAATCTCTTTGAGAGGGAAAAATTCTCTACTGTCAAATTAAAGTGAATCCATATTTCTACATATAATGCTATACTGACAGATTGAGGTGAATGCTAGATGAGGGAAAAAAATCTCTTTGAGAGGGAAAAATTCTCTACTGTCAAATTAAAGTGAATCCATATTTCTACATCTAATGCTATACTGACAGATTGAAGTGAATCCATTTCGCTCTAATGCTATACTACGATGCCAGACTCACTTTGAGAAATTCCCTTGGTGTCAGATTAAAGTGAATTGATATTTCTACATCTAATGCTATACTGACAGATTGAAGTGAATCCATTTCGCTCTAATGCTATACTACGATGGCGGGCTCAAGAGAGAGAGAGGAGGATACGGCCCCCTCGCTTCTCACAACCAGCAGTCTAGCCATCTGCTTTCTCCTTCTTTTACTCGGCCCATCTCTTTCCCGCACCCTTCTAAATTCCTTCTTTATTACGAAAGGCGAGTAAAGGAGATAAGGAGTTTCTATGTTCCATTTTGATCGATCGTTCCTATACTGTAGTAGTGAAACGTTTCTCTCTCCCCCAGCATTACGAAAGGCGAGTAAGGAAGAATGTTATGGCGTGTGCCTCATCTAGACACATGCGCTCTCCTCCCTGTGAGGTCCCTTTCTAAGCCCGATAACTCCTGCACCGAAAACCGTTACATTCCGTTACATGAAAAAATGTCTAAATCGATTTATGTGACAAGTGTTTAGTCGTTAAAGCTACTTCACTCTCTCTCACACATCCTTTTACAAGATTTATTGATATAGTCAAAAATGCCTATGGTGAAATTTGAAACTATAGGTGTTAAAAGTTCACTCTCTCACACATCCTTTTACAAGATTTATCGATATAGTCAAAAATGTCTAGGGTGTGAAATTTGAAACTATAGGTGTTCACTCTCTCTCACACATCCTTTTACAAGTTTTATTGATATAGTCAAAAATGTCTAGACTGAAATTTGAAACTATAGGTCTGTACTTCTCTCTCTCTCACACAAGTGTTTATACAATCAATCACACTCGTCTAGGCTGAAACAACATATCGTTCACTCTCTCTCTCACACAACTCAAGATTTTATGTTTTTGGGCCCAATATAAAGTCTTTATATTTGACCAAATCCATTTTTTCTGTAATAATTTGCACTACCTGATGTTCGGAAAGGTTATGATCTTTTGCCTCAATCCAATTCATATGGAAAGACACCTCGGCATATTTGGATACAATGTCAAATGCGATTCTGTGGATGAATAAACTTAGGTACTCAATGAATGGAGCCGAACATTGCAGTCTCATGACAGTACCCTCTTCCGAATTTTTAATTGCCTCAGCTATTTCATCACGAACGCTTTTCACAGCGACTCCCATCTCGTTTTTCTTAATAAAATCTCCAATATCATTTTTAGTTGCATACTTTTCTGCAATTTGATTAATTAGAATAGCAATAGCATCTTTTGTAATAAACTGCTCAATACCCTCCATAATATTAGCTTTTATTGCACTCGCCATTTCAGATAATCGTTTTTCAAACTCTTCCTTTGTTAATGAAGAACTAATCAATTTCTGCAAAGTAGATTCTAAATATTGCTTATCAATTGCCGATGGCTGTGTTTCATTTACTTTAGTAAAAATTTCTGTACTAAGTTGTTTCAATTTAGTATTGAGATAGTTTCTGTCCAGCACCTCCAAATTCTTAATTTTATCTGATACGGCTTTTAATTTTTCATCTAAATAAGCTTTATCAACTTTATCGTTGTTAATACTGAGCAACTGAGATGAAAAGCTGTCTGTTAAAGTTTTCACTTCTCCTAATGCACTCTCTAGAGTTTGAGTTCTCTCTCCAATAGCTTTATCGATATTAGCACTGAAATTTTGTAATGTACTTAGAATATGTTCTCTTTCAATTATGCTCACTCCAATATTCTTTGTATTTTCCGAAACGAGTTTGGTTATTTGCGAATCTAAATAAAATTTCACAGCTTCGCTGATTCCTTGTTGATTTATCGATTCGATTATCTTCTGTGTTATCGAGTCAATATCACATGTAAGATTAGCAAGAGCTCCGCTAGCACTACCCGTATCAATTCGTCCGAATCGATGTAGAGTCATCGTGACACTAAACAATTAATTTTGCTTCTTTTAGCTCTTCAATTATAGACGCGATCTCCACATCATGGCCGCTGTTCCCACTAGCTTTTGAGGAATAGAGTAAATTTAATCTTTCCACTAATTCGTCAAAATTATCAAAGTATTGATAAATTCTATCATGAGAATTATTTTTTGCAAATTTCAATAAACCCCAACCCTTCTTTTTACTAATTTTTTTACTGGGAAATAACTTTTGAATCATTTGCGATTTAATTCCCTGATTTCGTTTAACATAGCCTCTTCGATCTAAATGTATACCTGTAAGTGTTAAGATTTTTTTATACTTATCCAGATCTCTCTCATTATAAAGATTTGAGTTTGGTCTCGCACTGAATAATAACTCAAGTAGACCGTGTGTTAATCGAAATCTTTCATTATTAATATCTATATAACCGTTATCAAATATTACTTGCTGATTTCCAATATAATACACATCATCTTTAGAATTATATGAAATTCCATAACTGATTGAATTATTCAATTTTTCCGCATGAAACGTTTTTAGATATTGTGACAGCACATCATCGTTTCTGCTAGAACCAAGTAAACTGTTTTCAAATTTAGTCGAGCTTAAAAAATTGTCTGTTGAACTCTCATAACTCTGTTCATCCCCCTCTCCATTATCATCAATTTGCATACTCTCCTCTTTTACTTCTTCCTTTTTTGGTTTTACACCAGAGTGTGAGAATTTGTTTTTTCCCAGTTCAATTATGGGCTCTATCAACGGGGAGAGCGTTTTCCTATTATATTCCTCCGATCGCTTTTCAAAATTGACTAAGCTTTTATGCTTCTCTCTAATTACTTTTCTCAATTTCTTAATCTTTTCGATTAAACCAACGTTCTTTCTATTCAGTTTTGTGCTGCTGTATGACAACATGTCTGCACAAAGAATTAATCTCTACTGAACGGTAAGAAACGTATCGAGCGAATCTCGGTACTTGCCGCTATTAATTCCACACTCGGTCATAATAGTTAGAAAATTATGAGGTTTACGATTCCAAACTGTATGACAAAGTTTAACGAAATCTTTATAAGAAATATCTGCTCCAACATGATCTCTGTGAATTAATTTCAGACTCAATAAATCTACCTTGAAGATTATAATCATATTTGCGTTGTCCCTAGTGAAATGTTTCTGTGTAGCTCCATAACTCTGAATTAAATATGCAGTGTCAATATTACGATGTCGTCCCATGGTAAAATATTCTCTTATTTGAGGTACGTGATTAAGTTGGAAGTCGTCGAATATGACAAGAGAAAATTGTTGAATTTTGTTGGGGTGAGGTATAGATTCCGAATTGCTGTTTATATGAAATTCAATACCCTTCATTTTTGAAAAGACTTTTCTCAAAAACAAGTACTTATCTTGATACTCGCTCTTCGTGTGCAAGTATATAGTTTTAAATCTCAACCCATTCTTTGAAAAAATTAAATTAAATAGTAAATTGGTCTTGCCACAACCTGAAGAGCCTATTATAAGGATCCTTGCATTATGTGGTAATAACTTACCATTTTTACACCATGTTGGCATTTCTTTCTCTCTTATAACATTGTCAAAATTAACTATCGGGATATTACTCATGTTAGTCACGTGTACAGCATGTGATCTGATAAGGAACTAATCATTTTTCGTAAGTTATCAAGGAGGAGGAGGAGGCTGTGCGCTAGACACCACATGGCTGTGTATAGCTTATCACATCGGGATGCAAGCGACAGGTTCTCGCTCTCCCCTTTCACAGTGGTGCACTGATAGAAGTTTCTCACTTCAATATATCGTTCCCTCTCTCTCCCGCACCCTCTTCACGAGAATGCATGTGTTCCCCCTTATCTAAGCCTTACCAAATAAAACTTCAGATTAAAATGAAACTGAGAAGCATTTTTTGATAGAGACGTATTATATTTACACCAAATCTTTGTCATATTTACACTGAATGGAATGTATTTGCAATAGATTATTTACAATAAATGTACATGATATTTACAATAGATTATTTACAATAAATTTACATGATATTTACAATAGATTACAAAAGATTATTTTTCATCTAATAGTTGATCCTTACTAATATAACTAGGCGTTGAAAACCCAATCCATTTCACTAACAATCCTTTTTTATCACGTTTTAATATTTTTTCAATCAAATACACTTGTCTCTCCGATTCATTTAATTGTGTTTTTTTAATTTCTTCTGCATAAAACCTACCACTAATTACTTCTCCGTTTAGATCTCGTAAGCTATACGTTACAGGTTGAGAAGGAAATATAGAATGAATTACAAAATACTCTGCGCTCCAGTTTATGTTATAAGATTTATCGAAAAGAACCTTTTCTTTGAGATTCGTACAACATCTCCTAGCTTAAATTTCGGTTTTGAATTTTTCAATTTATATCGTCTATTGAATGCAGAATTCAATGACATTAAAACATGATTACGATCTTTTTTCCCCACATCTTTAGGTTTCATTCTAATGGATGAATGCATTGTTGCATTATAATCACGAACTAAACTGTCTAGTTGCGATATCCAGTTTTTGGTTCCATGTTCAGTTAAATATCTATAAATTTTTGCTTTAAGTGTTCTATTAAACCTTTCAACTATGGAGGCTTTCTTATCGGTAAAAACATGATAATGTTTAATACTATATCTATCTAATAACGCTTTAACTTTTGAATTAAAGAATTCTGTTCCCTGATCTGTTTGGAATAGCTTAACTCCTTTATTTTTAGAAATAATTGGTTCGAGAGCGTTAAATACAGATTGGCTTCCCTTGTCTTTTAATGGTACACAATATGCAAATTTTGAAAAACAATTAATAACAGCTAAGATATATTTGTAACCCTTATTAAAATGCGATAAACTCGTCATCTCAATGAGATCGGCTTGAAGCAAGTCTTTTTCACTTTTCAACTCATATTTGCGAGTGGGATAGTTCACACGCGGCACGCTATGAAGCTCTAAAGCTAACTTAGATCTAATAATATTCATGATATAGTCAAATCAGTGGTGACGGATGATTGTCATGGGACATACTGAGCAATCAGTTCACAGTTGGCAGACTATAATGTCCAAATGGGAGAGTATCAACACCATTCTCAGCAATATACCTCTTATCATCATAAGGGCTCAAACAGATTTTTGCACATTCAACCTGATACATGGTGTGATTATAGGATCTTAACATATTAAATTTTTCTACATGTTCACTACGTTCAAACAATGATTTCTTATATAAATTAAAATTAAGCTTTCTACATTTCACTCCGCTCTGTACACCCTTTGCTATACATTTATTTACAGGTTCTTCATTCTCGTTACATACTAAAAATGAGTAAAGTTTGGATCTAAGTCCAAGAAATTTATGGACAGGTTTTGACCCGGTCTCATCCTTGAACTTTCCTACAACTTTATTTCTCTCCATGGAAAAGCAAGGGTGGGAAGGTGGATAGTTAGAAGTATCGAAAAGGGTCAGATTTTCTCTAATCAACTGATACACATCTTCGACTTCTAGGTTTAGAAGAAAACTGTCGGTGTCAGTCATACACAGTTCTATACGATCCCACGGTATAATTTTTTGTAATTTACAATAGAAAAAATCGTACATATGGAATTTACTCAACTCCAGTATGGAAAAGCCGGAATAGACAGGCTTGTTCATTTTAAGTTCCAACTTACGAGAGAAAACCGCGATCACGTTTGGACTAATTATTTGCCAGCATTTACATAGTGGATTTGAAATGTACTTATCTAACCGTTTTTCATCCGTGATAATTTTAACATTCATTTGCTTACGACTACTCTGTATCGTCTTGCCAAAGATAAGATTGCAACAGGCCTTAAAGAAGGATATTTCAAATTTATTTTTCGCGTTCTGTCTATTCCGGATATTGAAGTCGATGTAGCTTTTCAGCCAGGGAGATTGGGAAAAGCTAATGACGCGATGCACTTTCAATAATTTCAAACCGAGCTGAAGGTAGAGCTTTAAATTGACATAGTGAACAATGTACTTTTCACGATCTAAAAGTGTGTTCATGAGCTTTTTGGTTCCAGTTTGACCGTTCTCATTTGTTTGGTAGTTCGACAGCAATTCGCGCGGCAGCATTTGGTGGAGAGGTGCAAGGGGGAAGCTGGCATGCTTATCATGTAACTCTTGAGGGTACTTGAGATCACATTCTATTATACATCCGGTTTCTGAATTGCTGTCCAAATTCGCGAAATCAAGGCTGGAAATTTCTTCCTCTGAGAGGAATTTGAAATTTCCAACAGGCAAGCTTCGGCTCATAGCTTCCGAGTATAAACTGTTTGCATCGATATAAAGCAGATAATTAGACGGTTTTGAAGGATCGTATGTTTCGGGTAGATGTTTGTTATTTGCTTCGCAATAACGTTTACCGATAAATGACACCCCACCCCTCATCCCTGTTTCAAACATAAGATGCATGTCAGGATGAGTAATCAATTCTAGTTCGACTTTAGTGTGTTTCAGCATGCAATTCCAGGTGAAGTGCGCGAGAGAAACAAAATGGGTCACATCGAGGCCGTATGAGCTAAAAAGCGTAGACCTCATGGATTCAAAAACTACTGCTAATAGCATTACGTCTAAACATAAATAAAAATCGTGATATTCACCCAGATTTTTCAGCTTGAATGTTGAGAACACTCTTTGCGCATGCTCATATTCTTCGCGAGACAGAGGTGTATCAGTTAAATCGTTATGAAAACATTCGATGGGGGGAAGCGATGTTTCCGCGAATTTTTCGGGACAGCTCATGTACGAGTAAGGGTATACTCCTTTTTTCAACAAGAGCTGTCTGTGTTCGCGAGGTGGATCATGAAACACCGAAAATAATCATTCGAACTTCTTTTCCATGTCTGTACTTTCTACCAAATTACGCACCAATACTTCCAAGGATTCAGACATAAACTTGTAGGAATCTAAAAATTTAATTTTGCCTACTGAAAGTGTCAAAAATCTCTCTGACGTATTTGCGATGCAGGAAATTTCTTTTTTACATTTACCGAGCGATTTCAGAATAAAATGCGAATCAAAACCGGAGAAATTATGAAAATAACACGATATGTACTCCGGAGTACGAGCTGTTAAATTACAAGAAACATGTGCCACACACAAGTAATTACCCGTTTCATGCGCGTGGTGACGACATTTAATATTGGTGTCTAAAAACGGTTCAGCACAAAGCCCGCAGTTTACTGAATTTTGAAATTCACGCTCTTCACTTTCGGATAAAGCTTGCATCGGAATTTCTCGTTTCATATCCTCATACAAAATGTCGCCGAGATCTGTAATTTCCTGAAGAAATTTTTCCATGATTTTTTCGTCTAAACTACTCGATCTATGGAGTACAGGTCCGTAGGCGATTTCCCCGTTAACATCTATAACAACGAAACAATACCCACAGGGAATATGACGCACCGTTTTCTTTGTGTAACTACGAGTAATTTCATCAGAATCGGAATCATCATCATCATTAATATTCACAACGTATGTTTCTAAATCCGCGTAAATGGTGTACTTTTTCTTCAACGTTGCGCCTAGTTTCTTGAATTTAATTGTCTCTCCGCGTTTAGGATATGAAACGCGCTGAGATTCAAACTTGGAACAAAGTTCCACATGTTTCATCAAATTTGCTTTACCGTCTACATTTCGAGTTTTGTCTGATGTGAACCGGTGAAAACAGAAATTACAAACATGTACTTGACCCTTGTGTTTTGAAAGGTGACAGAGAAGACGTGATAGCCCGTTTTTCCCGTTCGCGGTATTTACTAAACAGAAATGAGTTTTTCCTGCATCGCCTTTTAGCATTAAAAGATTAATTTGGTGTTTACGAGTGCGGAAAATGCTTGTACGGAAGGGGAAAAACTTTTTGTTGTCATACGCAATGACGTGAATTGCAATGTCCAGATTGAGTATTTCAAATTTCTTAATATCGCGTGTCGTCACCGGGAAATTTACTCCTCGCGTATTAAGTGTGTGAGCAAACTTGCTCAAATACTTTACAGTCAAGCGCGAGTTTGTTGGCTTCTGATGGAAATACGCGAGCACTGACCATAAAAAGCATTTTTCGTCAGAGAGATTTTTGACATTTATAATACATTTTTTGTTTTTCAAAAACTGGGGTGTTTGAATGAAACTGGATGTGTATATAGGATTAAATTTAATCACGTTCACATCCAGTGATTCAATTTTCTTTAGCACCCATCCACTCCCATGTCTTACGAAATTTTCGAAAGATGAGAGGATTTTTTTCACAGCCAAGAAAAAATGCTCATTAAAATCTTCATAGTTCTCAAGCACGTTTAGCGCTATGTTGGAGTAACTATGTAGATTTATTAGAGATGAGACAGTCACCAACCTGCTTGTCATCCATCACCACTAATTTATACAGCAAAACGTTTAAGACTATAAACCACTTAACATTCCCATCATGGCGTGCCGCATGTTCCCTAATTATATCGAAAACTCGACGTTTCGAGCTCTCAAGCACGCTGGTAATTTCGATATCCTCGTCATCGAGGGTGATGCGATGGCGGGCTGCGCTTGAATTGATGCCACGTAGTCTGCGTTCCCTCGGCATGATTCTGAAAAACAAAACAATCAGGATGAGATAGAGTACAACAACATGTTTAGTTGTGAATTGACATTGGTAGAAGAAGGGTGTGTGAAAATGATATCACAAGATCACATAATGTTGTATGAAAGATTAAGATTATTATTTTTTGATAAAAGATGGACAAAAACTAGTCAGAATTTGTCCGCGGAAAACATGGCGAAAGAGGGATTTATATTCTCATCTCCACCAGACATTGTGCGATGTGTATTTTGTTCAATTTATTTGGGAAAATGGGAAGAAAGTGACATACCAGCAATAGAACATGTAAGGTACAGTCCAAACTGTAGAAGGAAAGATAATATAACAATTGAAGAGGAGAATTTCGATAATAATATTCTGCGAGAATATGAAGAAAGATATTCAACTTTTAATTGTGTAGAAGATTCATCCATTCAAGGAGAGTATTTTGAAAAGCATCATCATTGTGACTTTTGTAAATCATTATGCAATAAAGCAGAGTATTTTGCGAGAAATGGTTATTTCTTACATAAAAATCCATTCTATCTGCAATGTGTCTATTGCAAATATATTATGGAAAATCCATTTGAAAAAGTAATACATTTACCGTTTTGTTTATATGAAGAGTGTGAGAAAGAAGAGCGGGGCTTGGATGTTCCGGATATACCATATTCTAAAGATAAATCGCATGCATGCAGTATATTGTAGAAGGTTTTTTCTCCTCGGAGGAGAAAAACTGTGCTCGGAGGAGAAAAATAGTCCACGGAGGAGAAAAACTGTCCTCGGAGGAGAAAAACTGTCCTCGGAGGAGAAAAACTGTCCTCGGAGGACTATTTTCCTCCTCAGAGGATAAAATCAAAGTAAAAATGTACTTACATGTAGTGCTTGATGCTGCATGAATCTCCTCAAGTGTAGATAGCGGGCTACAGGTGTAGATAGCGGGTTACAGGTGTAGATAGCGGTCTATGCTAGAGCTGTAGATAGCGTCCTATGATTGATTCCTCTCAGCTGTCTTGTCTCAACGAGAGCTCAACTGGTTATGAGGTTCGGAACTCGAGTTGAGAGGTGAGAAAATGCTGTGAAAACAATGAAATATTTAATAACTGAATTGAGACGAGAAATGCTATTCCTCTATGTTGTGAAATATTTAATAACTGAATCGAGAATGCTATTCCTCTATGGTCTGAAATATTTATTAGAAATAGAGTGCTATAAAGTACAATAAATTATCGCTAGAGTGTGCTTTTCATAATAATAATAATAATAAGCTAGAGCAAGGTAATCTGTTAGTAGTGATCTTGTCTTTGCTGATACAACATCGAGCTACTGTACTGAGATGGATAATGTGTTTGGTGCGGAGTCTGAGTTAAAGTCTTCAGATTTGTGCGTTCAATTCATTATAGATAGACATTTTAATCAATTAAGTGAATACCATTCTGTTCCTTTAGAAAAAATGAGATATCAATATAAATTAAGTGAACTCTTGGACAAGCACCTAGATATATTGCAGCGATTAGCAGAAAAAGGATGGACAAATCTACAATATTTAACTTTTGTGAGAGATTATGAAAAATTAGGTTCTTGCTTCAGTGATGGATACGATCATATTCTTGTTTGTGATTTATATGGTACATCATATGATAAATTCTGGGGGAATGGGGACCGCCCCAATTCATGGAGATGTGTGTGTGCACATCTTAAAGAGTCTATCAATAGAATTAAAAAAGTTATAATAGAAAACAATGCTCATTTAACAGAAGAACAATTAAATCAACTTATCTGGAATTTTTTACGAGATTCTGCAGATGAGACAGGGTTAGAACAGGATTGACAAAGAAAGATCAAAATCAAGTATGTGTGCAATATTGTAAATAAATGAAATGCAACAACTTTGCTACTGTAATACATTAGATTGGTTAAATATTAAAATGTCATATTGATGATAGAAAACACTGACAAGATAAGATTCATGTTTGAAAAATGAGCTCCTCTTACTTCCATGTTGAAGGATCTAACATTGATTTGAATTATAAAATTAGAATCAAGGGTTTTATTCCCGTAGACATGGGGATTTCAGCTTCTAGCAGGTGAAGTCTCATGCTGAGTTCTAGACGAGATTTTTTTTTTCGTCTTCTAACACATGGATGGTATTTGAAAAATGATCGTGTGTGGGATACTTACAATCTGATAACGATCTGGGAGCACGTGTTGTTGGGGAGAAATTCGAATTTTTTTCGCTTTGTAGCACGCTCTCGCTCGCACGTGCCTGGAACAGAGAGAGAAACGTATGCTATATAAACACAAGCGATGAGAGGAAAATTATCATTCACATCAGAGACAGTATACTTCACACATCGTACGAGATGAGTTCTCCATCTTGGCTCCAGCACCTACCTGGGCGCCGCGGCGTGCTGTGCTGACAACGCTATCAAACAACATCAGGCAGAGGCAGGCCAAGAGGAAATTAACCTTCGAGGAGCCTGAAGTTAGCGGCGAAGAGGAGGAGGAGGTGCTCACTCAATCAAAGGTTAGTTTCAACAAATATTATTAACTTGTGTATGCACAGATTTTTTTTTCTGTGATTGATTGTTAAAAAATCTGTGCACATACGAGTCTTTGATTATTTGATACGAATATTATTTGATATGAATATTATTTGAACTGATTAGAATGCAAGCAATATTTCCTTGAACTGATTAGAAATGGTATTATGAGATATTATTGTTTAAACTAATCAATCATGTATCAATGTTATTTCCTTGAACTGATTAGAAATGGTATTATGAGATATTATTGTTTAAAGTAATCAATCATGCATAAATGTTACCAATATTATTTGAAGTGATTAGAATGTAAAGGAAATATTATTTGAACCGAATAGAAATTGATGCTAAGGAAATATTATTTGAAATGATTAGAATGCAAAGGGAATATTATTTGAACTGCTTGGAATGATTTGAACCGAATAGAAATTGATGCTAAGGAAATATTATTTGAACCGAATAGAAATTGATGCTAAGGAAATATTATTTGAAATGATTAGAATGCAAAGGGAATATTATTTGAACTGCTTGGAATGATTTGAACCGAATAGAAATTGATGCTAAGGAAATATTATTTGAAATGATTAGAATGCAAAGGGAATATTATTTGAACTGCTTAGAAATTATTGTTTAAAGTAATCAATCATGCATAAATGTTACCAATATTATTTGAAGTGATTAGAATGTAAAGGAAATATTATTTGAACCGAATAGAAATTGATGCTAAGGAAATATTATTTGAAATGATTAGAATGCAAAGGGAATATTATTTGAACTGCTTGGAATGATTTGAACCGAATAGAAATTGATGCTAAGGAAATATTATTTGAACCGAATAGAAATTGATGCTAAGGAAATATTATTTGAAATGATTAGAATGCAAAGGGAATATTATTTGAACTGCTTGGAATGATTTGAACCGAATAGAAATTGATGCTAAGGAAATATTATTTGAAATGATTAGAATGCAAAGGGAATATTATTTGAACTGCTTAGAAATTATTGTTTAAAGTAATCGATCATGTATCAATGTTATTCCTTGAACTGATTAGAAATGGTATTATGAGATATTATTGTTTAAACTAATCAATCATGTATCAATGTTATTTCCTTGAACTGATTAGAAATGGTATTATGAGATATTATTGTTTAAAGTAATCAATCATGCATAAATGTTACCAATATTATTTGAAGTGATTAGAATGTAAAGGAAATATTATTTGAACCGAATAGAAATTGATGCTAAGGAAATATTATTTGAAATGATTAGAATGCAAAGGGAATATTATTTGAACTGCTTGGAATGATTTGAACCGAATAGAAATTGATGCTAAGGAAATATTATTTGAACCGAATAGAAATTGATGCTAAGGAAATATTATTTGAAATGATTAGAATGCAAAGGGAATATTATTTGAACTGCTTGGAATGATTTGAACGAATAGAAATTGATGCTAAGGAATATTATTTGAAATGATTAGAATGCAAGGGAATATTATTTGAACTGCTTAGAATTATTGTTTAAAGTAATCGATCATGTATCAATGTTATTTCCTTGAACTGATTAGAAATTATTGTTTAAAGTAATCGATCATGCATAAATGTTACCAATATTATTTGAACTGCTTGGAATGCAAAGGAAATATTATTTGAACTGCTTGGAATGATTTGAACCGAATAGAAATTGATGCTAAGGAAATATTATTTGAAATGATTAGAATGCAAAGGGAATATTATTTGAACTGCTTAGAAATTATTGTTTAAAGTAGTCAATCCAATGTTATTTCAATAACTGATATTACTCACTTTATGCAGAGAATTCGATGATGACAATTCGATGATAATCTGATGTAGAGATCTGAAACAAATAAGACACTAATCAAATATTTTTCAACAGAAACGAGCTGTAATGGACGAGGACTCCTCACTCGTGCCGTTAATGAAGGAGGTGGAGGCTGAGTTGGACTTTGTCCAACTCATCAACAAATCGCAGCCGAAACCGTGGGTGCCGCTGCGAGAGTTGAAGGAACGCACTCCCTACCCCATAGTTGCTGCGAGGGAGGACACAAACCAGCACGGTCGGCGTGTAATTTTAAAAATAATCAATGCAGGAAGCAAATGTGAGGTGTATCTACCTCAAAGATTTGCTTCCTGCATTGATACGCCGAAGATTGAACATTTCAACAAAAATTGCAAACATTATGTGTTAGTAGTAACACATAAGTCTCCAAATTGGACAGATATAAAAATTGTTAATGCTTAACAATTTTTATATCTGTATACATATGACCTATGTGTTACGAATTGTATAGATGTATGTGTGAATATAGATAAAATAAATTGAAATATTGTTTCTATAAAAATTGTTTTCAATTCTTACCTGTTGTTGCCGTTGTTGATAAGTTCGTAATGAATAGTAGAAACACGCAGAAGAAGAAATGCTTCAGCTGCTCTGTTGTGAATGATATTCAAATAAGGTGAGTGCGTCTTTTATAGTTTGTTGTGAGCATGCTCACTAGTCTTTTCCGCCACACACACACACACACACACACACACACACACACACACACACACACACACACACACACACACACAGCCGTGCAGGCAAGCGCTGGCGGGTTCTCGCTCCCTCCTACATTAGCACGTGTTCGCACGTGCTCCTACAGATGTGGGTGGCCCAGCATCATTTCTCCCCTTTTCAAATCGCATTCACCTTTCAGATTTGAAATAATATTCTTATCATTCAAGCAATGTATCATAGCAATCATGGTATGAATTCATTTCCAACTCGATTGAAAATTAAACCAATTCAAGTTGGTGTATTGATTAATTAACCTCAGTTAATGTTCAACCATTGAGTTGAAAGGTAATGAAAAATGGTATGTAGGAGAAAAAAGCAGAGTTCGAGGAAACGGGGTAAAGGAATCTTGAGTTCAGCAGCAAGAGTTTTTAAAGGTGTGTCAGGTTTGGCAGGTAATGTGACATCAACTATTTTAAATAAGGTAATTGATAACCTGGGGGAAGAATATCATATTCCGGGATACGAGTGGTGTGGGCCAGGAACAAAGGTTAATGAAAGGTTAAAGAGAGGTGATCAAGGTATAAATTCGTTAGATAGAGCTTGCAAGATACATGATATAGCCTATACTCAAAATAGCGATAATAAAACTTGGGCGGTAGCTGACAGAGCTCTAGCAAACGCTGCATGGGACATTTTCAAAAATCCACAAACACCCCTTGCCGAGAAAGCACTTAGCTATCTTGTTACAAACGTTATGAAAGCTAAAGCGGCGTTTGGTGGGTCTTTGAGAAAGAAGAAGAAGAAGAATGAGAGGAGAAGTTATAGTAACGAAATTAGACGCAAAGCTATAGCTCAGTTGAAAAAGCATATTGCAGGAAAAGGATATTTTTTGAAGCCTTTTCCTCAAATAACTAGTGGGGGGAGAGTTCCACCCCTACCCCCATCATCATATGGAGTGAGTTTATTCCCTCAAGTTAAGAAACGTAGAACAACAAAGAAGAGTAGGAAGAAGAAGAAGAAGAAGGCATGAATATTGAAGGAGAATTGAGTAATTATGATTTGATCGATTGGTCGAAATTATTACAGATTCAGCTAAGAGGCATATATATGCTAGATGCATTACCCAAAAAAATTCTAAAAAACGAGAATGCCATTGTGAATTTAGCAAGGGAAAGCGAGGATGGCACACATTGGGTAGCATATAAGAAAGTTGGTTCTAATGTTTGGTATTTTGATCCAATTGGAAATTTACAACCTCCATACGAATTGGACAAATATTGGAAAAAAGAAAATGGAGTAAATATATTTTATAATGTAGAGCATATGCAACCATTAAATAGCGATTTTTGTGGTCATCTTACATTATTGTCTCTTGCAAATCAGTTGTAATTAAGTGTTTGTGGTGAACACACAAGATGGTGGTTATTACATTACGATCTAACACAAGTGATCTCTATGAACATTTACAAGAAATTATAGAATTGGATAAAAATCGTGAATGGGAAATTGGATTGATTAATTTTTCCAGTTACAATAGTATTGCAAACATTAACAAAGGAACAAATTCCAGCTTCAAATATGGTGATAGATTAATCAAGTTGGATACTGGTGCATATGAAGTTGAGGATATTATAAAATCTTTAAAGAATAAATTGAATATTGATGGCAAGAAGAATAAACTTATTATACGTGCAAACGTAAATACTATGAAGATTGAAATTCATTCTGATAAACCCATTGATTTAACACGTTCTGATTCGATTGCTAAGATACTTGGTTTTGATAATGTTGTTTTGCAGCCAAATAAATGGCATTATTCCAAACATTTGGTTAACATAACAAGCATTGACAGTATTGTAGTTGAGTGTAATTTAGCTTGCAGCAGTTACTCTGAGGGAAAACAAAAACATATAATCTACGAATTTTTACCAAAGGTTCCTAGCGGTTATTTAATAAACGAAGTACCATCACCGATTATTTATGTACCTTTGAATACACATCGAATTCAAACTATTAATGTAAAGGTAACGGACCAGAACGGATTGTTTATTGATTTCCGCGGAGATACAATTACAATTAGGTTGCACATACGTGAAAAGTAATGGGTTATCTTATTTTCAACCCATGTTCGAATAAGACCAATCAAGTCATTAGAGAAAGGAACGCGATAGCGACAACACCTAAAAACAAACGTGCTTTGTCGGCTAAAAGCGCGAGAATATTAGAAAAGTTGGGTTTTATAGTTAATTGGCGAAATGTCAGGAGGTCCTGCAGCAATTAGTGAAATTCTGGATGTGGAGACAGACCTTCAGTTTTATAATGATATTACTAAATTCCAATTTCACACTCATACAGTTTATTTGGGACAGAAAATAAAAAACTCTGATGAGGCACGTATTGGCATAAATTCTTTAGATGTCTATTCTTTACCTTGTAAATCATTCATATTGATTGAGGGAACAGTTAACTGTACAAAACCGGGAACAGACCCAGCCGATGCACCAGTTGCAGCAGACTATAAATTAAGCAGTAACGTAATCGGCAACCTTTTTGATGAAATACGATATGAATTAGCAGGTCAGCAAATTTCTAAATCAAGATTGATTGGATTAACATCCACAATTAAAGCTATATTGGTGAAAAATACTCTCGATAAAAACACATATCACTTGGCTGGTTTTGACAGAGCAGGATATGAGCTAACGGATAATACATTCACTTTCTGTGTACCGCTGAAATTAATCCTCCCGTTTTTTGAAGATTTTCAAAGAATAATTTTAAATTTGAAACAGGAACTCATCTTATTGAGGTCACCAACAGATCTAAATTGTTTTGAGTCTCAAAGTGGAACAAGCGTTAGTGTGAAAATTACAAAACTGCAATGGAGAATGCCCTACATAACTTTAGAAGATCATGTAAGACTGAAATTTTTGAGACTGCTCGATGCTGACACTCCACTGAAATTAGGTTTCCGCCATTGGGAAATTTGTGAATTACCAAATTTGCAAAATTCACTTAACCATTCTTGGGCAGTTCGTACCACATCGAGTTTTGATAGTCCAAAATACGTCATAATTGCATTTCAAACTGATCGTAAGAATAAAATTAAAAAATCAATATCTAATTTCGATAGCTGCAGTATTTACAATGTTAAAGTATATTTGAACAGTGAGTATTATCCATATGAAAATCTGCTAGGTAAGAAGGAAGTTTTATACCGGATGTTCCTGGATTTCGCGCCCTCGTATTATAATCATTCAATCAATAGCGAACTCGGAACAGAAATCGATTTTAAAACGTTTTGTGAATCAACACCGCTGATTGTTGTAGATTGTTCACACCAACCAAGTCATTTGAAATCATCGACAGATGTTCGTATTGAAATGGAATTTAAAAGTGCAGTACCTGCAAATACTTCCGCCTATTACGTTTTAATTAGCGATCGTGTGATGGAATACACACCTCTCACGAGCATGGTGAAAGAAGTTCAGTAATTTTATTGATAGAGCGCGCCGCCTATATAAGGTGTGCATTCTGCTCAATTTAGTTCATTATCAGTTTCACCTTTGAACAGACAACATGTCCTATTCTTTGTGTTCTGATATTTTGGACAAGCCACAAACTCGCTCTATTGGTATTCAGTGCGATCTTGATAGTTTCTATTATGAAGCAAGGTGCAGTACACCGAAGCCGCTGGAGGTGGAGGAGGAGGAGAAACGAGAAGAGGAGGGGAGAGACGAAGGATTCGAGGGTACACCGAAGCCGCTGCAGGTGGAGGAGGAGAAACGAGAAGGATTCGAGGAGTCCGCCGCCGCCGCTGAGGGGAGGGAGAAAGACAAAGGATTCAATGAGGTCGCCGAAGAGAAAGAAGTGGACAAGGAAGCGAGTGCAAAAATTGCTACGGTTGATCTTCACTGGTTTAAACAAGATTGTAATCAAATTATTGTGAAAGAACTTGCCATAATTGATCAGTTTAATAATTATATTGTGTTCCATTTCAAATCACCATTTGCAAAGACAGAATTGAGTGCAAAATTGTATAACGATGTAACATGGTTAGAACGTCACTATCATAAAATAAAATGGGAAGATGGAGATTTAGAATACAGTGAGTCATTAATACGTGGTTACCTTACAGCTTATGAGAAAATTTTCACAAAAGGAACTGAGAAAGCAAAGTTTTTAAGAAGATTGCATAGCAACGTTCAATGTATACCAGAGGATTTTCCAAAACCTGATTTCAGCTTTTTCACTAGTTCATGGTGTTATGCTGCATGCAACATTCATAAAAATAGACCACATTCTCGCTGTGCTTTATTCTCTGCCCAACATTATAATTCTTTGTTGTTTAAAAATATGTATCAAACAAATAATTTCTTGTGCGAAAACAATCGAATGCAAAGTATGAAAATGGCTCCGATGTACACGAATTCACAGAAAAGAAACTTTGCTCGTTATGGATTCTTCTACAACGGAAAGGATCTACAATGTGTTTATTGCCTGCATGCATTGAGACTGCATAAAGCGCGTACATGTTGTCTATCGTCAATTAATGAAGAAAAACCACTTAATTACTCTATAATAGTTCCTGCCTATACTTAGTTTTCTTCATTCGCTCAACAACATGGATCCGAGAAAGTGGTTGGCTGCTGACAACAAATTGGAAGTGAGGTTAAAAAACTGTATTGATTGGTACAATGAGTGTGAAAGTGCAATTAGGAAATCAACTCCTGAAAATTATAGTTTGGCGAAGCAATTGAAAGACATTTTTCTAAGCACGGTTAATTTAAATGATATAAGAGACTATCTATGTTATTATCGTCCTCATAATTTGTGTATAGATAAGCTAATTAGAATTGAAGATGAAATTATGAATAGTTGTGTCGAAATGTGTAAATAAACGTTTTCTGCCTTCAAATGATTTTTCATTCCAATATCCCATTCACGTTTTTTAGTTTAGTTGCTGCTTAGAGCTAGACCAGACAACACGTGTGGGGTGATCTTTTTTATACAGACACGAGCCCCTATAACACGTGCATCTCATCAATTTAGAAAGAGAGATATATCTTTCCCCCTCATTCGAGACACGTCAAACATCTGCAAGATGCAGTGTTATGGTTTTTCAAAATTCAAAAAATTAACTCGTCTCTTGATGTCAATTTCATTTAATGAATTTGATTCAATTGCGAAGAATATTAAATTTTCAACAGGATGTCAAGATGTTGATTTACCGTTAACAAAAACAGAAAATGTACACTTTTCGATTTTATCTGAGATTTTCGAACTGCTCAATATTCTAGACAGTGGACATCTACATTATGATTGTACAAATGATTCGTCATTATCTCTTGTTAAAAATTCCGATGAACTTTGGAAATGCTTGTACGATATTGCAGATAAAAAATGTAAAAGAACTTAGATCATTGTAGAGATTTATAGCATTAGATGCGAGAGAGAGAATTTCTCAATTCAATTAGATGTAGAGAGAGAGAGAGAGAGAGTCATTGACCTCACTCTGGATTCGCTAGTATAGAGTAATATGGATTCACTTTAATCTGTCAGTAGAGAATTTTTCCCCCTCAAAGGGAAATTATTCCCCTCATCTATACTGGGAGAGAGAGAATTTCTCAATTCACTTCAATCTGTCAGTGAGAGAGAGAGATTCACTTCAATCTGTCAGTATAGCATTAGATGTAGAAATATGAATTCAATTCAATCTGTCAGTATAGCATTAGATGTAGAAATATGAATTCACTTTAATCTGTCACCAAGGGAATTTCTCAAAGAGATTTTTTCCCTCATCTAGCATTCACTTTAATTTGGCAGTATAGCATTAGATGTAGAAATATGGATTCACTTCAATCTGTCACTATAGAGAGGGAATTTTTCCTCCTAAAAGGGAAATTTTTTTTCCCTCACCTGGGGAAGGGGAAGGGGAGAGAGAGAGAGAGAGATATCTCTTTTCATCCCCCTCACCTCCACTGGGCAAGGGGAAGGGGAAATCTATTTTTAGAAAGAGAGAGAGAGAGAAAGATATATCTCTCTCTCTTTTCATCCCCCTCACCACCACTGGGCAGGGGGAAGGGGAAATCTATTTTTAGAACACCCCCCACCCTACAGGCGGGGGGAAGGGGAGGAGGGATGGACGAGGGGGAGAGGGGGGAGGG
Source organism: Nilaparvata lugens (assembly GCF_014356525.2). NCBI lineage: Eukaryota > Metazoa > Arthropoda > Insecta > Hemiptera > Delphacidae > Nilaparvata > Nilaparvata lugens. The sequence continues at coordinate 34,114,384 of NC_052510.1, forward strand.
GATTTCGAGCAAAAAAGTGCGTCTATCCCCACAATCTTACTCTACTGATTCCTTTTCCCATTGGAGGTTGAAAATCATAATAATCATGGAGAAATGCACCTTATATAGTTAACGCTCTGAATGCTCTTTTATCACTATCAAAAATTATCACTCACTATCAAATGAGTCGTCATTGTTATAAGAGAGGCTGAAGCTGTATAATAAAGTCACTTTATCTGATACGATGTTGTTTTCTAGAAACCGGGATCTATAATATTTATGTTCGACTTTATTTCTCGCTTCTATGAAGATTTTTGGAAAATGCCTCCCTTGATAAAAACTCCAAGAGACAAAAAGGATTGTTCCTTGCCAAAAACTGGAAAAAGTTTTGAATAACGTTATATTTCTACTCATTCTTATTTGAAACTGTGGAATAACGGTGATTATAACCGAAAAAAAACGTAGATAAAGGTAACCGAATTAAGCAGGAGCCCTGGGATGAGAGATTCTGGCATTTGTTGTTTTGGATTGCAAAATAAACAGATATTGGATATAGGAATGACATTATATATACCGTATTTAGCAATTTAAGACTGATATAATTACAGAGAAAAATGGAAGTTGTCATTAGAGAAATACACATAAATTACATTGATTTTGATCGTCGCTTATGTAGTGCACGATATTAAATTGAGTTTAAACGGAACTTTCAGTTTTTTATAGAAACAAGCAACCGAAATCCGAAAGACGGATTTGCTCCTCATATCAACTCCTGGATTAAGGAGAAATTATTCGAAAGAATGTCTCGATTTGCCCCGTTCTATGAATGTCGAAATAATTTCAAATGGATCACCAAAAGTGGCAAGCTGCCTACAATAGTACAGTAAAGTCTGAGTTACAAAAGACGATTAAAAAGAAGTCCCAACTCCCACTCATGCCTCTAACAATTATTAGATGAGTGAGTGAACGAATTAACAATCAAACAGCACTGCAGAACGTATTCCACCATCGGCCTATAAAGTACAGTCGGGGGAAAACGGTACCTCTTAATTAGCGCGGGAAATAATGGAGGAAATAATGAACAAATGGGCATGAAGATAGTAAGATAACACGGGATGCAGATGAAAATATAGAATGCTAAAAAGGAAACCGCACGTTCTCGCCTGTTAAAAAGCTCGCAGTAATGATGGGAGTCGGAGCCAGAAAACAGCAGCAGCCTTCTCTCATGTTACTTTCTCTGGTCGATTGTTTCCATGATTCGTCGGTGGAGAGCAAAGCATAGGAGAACGGAGAATGAATGAAGGAAGATGAAAGACGGAGTCGGGTTCTCAGCTCGGCACTCGGCAGTGTTCGTACGTTGTTACACGGCTTCCTCGCTAGAGCATTGCCTCTCGACCCTGCGGGTCTTCCCTCGGGCCCGGTAGTCGCAAAACACTTTCGGTCTTGCAACAAAACACTTTGTTCCGCAATAGACGCTAATTTGTCGTTTGTTTACACTGTTTCAGATTAGTTTTAGAGAACAGTAGTACTACTCTGAGTTTTTTAGTCGATAGTCAAGTTTTTATAACATTACTTGATTTTTAAGTTTACAAACCCTATATTTGAATTGATTTTTTTATTCAAAATTTATGTAAATAGTGTAGTGTGATCTCAACTTTCAGAACGTTATAGTTGCCGTACATTATGTTAATTTTGGTTTGAGGAGTTTGTGGTATAAGACAACTTTTTGCTGACATCGGGAAGGGAGGAGCATAAAAACCGAAGGTAAGACTAATTTACAAATTTCAAAAGTAAGTTAATGCTCTAAAAGTGTTTCTTGATCTGCGTAGTAATTTTTCTTTTCGTCTGATTATTTATTACTTTGAAACAATATGCAAATACCAGGTGAGGATCGAAAGAATACAGGAATTGTAGGAATACATATTATGCTATTCCCCTAAATAAAGAGTGTAAACTGAATAATTAATATAATCATTAATATACGGTACCTCTATAGTAGATGTTTTGTATTGCTTACCCGTGCGATAATATTCATATGTTTCAGTAAAAACTGAGATGTGTAGAAATACCTATGTCACCAAAGGATGAATTTGTGAGAATATAAAGATGTAAAAACTTGCAAAACGTTGATAATATTTTACACTTCACCAATAAATAATCATAAGATGTTTCTAGATTAGTAGATAATTTGACATTTATTGCAGGATCAGAAGTATTAGAGATGTAATATTCCCAATAGTTAACCCTTATAAATATAAATCAGGTTCATGGTATATGATATGGCCACGAATCTGTTTGAAAAAATAAAGATGATTTCAACAAATAAAAATTCTTGTAATACTTTTACCAGTTTACAACTTGTACAGAATTTTCAAAGTACATTTCATGGAGAACTAATTGGGTGGAAAACAAATCGGTGTAATAAATATCAGGTGTAGTTGATAAGTGCATTAATAAATTGATCAAATAGATAGACCTATGTACCCAGAATACATTTATTCTAGGTACATCGGGCCTAATTTTTTAAACATTTTTAAATGGGAGTATCAATACAAATTAATGTAGATTGAGACTCAAAGGTTGTTAGGAGTTCTTTATTGGGAGGTTGGCGAAATTCTTGCAACTCTCATAAAACGCCATCAAGGACAAACGTATAATGAGGAAGCTTGGTTACAATAATATTCCTCATAAATGGTCAAGTTAACTCGTAAAACGTCTGAAAAGTTACTTCAAAAACATAAGTCAGCGCAAGTTGACTTCATCACCATTCACTAGAGAAAAAGTAAATAATCATGGAAAGTGATGCAGTAAAAAAGGACACTCTTGAAAATAGTTATTCTTTCTTGTTCATCCCAATGAACAAGAAACTCTTGCAGAGAAGCCTACTCTATCTTTCTTTCATGTACGACGAAAGAACAAGAGGTGCCAAAAATCATATTCAAATATCTCTACACTTTTATTACCTACAGTGCGCAGGGATGCACACAAAGGGGGGTTTGACGCAGACTGCATCATTGTGAGGACGACGAGGATTTCCAAAACAAATCTTGGGGTGGTTCCCGGAGAACGATCCTCGCAAGTTTTTAAGAATATGATGACTCTGATGACTATTTGCGAGGGTCGGGGCTTATATTACATTGGGGAGAGGGGTAGGGGGGTGAGTTACTGGGATAGGGGTCAAAACAACTTTCCTCATTTCAGTAACTTCCTTCAAATAAGCCGATAATGTCTTTGGCGAACGGCATATGTGTTCATATAGTATTAAAATAAATCAACCATTTAAAGTCCGCCACTTACTGACCATTGGAACCTTCCAATTTCTAAGATAATTGAAAATCTCTAAGATGTTCTAGTTTTTAATCTAGAATTGCTATACTACGTCACTTAATCGTCACTTTACTCTGAATTTATTTATTTATTTATTTATTTATTCATATGCAAATACAATTCAGGTAAAAACAACAGGCATTTGCCCAAAACTGCTTCAAACCTTAATTTGGAATACACAGTCTAAAGGTTATGCTACTTACGTAACTTAAATGATAATTTGTAGACAATTTTGAGTCCAAAAAATGTATCTACTACAATTTTGAATCTATTAGATTGATCAATTTCCAAATACGAATCCAAACAAAACTCTTATCCTTCACAATTGCAAAAAAATATTGAAAATTTCACTCAAATCCACAAACTCATGTATTATGAATTGGGTTGTTTCAATCGATGGAAAGCTGTAAAATTTGAATAAGTCAAACATTTGAAGTCAGCCAGTTTTTAACTGACGGAAACCTGATATTTTCATGGAAAACTTGAAAGGGGAAAAGTTTAGAAAAGAAAAGGCAAGCAGTAAGGCATTCTATCAAGATATTTTTGTAGTTAGAGGTTCTATTGGTCATGACCTAGTTGTCTGTTCAAAGAAAGAGAGTAAGATAGAAGTTTGAAAGCAGTAAATGGAGATGGAGAGTGTTGCAGTCACGTGACGAGAAAATAAACGTTTCCACCTTGCTTTAATCGGCCGAATATAGCACGCCTCAGTGAATAAACCCACCCCAAATAATAAGAGACACGATATCAACAACGTTAAAAGCATGGCCACAAACCTATATATACTATCGAATGATTTTCCCACTAGCATGAGTAAAGGTACTCACTACACTTTCAGATAAATTCTATCATGAAATCATTTCACCGCAGTCACGCCAAGTTACAACCAACTTGGGCCAGCTGAATACTATTTGTAGGGCAAGTGAGCTGCACAGTCTAGACAAATGAACAGCGTGCTTTTTTGTTATCCTACGATCTCTGGTCCATCATTGAGTTATTGATTGTCTTCATACACTTTTTATTACTAGTAGGTAACTGTAATTAGTAATGAGCATATTATCGTTTGCATTCGGATAAAGAGTGTGGAAAACATTGAACTAAGTGTGGTGCATGATTTTTATCATAGGGAACTCAATATTGTGTGCTTTCCAAAATCTATAGATTAGATTCTTTGACAAATTTGTGTGGTGTGAACAGCGCTTAAGATCAAAATAGAATAACAAACTGGAATTTTATCCTAATTGCTGTTTTCTTTTAGAGCGAATACTGAAAGTTTAATTTTTTTTAACTTGTCATGAACATTAAATTTTACCTTATCGTATTTTTACCCTTTCACGAAGTTTATAAAACTTGATGTGATAAGATAAGTGTTCTTTAATGTCGTCTACAAGATTTTGATTATTCCATTGATGAGAATAAAAAAGGTGAGTTCAGTTGCTAGATTTCGGAGAGAAACGAAAACTCACTAATAAAACATTTTTATTGATTTCGGTGTAAATAGGACCTGACCATTTATTGAGATGAGTTTCATAAGCTTTTCAATTGGCTATTTCAGCTTAATGTGAATAATAGTGATGAATTATCAATACGGTAGATCTGAATATTTGAGTCTTCTATAAGAAAATTACATGATCTTTTATAAAGCTTCAGGAAAACGAAAACGAAAGAATGATGAAATTAATTGGAGAAGATTATCAGATTCAATTGGGAGTTGCATTGTAGAGATGAGCTTTTTTAATAAAAAAAATGTAAATGGTGAAAAAATCATAGGTACTATTCCGGATCAACTTCTTATAACATCACAGACTGATCATATTCAAATTTTGAATAACTCAATCAATCAAGTATTAATTATTATTGTCGTTACAAGTACAGTTTTTCCCACGTTTTCCAAGTTTAAAGCTATAATCTTGAGTGTGTTACACGGAATAAATACACAACTTTGTAAATAAAGTATTTTAGATCAAAATAATAATTTTAATATATTACAGCAAAATAAATGAATTATGAATTATTACACAAAAGTCCGCTTCTTTTCATATACTGTAATTCTATTACCGTAATAGAATATTAATTATTATTGACATGTTGAGTCAAATTGAATGCGAAATATTAAGGATTTTGCAGAGAAATGTTCCAAGATGATGATGGGTCGTCGTGCGATCAGTCGGCCAATGAGGATGAGCCGAACCTTGTGGCAACCCGCAAGCAGAAGCCGCGATTCTCATTCCGACATCAGCGATCACCAATCAAAGTTCATAAATCAGGTCAGCGCTCATTACACAAGAAATTCATAAGAATAGATGAAAAATAAAACTGAACGCTGAGTGAGACATGATTACGGTATGATACGTCCCAAATCAATTTCCCAACATACATCTACTCATTTGGACAGTTGGGTCCTATAAGCTGCCATTTTCTGTTAAACTAGAAATAAATACTGTAACAATAATATTTGATATAGTGCTAAGCCTTTAACATTGAAAAAGATTGTTTGTCTCCATCACGTGTTAAAATATTAGGCTACCAAATATGTCCCAGGCGTCCAAGTATTATATATTTTTCAATTATCATTTACAAATGCTGCCGTACATGTTGAATGATTGGATTTTTTATGAAGTTGCCTATTATAGTTGCCTATTGTTCCTTATTGTTTAAGTTATCTTCAACAATAAAAAATATATATTTGATATTCAAATTGGTGGAGAGGCCGGGCGCAAACCCCCCCCACCCATTATTTTGGAGACTGCTGACCTTTTTGAACCCCCCCCCCCGCCAAAAAAAGAAGTCCGTGCCGTCGCTCCCACCCTGAGGGCACCCCTGGGGGTATGCAGGTTATTGACTATAGATTTGGACAATTGGACGATTTTCTAGATTCCAATGACTTATTAGAAAAATCAAAATCAATACACTCACTTAGAATAATAAGGCAAATATTAGTTCTTGGGTTGTTAAACTATAATTGGCAATTGCATCGTATGTAGTTGGTATTAACTAATGTCTAAAAAGGAACAACACAAAAATACCAACTCACCAGAAAAAAAAATTGAGGTCACTGACAGATCCGTTTTCGCAATAAATTTTTAATCAATTTCAACTCTGATCTCAACTATGTAATAAACATAATTACCAGTCACATTCGTGATAAGTCAGTTTAACTATTAAAGAAATTAGAATTAACCAGTAATATTACTATTAAAATATTCTTTATAAAAAAGTCAAAATAATGGAATACATAGAATGTGATATTGAATACTTTTGTTTGCAGTTTCAGAGGCCTCTGTATACAGAACAGGAAGTAGATTTTCGATAAGAAGTAAGTACAGTACAAACATAACAATAACAATAATATTGTTAACATTGGGTTAACAATAGAGAATAGTTTGCTGGTTACATACAGGTACTTTTTCCAGTTCTATACCACAACATATAGTCCAACCGACATAACTAATTCAAAAAAGAAGCTTGATAAATTTTCTACACTTCTTTTTCAGTGAAATTTTGTGATATTCCCAACAGAGATATTCGCTCTTGAAGGTGTCTAATTGTTAAAATAAATGGTTTTAATCCAATGTTTTGCTCTTTCAGGGCTTATAACTCTCCAACAATGCATAATAAGAACTGAAGCTTATCTTAGGTTTGTAGAGCATTCAATTCTCTATGAAATGATGTATTACTACTCTATTCCAAGTATTCCTTTCATTGTTATAGCAGCTTCAATGTAGGGGGTGAAATTCTCATTGCTGCAACAAGTGTCAACTCAGCGGTTTCATAACTTCAATAGAGGTGATAGAGATGCGCACTTTTGATATGTTCACCTACTAACTAGTCCGAATAAAGCTGCAAAGTCAAAAATTGTGTCACAGACACCGCCTTCAAATGTCATTGTCAAACGATCAATCATTGCAGCAATGAAAATTTCACCCCCTACATTGAAGCTGTTATAACAATGAAAGGAATACTTGGAATTGTGAAATAATACATCATTTTAAAGAAAATTTAATGCTCTACAAACCTGAGATAAGCATCAGTTTTTATTATGCATTTGTTGAAGAGTTATAAGCCCCGAAAGAGCAAAACATTGGATAAAAACCATTCATTTTAACAATTAGACACCTTCAAGAGCGAATATCTCGGGAACTGTTGGGAATATCACAAAATTTCACTGAAAAAGAAGTGTAGAAAATTTATTAAGCTTCTTTTTTGAATTAGTTATGTCGGTTGTACGCATTGTTCTCAAGATATGAGCATGGAAGCAAAACTCTGAAAAATGCAACTTTTAAACCACCCTCATCCCCTTAGCACATGAGTTAGGAATGGGGACTTTTGATATGTTCTCCTCCCAACTAGTCTCAATAAAGCTGCAAAGTCAAAAATTGTGTTTAAAACATTCCCTCCAAATTCCTTTGTCAATTGGTCTATTGTTGCAAAAAGGAGATTTCACACTCAACACTAAAACTGCTGAAAAAGGTGTAAGGAAATTCGTAAAAGTGTGGAATTATACATCAAATTGAAGAGAATTTGATACTCTATGAGCTCATAATAAGCATAGATTTTTCTCATCGATTTTTGAAAAGTTATAAGAGCAAAAGTAGAAAAAAATTGGTGGCAAACGTGTTTTTTTTCAAAAATTTCACACCTTCAAGAGAGGATATCTCGAAAACTAGAGGAGATAAAAAAAAGTTGTGGGATGAATATTGTAGAAACTTATGTAAGCTTTAATTTGTTAAATGACAGTCAAGTCCTTAAAATACATAGTTTTTGAGTTTTAGGCGAGAAACCAAAAAATGGTACCTTTAAACCACCCCCACCCCCATGGCACAGGGAGTAGGGTTGGGGACTTTTGATATGTTTACCTCCTTACTACCCTAAACAGAACTGCGGGGTCAAAAATTGTCTTCCCAACTTTTCCCTCCATACCCATTTTCGAGCATTCATTGCCTGGACTGAAATTTGCTGACACGCCACCAAAGGGCGGCTTCACCCCCAAAACCCCCCAAAATTTCGGACTTTCTTTAATTTTTCTATTTAATCCTGTAAATTTCTATTTTGGAAAAAATATCATTTTCTACAAAATTAAAGATAAAAAAATTTCCAATAAATTGGGTGACCGCGCAGGACTCTACCATTTTTGGTTCCGGAGCTACAAATTTTCAAAAAAGGGATATTTTTAAGAGGTTTTTAAAATTATGCAATCCTACCACTTCTACCCTATACAACTTGGATATTTTTCTTGTGATGATAAAAAACCACACATAACATGAAAGAACAATTAATTCTGAACAGGATTCCTTGGGAATTTTCGAATTAAGTAGAGGGGGTGGGGGAATACACCCAAAAATAGAAAATCATGTTCTACAGCCAAAATACAAATTTTTCAATATAATACCTTTTCAAGGCCTTCCTAATAAAAAAATACATATTTTGACTGAAATCATCAGCAAGATGATTTTAGTCGATTTTTTTTTGTTAGGAAGGCCATGAAAAGGTATTATAATGAAAAAATTGTATTTCGGCTGTAGAACATGATTTTCTATTTTGGGTGTATTCCCCCTCCCCCTTCTACTAAATTGGAAAATTCCTAAGGAATCCTGTTCAGAAAATGAATTATTCTTTCACTTTATGTGTGGTTTTTATCATTACTAGAAAAATATCAAAGTTGTATAGGGTAAAGGTGGTAGGTTTGCATAATTTTGAAAACCCCTTAAAAATACCCCTTTTTTGAAAATTCGTAGCTCCGGAACCAAAAAAGGTAGAGTCCTGCGCGACCACTCAATTTATTGGAAATTTTATTATCTTCAATTTTGAAGTCGATAGTTTTTCTCCAAAAACTCGAAATTTTCGAGATTAAATGGAAAAAGTCCGAAATTTTTGGGGTGAAGCCGCCCTCTGGCATGTCAGAAAATTTCAGATTCGAATTCAGCGCCCCAAAATACATATAGAACCGTCGAGAAAAATTTTTTTGGGGCTGTTTCTGAAAAACGACCATTTGACTGGACTAATAATAAAAACAAAATTAAATCAGTTTATTGTCAAATACTTATTCAATATTATAAATCACTAGAATGGAATATAATAATTGCGAGAGCTAGAGAAATTTGGCAGAATAATAATATTGTATGGAAATCAAGCTTAATTGTTCAATAGCTTAATATGGTTTGGTAGATCGTCATTATGTTTTTATGGAGGATGCATTTCTCAATAGTTGTTAGCCAATTCGGACTGTTAATGACTCGTTTGACCCAAATACTCTTTGGTTCCAAGAGCGGACCAAACAGAAAAAAAAACAAAATCATATTGCAGAACTTATTTTCCTCACTGGTCTGACAGAGTACAATCATAATGTTTATGATAATATTCCACTAAAACAGACTGATGTTACAACTACAGTTGTAGAAAAATCTATCCTCAACGTAGGTTTTGGCAACATAGGTAGGAGTAGCTTAAAATAGTAAATTAAGAAAATTTCAATTAATTTACAATATACTTCAATTTCAGGTGCCAATGTTACAAACAAAACTCTGGATTACCTGATGCGATGTTTCTGGATATGTTCTCCAGGCTGTCAGAAAACGTTTTGATAGGAGTCATGGATCATGGAATATCATCCAATATTCTCCAAAGAAAGCAGCTCAGCCAAAGATTTCTCCACATATCTATTCAATATCAATGTGCTACAAATCATTGAACCAATCAGTCGAGATGATATTATAAGGTGTTTGTGATTAGCCTTCAAAAATTTCCAATAGATTGAAAGCTATCTTCAATTTATCAATAACGAAGATTTGATCGACAGTACGCAAAGATTCAAGAGTATTTTTATACTTAGGTTAAGAATTATATAAATTAAATTATCAAATATAATAAAACGTTGAATTGATAAACTCAGATTGAATCATTTTTCCAGTGACCTATCATACTAATTATTTGTCTATGTAGATATGAGAAACAAAAACCGTCCGTGATTGGAGAAAAATGTTAGTTCATTATGATCGATATTAGGTACCAAATTATTTCAAGTAATACTGGATTGATAGCTTGCAAGTAATATCATAGAGAAATGTTGCACAATTAGGTCTACTATGCATGACATTGATATAATTATATATTCTGTACTCTAAACCATACTCCTGCTCAATGTGGTAGAATTGAAAAAATATTTGATTTATCTCAAGAAAATTTTTCATAGAAATAGATAGTTACAACATCAATATTAACTGCAAATTCAATACTCACGTTTATAAATCGAGTAACGCTAACCAAATAGTAATTACTGAAAACCAGTTACAACATTCAAGTGAATGAAAATAATTTTCAAGGTAATAAAACAAATAACAATAATATGCTTTGCAATTCTTACCAATCAAAGTCTTCTTTCCACTCAATTAGAAATTATATTGTTCTAACAATGTAATATCAAAAGCTAGATCAATCTCCTCATAGTAAAATTTATTAGTTTGGAATGTATTCCTCATATTTTTGCTGAGAATACAACTACTTGCAAACAGTCAGAGCCTCCTACAAAGTTTTGGAAATTAAGAAAAGTAGTCGAAATCTCCGAATCAAGAATTTTGAGTCAGAACTACTTGTTAAAAAGGATGGATTTGTCTAAAAAGACAGGATCGTATAATAAAATGGTTTACCAATTATATCAAGTACCGGTAAACTGGGGAGACTTTATCCCAATTTTGGGGAGTTGAAATTTCAAACAGCTTGAAATCAATACTTAAGTTGAAAAAAATCTGTGGCAATATTTTTATTGTGTTCTGTAATGTTTAAAGAGTATTTTTCATTATAAAAAGTTGGTATTTTTCTTAACTTTAACAAAGATATATTTTTTTGAAAATAAGAGACAATGTCAACCAGTGGTTACTTTGAAAAAGTAATCAGGGGTGACTTTGTCTCACTTTGAAAAATATATGGAAAAAGTTTATTTTCAAGAGTTAGACAAAGTGAAACCAACTGTTAACCTTAAAAATGAATAATGACATTGAAAACGAATGAAATCTACTTCAAAAAATCACAAATTATTTATTGAAAAAATATTTCAGTTTCTGCTGCCTGAAAAACGTTTGTAGCGTCGAGGCATGTTTAGTTGGCTCCAGCTGCAGAATCAGCAAAAAATGAATATTGAGAACGTATCAATTTTAAGCAAGGTGAATATTTTGGTTTATTAGGTAGAATACATTATATTTATAATATTTTGAGTTGTATTTGCATTATATCCTGCATAATATCACAATTTTTATACTGGGACAAAGTCACCCCAAGTTTAACCTAAAAATTACATTGTTCTATTTAACTAGTGACAGAACCCTAACCAGTTCAACTATGGATATTATGGATATAACAATTGAAATATAATAAAAAGGCAAAAATGAAATTTACTCGCCGATATCATAAGCCTTTCAGAAATAAGTTTTCCAATACGAAGTTTTCCGACAACAAAATCACAAGATGAAGCAAGTAGTTAGGTTTTATGTCGATAATTCAACTAATATACCGAAATTCGACAAGATATCGATTGTAGAACCTCGATAATGATCAGGGCTACGGGTATCAATGTTGAACATCGATTTCGGATATTATACATCGGAGATAAACTGATTTGAATATTTTTCAGCGAGGTGGGTCAAAGTCACCCCGGTCGACGGTATAGTATTATTGAATATGATGTTTCAGAAGTGTGAAAGCTAAAATGACAGTCGAATAAAATAATGTAACACTTTATTTCTCTGTATAACTAACATTTCTTAAAATAACACTACAACTAACACTACAAGTTAATAGTGATAATAAATACATCTACATTAGAAAATTTACAAAATACATTGCATTTCAAAGCTGCGCAACCTTAAATTTTTCAATAAAGTCGGATTTTTTTATACTACTTTCATTATATATGATATTGTATTATCATAATCACTTGAAGGATAGACAACGAATTTCCTGAACTTTGTTTTTCAACAGTCAAAACCAACATGTAATATTTAGTTGTAGTAAATTATATCATAGAGAAACGATAGCATAAGTTTATTACGCTATTGTTTCTCTATGATTATATTCTCACAAGACAAGAGTGAAACACAACTGAATACAACTGCCTTTTATTGAGGAAACCATATATCATTTTCATAGCCTTTTTGGTAGAAATTTATATGTTAAGGAAATTATTAAGGGAATCACAGACATCCGATATAAAGGTTTACACTAATACAAATTTCAATTAGGTATTAAAAACGACATCGCTGTGCATTCTACCGCTTGAAAATAAAAAACGTATCATACAATAAATAAAATAATAAGATTTAGTTGACGTTAAAGGATATTAATGGCCGAATTGAAATGTTAAAACTCCTAATCAACCATTGTAGAAGTCCATCTAAGTCAGATATTTTCAAAGAAAAGTTTCAGCCGTATAAGTGAATGACATGAGCTAGGATAAAAACATCCGACAAACGTTTCTAACTTGAAATTTGAAAAATAAAAAATTGTCTTACAGTTTGATGTCTTTATCAAGAAATTGACTTCAGTTTTCAATGGAACCACTAGAAAATTGCGGTACTTTGAAAACACATACTGAAAGTGGCCGACTATCGATAGCATCAGGCAGAGGCAGTTGTCACATATTACATCTTATCCAAGTTGCAGCAGTAAATCCACCACTGGAACTGGCTTTCTCTTAGAATTTGAATCTCTTCTGAAATCCAATCTAAAAACTTAACATAACATTCGAGAGAGCAAAACTGGAATGAATTTTTGAAATAGATGAACGATTTGAAAATTTAACACTAAAATTTAAAATTTATTCAAAAACAGAGAATTTCAAGAAATTGGGAGAAGTAAAAGATAAGTTGAAATTTCCAAACAAATAGTGTTCATCTATTTTTGTGAATTGTCACTAAAATTACTATTTGAATATTTCAAGTAGTAGTGTTGCATTTTTCAAATCGCTATAACATAACAGTGAATGGTTTACTTTATCACATGATAAAATAATTTTGCTACATTAAATATAATTTCAACTATTAAAAATTTTAGTAGAAAGCAATCTAATATTTCCAAGTAGGAAAGGTTAACCTATTGTGTTTCTAATTATTATATCAAAACAATTCGTTCTAAAAAACAATATTGAACCTCTAGTTTATTAAAATCGTATAATGAAGTGAGTCGTACATTTGCAAAACCTACTTTTTACTTTTTCAAGTCTATCCACAACACACAATCAGAAATTTTCAGGAAGCGCAAATACAATTTAAAGAGTTATCAATTCTCTGTTTAAGTTATTCTTTCACAGTCTCTATTTTTCTCACATGATTTGTGTAACTAAACTTATTCAATCTACGTAGAATTCACTGAAAATATAATGATGATTTAATGCAATTTTCAAAAACGAGCCTTTACTCATTTCTTGGATGATTTGCACAATTTGTCGTAAACTAGCTAGCTTTATTAGAGAAACTGGTCAATTGATGTCTAAATTTGCCATCATCCCAAGCACATTGAAATTTATGCTAAGATAAAGCTAAAGCTATTTCGTATTGAAAGCTTATGAACAAGCTTGAAAGCTTTTAATGGGAATTTTATAGTTCTAATTATAAATGAAACTTACTGTAAATGTAAATTTTCTTTTTGCTAAGTGTGATTACCGAATGAGAATCCGTAATGAGTGAAAGAGCTTACCTTACTAGAATAGCGAGGCATTTTAAGCAAGAAAAAGCAAGTGTAGCTCTCAGGTAGAAATTGATCAGGTGGACTGTACTTATCCAAAACCTGCAATAATAAAAAGTAATTATTAAATCAAATCATAAATATTTAAAAGCAGAATATTCAGAAATGATTATAAAAGAAGAAAATAAATAACCATTTTAAAGAAAGAACGTTGCATAAGATATTTAAATTTCCATATTAAAATCGTCTCTCTTCCTATATCTGCTTCGAAGAATGCATTTTTTAAGATGATTACTTCTTAAAGAAGATCGTATCTTATGAGATAAAAGCTAATTTTCTACAATACTTTGAAAAAACATCACTGCGTTGTACTATCATGTATCACAAAAAATAAATTTGGAATTATATATTCAGCAAATGAGTTAATAAATCCACACAACATAGAAAAATAGATACAATGCACAATGTTTCATCAACACTTACGTAGGTAAATTAACAAGAAAACTCTGCTTAATATTTACTTCGAGAGTGTGTGGCGTTAGCCTTTAGGGATGATTCAAGAATAATTTTCTAGTACAGTACCTGCAGTACAAAGTCTCTGCCTCTGAAGTCAGCGATCGTCCTAGGTAGTCTCGTTCTGCCCCAGACAAATCGCAAAAATAGAGATCGCTCTTGATTACTGAACTCCTCCATAACTTCCCAGAACCACTGCACCAATGGCGAATGCACGTCGATTCCTGCAATCATAATACATCAATATTTATGAACAAAGCATCTGACGTAGCTTGTTTGAAAAGTGATCACAATAAATAATAAAAGAATAACTGACTCTGAAAATATGTACCTAATGAAAAAATATACAGTATAACATATAGCTTGAACAGTTAATTTAAGCTTACGCACTTGTAGTGAAACTGACACGTTAACAAATAACTAACGACAAGGTGGAACATATACCCGACAATATTAATGCACTATTATTATAATAACTAGCAGAAACCCGTGCTCCGCAAGGATCTATTTTACAAATTGACAAGCTGAAAACTTGACGTAATAAAATTTTGAAGAATTGAAAATAGACCTATAACCATCCTGGGTTATTAAGAATGTATGAAAAATTTCAAGTTAATTTAGTCCTGTAGTTCAGACTTGATGATGTGTCAAACATAATAATTTCCCTATCCCGTACGTGTAGAAGCCAGCTCTTTACTTTATTATATACATAGTTAACGGCTGCAAGACTGTGGAACAGAATAGTGGTGAAACTATGATAGCGCCAGAAGTGTCTCAAACACAATAGTAGGTACTACATGAAATTTTTGAAAGTGATTTGAAAAAAAATGTTAAAACAACAGAACTGAAAGTTGTCTACCTTATCATTCTAACTCTATTTAGAGAGGTTTTCGTTTGAGCCGAATGTAAATCTATATATACCCAATCTTTTTGTACCGCAAAAAAGTCAAAGTATTTCATGTCACACTTGACTTTATTTTATGAATCATGAATTTTATCTGACAATCAATATTTTCATTTACATCTCAATACGGACTTTCTATGTGCTTAGTCATGCAGCATTCATTATTCCGAAAACATATTCTTCTCAATCAATTGGTAGTAATATCTATCAGTAAAGTGTTGAATTAAAAAAAAAATAGATAGGTTAAATCAGTGTTTCAAAGATGAATTCAATGTTTTCATAGTTGTTGATTGTCAATAGATGGTCCAGGAAATATGCGATGAATATGTACGATGAATCACACAGAATTCCATATTCTTTCCATCTTCCATTTTAGGATGAATATAAGCTAAGCTAAATTCAAACAAATTGTAAATTATTCTTTCATTCTTCAGTAATTAATGAATACAATATGATCAACTCTCTTTCATGAGGTGAATAATTATTTTTCAACATTTTCCAGTTTCTCAATGATAGGGGAGTGATAATTATTTGTATAGGTCTTCTAAAGAACCATTATCTACAGCTGGTACCATTCAACTACACTTTAACTCCAAACTACCGTTTTAATACCAGTACACAATTCATCACACGGTGACGTGTTTATTACAGCTGGTAACTTTAGATGCTAAATCATATTATCACAATATGATCTTGAATCATGATCATCTTCCCGTCCTTCAGTAGCCGCTCGGCCGACAATTTTGAGAACATAGGTCAGTAAAATGGATTAATGAATAATTATTATTAGCCCCTCTTTTAAAATTTCTTTTTAGATACCATCCCCAATATTCACACAACATATTGGTTTCCAATTTCATGCCGTTATGTCAAGTAGCCTACTTCTCAAGTCTATAGGGAACAAACAAACACACAAACAGACATTAATATTTATAGATATAGATTTACATTCGGCTCAAACAAAAACCTCTCTAAATGGAGATAGAATGATAAGGTAGGCAACTTTCAGTTCTGTTGTTTAAACTTTTTTTTCAAATCACTTTCAAAAAGTTCACCTACTATTGTGTTTGAGACACTTCTGGCGCTATCATAGTTTCACCACTATTCTGTTCCACAGTCCTATCTCTTGCAGCCGTTAACTATATATATAATAAAGTAAAGCGCTGGCTTCTACACGTACGGGATAGGAAAATAATCATGTTTGACACATCATCACGTCTGAACTACTGGACTAATTAACTTGAAATTTTGCATACATTCTCAATTAACCAAGGATGGTTATAGGCCTATTTTCAATTCTTCAAAATTTCATTACGTCAAGTTTTCAGTTTGTTAAGTTTTAAAATAGATCCTTGCGGAGCACGGGTTTCTGCTAGTTATAGTATATATTATCATGTTTCTTTGGCCTGTGTTCTTTATAAATGTCCTGTAACATCTAAAGGTGCGTCCACACATGTCGAACCGCGCAGCAAACTGTGCATTCCTCCGAACATCTTGCCTTTCAGTGAACATAAGCATAAATTATGTTTCATAATGTTAAAAATCAGCTGTTAATCATTCGCCGTACCGTACTCCGAACCGTTCGCCGTTCCGCTTGCCTCTGTTCTAACTGTTCGCCTCACCACACTCCGAACGCTGTACTTTTCAGCCAATCAGAGCCCTCGATTACAATTCGGCGTGCAGCTCGCTCTACAATATTTTGGCTATCCATCACAAGTGGAAAATATGCAAACATGAATACAAAAGTATGGACCATTTTTTATTTGATTAAATTCATGTTTTGAACAGTTCATTGTTATGTACTCAGTACATCGATAATTCATTCAACTAATTCTGTAGGGACAAATATAATCATTTGTCTTCTTTATTGATAATCAATTTCATCAACTAATCATAAACTGACTGAAAAAATTCTTCAATTCCCATGAATTTAATTAATAGAATTATATGAATCTAAAGTGTAGGTCATATCACAAAGAGTTCGATTCTTTTTGGCAAGAAACGTGTTATTCGAAACAGAAATCATTGTTATTTTACTGAAAGATAGGATAAATTGAATGGTTTCCCTTTCAGGGGGAGTTTTGACAACCCAAAAACTTATTTTTCATTTGAGGAAACATCGAAAAGGTGCATAGGATCTTATTTTTTTGTTCAGATTGCCAAAATACCCCTCATTTCAATATTACAATTTTCGACTGACTGTACAGTGAGTCAATCATTCTATCAGAGCTCGAATAATTTTGAAATTGTAATTAAATAAAAATGGTAGAGAATAATCAATTCATGTAAATATCAACACCTTTATTCGAAGACATATTATTAACTGCATGCGTTTTCATATTGCCGATACAGCATTGATAAAACTGTAGACGTTTATTTAGCAGTCTCAAAAAACTGTTCTAGCTGAAAAATTAATAATCCATACCACGTGTAGGCCTATACATTGCAAAAAAGAAATTCAAAACTATGGTTTTCCTAAACATATGTTCTTGATATAATTTCTTTGATGCAGCTGTTTCACATTCACCATATTATTATACAGAGTTTGTGAAAAAAAATTATTGATTAGGCTGCCAAAACAATACTATTATTATATCAATAATAATAATTAATTATCAAAACAATACTATTATTATATTAATAATAATATTATTAAACATATTTATCAATTATCAGAACAATATGATTGAGGTTAAGTGGAATCAGGTAGAAAGCAATCATAGAACAGATGTACTTTTTTGAATTTCTATCATATGATTTTGTTATTTTCAATGATTAAACCATATGTTAGAATATCTCATGTCAATCAATAAATTATCTCAGTTCCATATTATGGCGTTCACCTTACAATGTTCATAAGCTTACTTAATAGGATCCTTTTTCATCCTTTGAAACCCTTAAGAGACAAAATCCGTTCTAAGTGCGCGTCTAGCATGTTTGAAGAATATTTTTCCAAATTTTCAAATCTGTAGGACAATTAGTTTGAGCTGTAGTGTGATTTTACATCAACATTTTCGAAAAATCCCCTCTCCAGAACCCCCCTGTGCTCCTGATCGAAATTTTTCTGCATAGATCTAATTTTTTCCTGTAGCTGAACAAAAAAGTTCCTCATGACTTAGCTGCGCAATGAGCGGTTAAAAAGTACAAAATTTTGGGGGGGCCAGCTCCCTCAGGGGGGCAAATTTCTGAAAATCCTATCTTAGTGGATGTTTTGAGGCTACCATAAATAATTGTGCAAAATTTCAAGTTTTTAGGCTCAGTAGTTTGGGCTGTGGTGTGATTTCAGTCTGTCAGGGCTTAGCCTTTTATAGATATAGAGATTTATTACCAGCTGTGAAACACTCGAGCATATTCAGACCAAGACGGTTAGCAACTATCTGCTTTTCTGTCTGGTGGATTCACGGAGGATCGGCAGCCTTGATTGCGGGTTGATTTGGTTTGTGCTTTCCTCTCCTTCCCCCTCTCCCAAAGAGGCAAGATAACCTCTCTCCCTCACTCCTCCTTCATCCTCCCCGTTTATCTTCCAACCCAGCACTTCAAGAAGCGTGCTCGAGAAGTCAACATCGTTTCGTTCCGTTTCTCCTGTTCCGTGGCGTTCGAGCTGAACGCAATTACCTCGTCTCGTTTCGTGATATATGTACAATATCATATAGGCCTACGCATAAAGACAGGATATCGTCAGCAGTAACTTCTACACACAAGATACAGTCCACTTCCTTGCCAGTTCCAAGGTTAGTGCAAATTAAAGACTTGCTTTTGGGGCTGTCGACGTTTTCGTAAATTAAATCTTAACTGTACCCCAATCCAAAGGTTTGGGGACAGGACGGGATTACCACTGTCTAATGCCCGGTTGCAGAGTCGACAAATAACGTCACCCATAGTTAACAGCGCGGACTCAACTATTTAACAGGCCAATTTCGTAATTCGTTGCAGAGACGTTCTGTTAGCTATTTCTCTGCCGATAGGTAACAGCGCGCCAACAAACAGGTTTTTCCGTTGCAGGGACGAAAACCCTACAGGCAGATGACGTCAGTTGAGGCTGCCAATAACTAAATGTGCTCTTAATTTAAATGCCCAAAATCGTGTTTATAAATCCACTATACAGTCGCGCCAAGTGTATTTTAAGGTTATGTTAACTTGTTTGCATGTTTTAAAAGACAGACGAAAATGATCATCATAATATGGTTTATTACATTATAATAACGTTGACTATCTGAAACTGTAGATAAAGTGTGAATAAACTGAATAAAATGTCATTGACTATTTGAGTGGCTAAGTAGTAATTCAAATAATCATTATTATCAATTTTAATAATAAACACGGTATGCAGTCATTAGAAATATATCTCGTAAATTGGCTGCTTTGCGTAGGTACAAGATATATCAAAGTTTTATTCAAGATACTTGTTTCAAAATGTAGATATATCACTAATATAAAAGATTCTCTCATATTAAAGGCTTCAAATTTTTATTAGAATTACTGTACCTATTTTAATTATTGGAAGTTTTATGAGAAAGACCTATTTATTTTGTTGTATTACAAAACGGGGTTTTCAACAAAAATTGCTAAAGGTTTGTTCTCAATGCAACAAAATTCTATCCTAACTTGTATAATCACTTCTTTGTATAAGTTGATAAGCTTTGAAACTTGTCCCAGATACTGGTGGTAATTGGGGCTCAAAAGCCTATTATATTTAAACTTTGGATACATTTGTTGTATTAGATGCGTGCCTTGAGCTACAGAAATTAAGGGAGAAAACTGAAGTTTCTAACGTTCATCACCTTTCACTGGTGAGGTATTATTAATATAATTTATACAATAATAAATACACTAGTCACTTATTTTACTTCTACCTCTAATTTTATTTTACGTAGGCTAATTCATTCATTTAGCTATCACAAATTCAAACCAACTTAACTGAAAATAATTACAAATTAGTCTGCAGTTTACGATCTTAATTCCTTAACCTCCAAAAATCAACAACGCACAGCAGACGATGCAGTGTTGTGATCTTGTGATAAAAAGTGCCATGTTGTGACGTCATCTGACTGGAGGTTTGGAAGAACTGTTCACAGTGATTCTCTCCTCGTTACCAATACATTAGTTCGATACCGCGCAAAAAGTGGTATGAGCAGCAGTGTGACTATGTGTGAGCCTTATCAGAGCCATAGTTTAAAGGAGTCTGGCAAACGACTCTGCAACGAACATCTATTTATGGGCGCGTTGTTAACTAATGGTTCTGTTAACTATGGGTGACTTTATGTAGCGACTCTGCAACCGGGCATAAGGGTATGATCACATTGGATGCAAGTTTGCGCAAGTGCATGCGTAGCCACGCGTGCAGATGAGAATCGAAGTCTGGAAAGAGTCATAGAATTACGTTGTGACTTCGCTGCTCACACTGATTGCAAGTGCATGCAAGTGTACGCACACTTGCGAACAGAGTGAGCAGCGGCAGACAAGTCACCACGTGTTTTTATGGCTCTTTCAAGATTTTGTTTATCATCTACACGCGTGGTTACACTTGCGCAAACATGCTACCAATGTGATCATTACCCTTAGGTGGGATCGGTCAAAGACGCTCTCTAATCGCAGCAATGATTTGGTTGAAATGAGATGACAGACCATCTAGGTAGCCGCCATTGAAGGAGAGCTTTATAATAACCTACCAATCGAGCTGCAGTCTATAACTAATAATAATAATATTTTAAAAAATAAATTAGGTTATACAACTTCCTTGCTTCAAAATTTTATTATTCTATATTTATAAAAGGCTAAGTCCCGACAGATTGAAATCAAACCACAGCCCGAACTACTGAGCCTACAAACTTGAAATTTTGCACAATTGTTCATGGTAGCCTCAAGACATCCACTAAGAAAGGATTTTCAGAAATTTGCCCCCCTGAGGGAGCTGGGCCCTCAAAAATTTCGTACTTTTTAACCGCTCATTGCACAGCAAAGTCATGAGGAACTTTTTTGTTTAGCTACGTAAAAAAATAGATCTATGCAAAAAAATTCCGATTATGAGCACAGGGGGGTTCAGGAGAGGGCATTTTTCAAAAACATTGATGTAAAATCACACTACAGCTCAGAATAATTGGCCTACAGACTTGAAACTTTGCACAAATATTCTTCAAACATGCTAGACGCGCACTAAGAACGGATTTTGAGATATTTTGCCTCTAAGGGTTTCAAAGGATAAAAAGTATCCTATTAAGTAAGCTTATGAACATGGTAAGGTGAACGTCATATGGAACTGAGATAATTGACACATGATATTCTAACATATGTTGTAATCATTGGAAAGCTTAAAATAATCTTATCAATCAGCTGATCGAATTAATTTTGCGTTGATCTAGAGCGCGAGTTTGCCACATGTGAGTTCCATTGTTGTATGCTTGGCCAGTTCGGTTTGCGCCTTCTATCAGCTGCATAAATGGAGTCTCATACATGACGATTAGAACAGATATTTTCTCTGGTTAGGAGTTTGTTGATAATTCTTTTTTCAAATTCAAATTTTATTGCCATCAAAAATCACATTGAAAACTTTCTTAATAGAAAGATACAAAAAGATATAACAAGATTAGAAAAACAAAATGTCAAACATATACCTACATTTATTTGTAGCACAGCCAGAAAAAGACAAACTTGAGTAATAGCCTAGCCTCCTCTAATACATTACTCTAATGTGTTAGATGAGGGTATGGTACTAGCCGTGAGTTCATTCAATATAACTTATATTTTTTATTAATATTTTGTGATTAAAAAGTACAAGTTGATGAGAGATGTGAGTAATTCCTTATATTTGATCCAAATGGTAATTCATTGTAGTAGTCGGGGTCACTGCTATCACAAGTTTTTTATTCTGGAGCTAATAAATTTCATAGGTACTGATTGTCCATAATGTATCCAGTGTCCATAATGGAAGTGATTGAACTACTCAAAATTAATGGCTTACTGGTCCCGCATAGAATGTGGTGATTGAGCCTGCCTTTTTTGAGCGTTGACTATTTATTAATAATAAAGCTTCATTTACAACTAGCTTTCCCGGCGAAATTCGAACCGCCAAAAGTCAATGTATCTCATGTCACACTTGACTTTATTTGATGAATCATCAATTTTATCTGACAATCAATATTTTCATTTACATCTCAATACGGACTTTCTATGTGCTTAGTCATGCAGCATTCATTATTCCGAAAACATATTCTTCTCAATCAATTGGTAGTAATATCTATCAGTAAAGTGTTGAATTAAAAAAAAAAATAGACAGGTTAAATCAGTGTTTCAAAGATGAATTTAATGTTGTCATAGTTGTTGATTGTCAATAGATGGTCCAGGAAGTATGCGATGTACGATGAATCACATAGAATTCCATATTCTTTCCATCTTCCATTTTAGGATGAATATAAGCTAAGCTAAATTAAAACAAATTGTAAATTATTCTGCAATTAAATGAATGCAATATGAACAACTCTCTTACATGAGGTGAATAATTTTATTCCAACATTTTCCAGTTACTCAATGATAGGGGATTGATCATTATTTGTATAGGTCTTCTAAGGAACCATTATCTACAGCTGGTACAAATCAACTACACTTCAACTCTAAACTACCATTTTAATACCAGTAGCCTACACAATTTATCATAGGGTGACTTGTTTATGACAGCTGGTAATTTTAGATGCTGAATCATATTATCTCAATATGATCTTGAATCATGATAACCTTCCCGTTCTTCGGTAGCCGCTAGGCCGACAATTTCGAAAACATAGGTCTGTAAAATGGATTAATAAATAATTATTATTAGTCCCCCTATTGAAATTTCTGGTCAGAAACCATCCCCAATATTCACACAACATATTCCCAAAGTTTCATGCCGTTATGTCAAGTATTTTTCAAGTCTATAGGGAACAAACACACAAACAGAAATTCATTTATATATATATATATATATATATATATATATATATATATATATATGATTTCATTCGGCTCAAACAAAAGCCTCTCTAAATGGAGGTAGAATGATAAGGTTGACAACTTTCAGTTCTGTTGTTTTAACATTTTTTTTCAAATCACTATCAAAAAGTTCATGTAGTACCTACTATTGTGTTTGAGACACTTCTGGCGCTATCATAGTTTCACCACTATTCTGTTCCACAGTCCTATCTCTTGCAGTCGTTAACTATATCTATAATAAAGTAAAGAGCTAGCTTATACACGTACGGGATAGGAAAATTATGTTTGACGCAACATCACGTCTGAACTACTGGACTAATTAACTAGAAATTTTGCATATAGATTCTTAATAATTAATCAAAGAAGGTTATAGGCCTATTTTCAATGCTTCAAAATTTCATTACGTCAAGTTTTCAGTTTGTCAAGTTTTAAAATAGATCCTTGCGGAGCACGGGTTCCTGCTAGTTACAGTATACATGATTTCTGTGAAACAAGATAGAGGTTTATGAAAAAACATATGTTTTTTTCATAAATTATCGTATTACCTGTAATATTGTTAAGACATATTTCGTGTACAGTAACTGCTTTCTATGACTGTATTTATGTTCTACTTTCTATGTTTGTCATGGCGATATTCAACTGGTTTTTGTGAAAATTCCGTGTTGAATAAATATATATAATATCTTTTCCATTATTAGCACGCCAACACTACAATCACCATGTCTCATGACGCAGCATATTTATAAAAATGATACTAGAGAATACATTTTAAAATGCTTTCAGTCCCTTCATAATTGCTGATAATAAAAAAGTGATTCTATAGGGAGTCCGATGTTGATAAACGAAATTTTGTTGAGTTGAGAGGGCATACTTTACTTTACTTTCCTTATTCGTCATATCATGCAACTGCAACAAGGAAGCAACGATCCTGCAGTATATGTGATACGTCAAAGTGTAATCTAATATATTACTACTATCCTTCATCTTTCAACACAACAGACAAGGAAAGTCAACAGATTTCACATAAAGCAAAAATCAACTTTTAAAAGTTACATAAAATAAGGAACTGCCCAAGTGTTGTACCTTTGTAGGTGGCGACTGATTTGAGTAGGTTGAGCGGAATGTCGGGTGAGCCACACACCATTGTCTCGAGCTCGTGGCCGTTGAAGAGTGTGAGCAGGGGTACAGGCACCACCTTCGCCATTCCCTCTCGCACGGCTGCCACCTGCTCGTCGAATTCGTGTAGTCTGCAACACCAAGCACTGGTGGTATCATACAACACATAACACACTCAAGTCACCTAAATCAACAAAACTGGATTTTTTGCAAAGAATTTTCAAGTGTGATTAGAACTTTTTCAATCTGTAAGGTATTTTTGGAGTTTTTCTAAACCAGTTTTTGAAATTTCTTCCTTGTTATTGCAAGGTATTATTTCTTGAAGATGATGGTTTCTCAATCCATTCCGAGCTGCGATGTATTAAAACATGGTTTCGATGTATCTGACTGCACGTCGTTGTAGATACATCAAAACCGTGTGTGAATTACTTCTTCTGTCTTTATTCCTCCTTCTTATTGGAATCCTGTCAAAAAATATTAATAAATACTTTTCTTTGTTTGGATAAGTTTACAAACTCTTGTCTAATATGAGTTTAATAATATGATAATTTTTTAATTCCACACTGACATGCAATCAATTATTTAATGTAGGTAATAAACAGTTTGTTTACAACAATAAATTTGTGCAATTTACGCTACAGTCTCTGAGTAAAAAAATGCCTATTTCATTAAAAATAATGACATTAATGTAGTATCATTGGTAGATAAAATAATAAGGTAGTCCTTGTGCTATTTTTCTTCCAGATTTGTAGGTGACAAAGTAGGTGATAAGGTAATTGACTGCATGTTAGTGAAAAAGTGAAAGAATAAATAATAATCTTAGTTCAATAATTATTATAATGATTGTTACCAACAAGACTACTACTTCTAAATACTACCTATGAAAACTATATTCATGAAAAATAAAAATGCATCATATAGGCCTATATACAACTTAAAACTTTCAAACTGTTATAACTACTCTGCTTTTGATATAATCACTCACACCATACCGTTCAAAGGTGTTGGTTCTAAATATTGGATAATAGGATTGACAATTGATATTATAGATCCTTATTTTAAAAGTAAAATCGTTGAATAGATATGATAATGGATGCATTTGAACTATGGAATAAATCAAAATAAAGGAGATGAGAAGTTTTTTCGTTTAATGTTTATATTTAGTTCATTTTATTCAATTTTTAATTGACAATAATGATATTAAACTATTCCATTTTATTATACATGCATGCATAACATTTTTTCCCTCTTGCATTTTCCTATCAATTACAAAAATCTCTCTATTGACCTATATCGGTTGCAATTAGCCAAGCACTTAGCTATAATCAATAATTCTTGATTAGGTACTTCAATCTCAAAAATGCACAATTGAGAAAAGAGAGTAGAATGAGAATATTGTAATAATGTCAATCAATTTGTAGCAAAATATATAAATTTATTATTTTATTATCCATTTTAATGATTCATGATTTTATTCAGAAAAAAAATATACTGACAAAAAAATCAGGAATCTTAAAGTGAATCAGGTTGCCAGCTTACCTATACTGTAGAGCCAGTCTTATATACTCGTGTCTATTCTCGTAGGTGATTCTGCGATGTACTGAAGAGAGTGGTATGTCGGTGCCAGCAGCCGAGTAAGTGGAGAATGGCATGTCCACATTTTGAAACTCTTTTTCATCCTGACTCATGTCTCTTATGCATAAAAGTCCTGAAAATTATAATTTTAGAATATGAATAGAGGAAAATAATTACGTCTTCCATCCATGGTTAATTTAAAACAATAGATGAAAAAACACAGTTTATTTTGTCAAATCCACCTTTTATACATTATAGAGAAATTCCACAATATCTTTTCCTATTCAACAAATTTTATCAAAACGATAGATTGAAGTTTTATATATGTAGACTGAAGCATTTGAAGATACAAGAATTTCAATGAGAAAAAAATAATAAAAAAGACAAACAATCAGATCATGATCAAATATCATCACTCTACCTTTAAAATAATAAATCCATAAAATAATACTAATCTAATCTAATAAAATAATAATAATTTGTCCAAAAAATAACAATGTTTTATTAATCTTCAATATTGTTGACTTTGAAACATTTTATGCATGGGATTTGGAAGTAAATTTGATTATTGTTACGATTATTGCAACTTATTTCAATGAATAACAGCGAATTATTTGAATCGCTAAGAAAATAATTTATTACCTGGCACATAATCACGATCAACCTCAGTCAAATCTCCAGGACAGAGCGTGATGCCAGCCAGTTGCTTCCAAACAGGTTCGGCCAGGTTCAGACTTAACGGACTGCCTGTTCTGATTGCAATACCCATCAGCATGCCTGAAAAACAAATTTTCAAAAGTGTTAACGCTGTAACAGTGCAAGATCAAGTATTTACAGTTTGATACACTTGAATTAATTGTGTTCAAAATTTATATCGTTCATTGTAAGTTTACAATTGTTATTTATTCATTTGTACAATTGATCTGCTGCTTTTTCACATTCCATCATTTGCTTTTTAAATGACAGTAATCATATCATTTTTGTGTAGTTGAGAAGTTGTTATTGTGGTAATTGTTCTTATTTAATGAAAAATACTAAGAAATTGTCAATAACCACAGATTTATTGATACTTAGAAAGACCGACTAAATACAAGGGCAGCAGAATCTATACTAGTAGGCGAGTACTGCTATTGGTCAAGGGCATGAAGGCCTGTCATTGGCCCAGCTAGACAGTCTCCTCCCACTCAACGGTGTCACAAAATGGCGGCTTAAGCAACAAACTCGCCATGATAACATTTTTTTTATAAAAAAGAAGTAGCATTATTTTAGTTTATATTATTGGCATAGCTGAATTGTTCTGGTTACCACAATAGGTTTATGCCAACACTAACAATATTTCTTGATAATCTTTACACGATAAATTAGTGGATTTAATTCTATTACTTAATGCTAGATTCCTTTTTTCCGCAATAATAAGTTTCATGTGTGCAGGTTTATTTCAGGTATTATTCTGTTTACTTTTGTTTATAGTTTTATTCCTTAAATTCAATAGTATTAGTTATATACTTTTTTCTTTTTCATGTATATCTGCAATATAGGTTTCATGTATTCAAGGTTTTCTATTATTTTGTTTTTAGTTTTATTCCTTTAACTTGAAAGAATTAGTTATATACTATATTTTTTTAAATTGTACTGTTCAGTGTGCGTTATGAGGGCAATAATGGGATCTAGTTTTCAGGTGCCATCGAATGTGTATTATTATTATTTTCAGATAAATAATAATCTCTATGTACATTAAGGTATTATCGATTACCTAGGAATTTGAACATGGAGATGTGGAGCGGTGACTTGACAGCGGGGTTGAGGAGGAAGCAGTCGCGATTGGTGCCGGTGTCGTCGCGGCCATTGGGGGTGGGGATCAGTAGAGGCAGAGACCCGTTCTGCAGCTCGTCGCACATCTCAGCAATGCTCTCGCTGTACCCACCTCCGCAGTCATCCACGCTCTCACCTCAAACACAAAATACACTTTTCAATTGATTCAACTTACTAGATTTTCTCGGGAAATTTTAATACATTTTCAACATCCATAAAATTAAAGAATATTTTTATCTATTTATTTATAATTTTTACAAAGTAGCACTGATTGGGAGAGAAAAACTAAGGATACTCCTTGTACCATTTTTCTCCCAAATTTATATAACATTTTAAAAGTCCGAGATAGGGTTATGGTTTCACTTTTCTAAAATTTAGTCTATTTTCACTAAAAAAAACAACGAAAACTAAGAATTTTAAATTAGGATGGTTGAAAATAGAATAAAAAACAAAAATATCACACTCAAATCACCATTAATTGGAACATTTTTGAGTAATTTGACAAAATTGAGAGCCAGAAAAAACACAATACCAATCATTCCATATGAAGCATCCATACAGAGTGTCTCACGAAAAGTGTAATAGCCGAGAACCATAGATTCTACAAGAAATTTGAAATAAAAAATGTTCCGTAAAATTTTCTTATATCGACCTCAGTTTTCGAGATATATCTAATTTTCGATATTTTTGAAAAACGTCAATAACTAGTTAACTATCAGTCAAAATCTAATTCTAAGAATATGGTTTGAAAGAAAAATGAATTTCCAATAAGATTCATATAACTTAAATTGTATGAATCTTTCCTCTTTTCAACCATATCTTTAAAATTGGATTTTGACGGATAGTTTTCTAATTATTGTAGTTTTTCTAAAATATTGGAAAATCGATTCCTCGATAACTAAGGGAGATATAAGAAAATTCTAAAAAGGATGATTGAGGAGGTGGAGAAGGTGCAACGTTTCTTTCTGAAAAAGATCTTCAGCTTGCCAGTGTGGGCACCTGACTACTGCTTGTTCTTGGAGACAGGATTGAGGCCACTGCTGCTCTACACGTTGAAGCTGCATCTCAAATACTTGCATCGATGCATGAGGCTGCCTGACCACAGATATCCCAGTATACTGCTCAGGAAAATCATTAAGGAAAAAGTATTCTGGCATAACAACTGGATGGATCTGCAAAGGGTGTGGGGAGTTCCTGCTGCAGGCTTCTTAACGTGCGATATCCAGAAGGTTATCAACAAGGTTGATGAGGGGCTGCAGCGCGGGTTCAAGGAAAGATTGTGAGGAGGATGCTCGATCTATCCACAACTTGCAGATTTCACCGATTATGTACATCAACCGATCGAATTAGCGCTGGTGAAGTGGTTTTTGAAGGCGAGGACAGAGCTTATTCTGCTGAACAAGTACTTATTTGGCCGGGAGGTGAGGATCTGCTCGCTCTGCAGCATGAAGGAGGAGGAAGATGTAGCGCACTTTATTGCCAGATGCCCTGTCCTCGCTGAAATACGGAGAAGACACCTTCAGAAGAGTATCCTACCTGAAGAGGAGCTGCTGTCACATCTGAATGGACGGGACTGGCAGGCAGTGAGCAGCTACTGCAAGGATGCCTGGCTGTATAGATACTTCCTGGTTCAGCAATTCAATTTCTAACTTATATGAACTTTTGTGAAAGCATAATTTTCAATATCTTCTTTATTTATATGATTATTTGCTATTTCTAATTAACTCCCCCAGACGGCACTAAGCCATGGGATGAAAACGCCTTCAATGATTTGCTTTGTATACTGATTTTTTTGTGGATTAATTGAATAAAGGCCATTTATTATTATTATTATTAAAAGTGATGATTTCTTGATCCATTCCGAGCTGCTTTGTATTAACACACTTTTTTATGTATTTGAACACGACATGCAGTCAATTATTAAGTAAATAGTATATTTCGCACCTAGGGCCGAAAATGAGACTTTTCCGGCTCGAAATCGGTTTTCAAGTCCAAGGCCGTAGGCCGAGGACTAAAAAAGATTGAGAACCGGAAAAAAACATTTTTGCCCTTGGTGCGAACGCTATTTTTCGCCACACAGAGAAATAAACAATATATATATATATATATTCTCATATATATATGGATATATAAGGATATATATAAGGATCTCATATATATATATATAATATATATATATATTATATATATATATATATATATGAGAATAATTGTTTATTAAGCACTTCCAAGAGCAAAAGTGGAAGGTCATAGCTCTAGCAAATCTAAGGTAATCTGAATATCAGGAAATTGTCCAAGTATTTTTATTTTTTATTCTGATTTGTTTAAATAAATAACCTAAAAGATTTTGTTGAATTATGTGGGAGGTTGAGTTTATACTTTATTATTCTTTCAAATTTATTTATTTATTTGAAAATTTACATATTTGAGGGCACCAGGAACTGAATCCCATTATTGCCCTCATAACACACATTGAGCATACAATTTGAAAATACAATAAATTAAAATGAAAATAGAATAACTTAACTAATATACTATTGAGTTTTAGAAAAAACAAAATACAAAAAAAAATAATAGAAAACCTTGTAAATATGAAACTTATAGTATAGCAGATAAAAGAAGAAGAACTAAGTATGTAACTAATACTGAAGAATTCAAGAAGAAGAAAAGAAAAAAGAAACAAAGAAAAGAGAATTATGGAAACTTTGCAAATATGAAACTTATAAATAAAAACACTAATATATTATGTAATACATAGGAAAGAAAAAAAAAGGCAAAACTCAACAAACATAAATCTTATTCAAGTCCCGCCTGAACACACTGTCTGAATCAAAAAAATCTAATGCATTATTAAGCCTATTGTATAATCGAAGAGACCTAAACAGGGGAGCATTGTAACCACTGACCGTTCTACATCTGATAATATCAAAGGTGGGATGATCTCTGGAATTGAACGCAGGAACATGGAACCTGATCAATGAGAGCAGCGAAGGAGAAGAAAATCGACCCCTTAACAGACCATGCACGAAAATCAATGAGTTTCTCTCCCGTCGTAATCTCAATGATAAAAAGTGAAAGGTACCTCTCAAACGGTCTGTAGGAAAACCCAAAGGACAGGATTGGCCGAAGCGCTTGTAATAGAGAAACCTCAAAAACATATTCTGAACCACCTCAAGACCATGAGTACACAAATCAGTATAAGGGTTCCAAATCACAGAGCAATATTCCAACACACTCCAGACCAATGACACATAAACAGTACATATTGCATCAAGGTTATTGAAGTTAGCTGTATTCCTCATAACAAAACCTAGCATTTTATTGGCTCTAGCTATGCTATAGTCTATGTGCACTGAGAACCTGAGACAGCTATCAAAGATTACACCCAAATCCTTACATGTATCGACTCTTTCCAGATTCATACCATGTACTTCATAAGAAAAGTTCATCTCCAAATTTTTTCTAGAGAATGAGATACACTTACACTTCCTAACATTCAAGTCAAGTCCATTGATAGAAGACCATCTAGCCAATCTGTCAAGATCTTGCTGCAACAAATTACAATCATTGGAGTTAGTAATCTCCATGTAGAGCTTTACATCATCAGCAAAGATCAAACATTTTGCTTTCTCTAACTGGAGAGGCAGTTCATTGATCAATAGAAGGAATAAAAGAGGACCAAGTACACTCCCCTGTGGAACTCCTGAAGTGCTGAAAAAGGGAGTTGATCTAGAACACCTGACCATAACATAATTGGTACGATGGAATAAGTAACTTCTGAAAAGATTCACAAGTTGCACACAAAAACCCAAATCATCAAGTCTCTTCAACAGTGCTCCCTGATCAACACGATCAAATGCTTTTGCATAGTCTGTGTAAATGACATCAACCTCACCTCCAGAATCCATTACCCTCGAAACATCCATAGTGAACTCCATCAAATTGGTGACCACAGACCTTCCAGGGAGAAACCCATGTTGACAGTCTGATATCAGAGGACGGGAGTAACACAAAATCTCACCATACAAAACACGCTCAAAAACCTTTGCGAAGACTGACAGCAGGGAGATCGGACGATAGTTATCAATCAGATCCTTCCTGCCAGACTTGAAAATGGGTATTACCTTGGAAATCTTCCACCTTGTAGGAAATAAACCTTTCGCCAAAGATAAATCGAATATATATTTCAATGGGTCAACCAACACATCTCTGCAACCTTTCACTATGAATGCAGGAACCTCATCCTCACCAGGAGTAGTGAGTGGCTTCATTCTATTAATTGCCCTCCTTATGCTCTCACCAGAAACTGATGAAACAGCTAATGAACTGGAAGCCAAATCCCTTCTAATTCCATTTTCCTCCTTCTAATTCCAATCTGATTCACGTTATCACTAAAGGTGCAAGTAATTGGAGTATAAACCGACTTGAAGTACTCAGCAAAACCATCGGGCAATTCAGATCCCACAAAGGCCCTATCACCGAGCTCCATTCTCTGACAGATCCCCTTAGCCTCACGCTTACTATTCACAAACTTCCAGAACTCCTTCGACTCACCCTTGATATTCCTCTGTACCCTAGTCATATACTCATCATGAGAACAGGATATAAGATTCTTCAGCTCTCTTCTAATATCGTTGAACCGATTTCTATGATAGGCCGAAAAATTTTTCTTCCGTGCGAGTTTGTTTTTCCTCTTAATCATCTGTATGATATTCCGATTAAACCAAGGAGGATACTTTGTGTTAATTGCATTGACACGTTTTTTTGGGATGGTGAGATCGAAACATGAATATATGATTGAATAAAAAAGATCTACCGCTGAATCAACATCTTTAATACTATAAAGAACCTGCCAATTATAATCTCTAAGGATATTGTAAAGAGAAAGATAGTCCGCTCTCCTGAAATCATACTTCAACTCCCCATCAGATTGATGCTGATGAACCCCCGACTCAACTGGATACCTGTCAGCAATTCCATGCTCAGAGCTGGGTGATGTTCAACATCTTCATGGACCAAAGGCAAAGACTCATGTTTGAGTCCTTCAATCTGCATACTAGACATTACCAAATCAAGTGTACGGCCATTGGCATTTTTAACATTATTATAAGATTGAAGATCAAAAAATGCTGAGAAATTGTTTAACTTTTTTGCACACATAGTACCATTCATTAAATCAAAATCCTTGTCATTATTTCAGGTAAGTTGAAATCACCAGCTATGAACAATTTATCTTTAATTATATGAGAGTATGATTCGATGTGATCAAAATATGATTCAAAGTCACCTATGAGAGCATTATTACAAAAGTAGACAATGTTAATATATATAGGACAAGTGGGTAATAGAATACGAATCATCAGATTCTCTGAATTTCTGAGATTATGAGACGAATTAATATCAAAACATTCCTCCGAGGGTATGTCCCTACGAACGGCAATCAGCACACCTCCACCACGACAAGAGTCGCTACCAGGTCTGTCTCTATGATAAACAGTGTATCTCTCATCAAAAAATTCAGAATCAACAAAACTAGAATTAAGCCAAGTCTCCGTTATCAAAATCATATCATAATCACAGGCAAGCACCGATTGAAGGAAACAATGAGTCTTCGTTCTGAGACCCCTTACATTTTGATAATAAACTTTCAAGGAATTAATGCAATAGTTCATTGAGAAATTGAGAATCATAAGATCATCTTACCAGCCGCTCATCAAATAGAATAATTCAGTTACAGTCAGGAATATAAGTACATAATATCAGTTTTCTCTAATCTTAGACATGATAAGCTTGAAAAATAATCGTGACAGTATTTAATTTACACATTACCAGCCAACTATCATATCAGCATGCATGGTAATTGGGTGATAACAACTAATTCTATGATTCCACATAAAACAATGTAGACATCTTCAAATTATCATTTATTTAGTGAGATATTATTTAACTTACTTGATTGGGCTTGACAAAAATGAAAGAAGAAAGCATAATAAACAAATGGATCGGTTGCGGAATTTTGAAAGCTATAGGACTATCAGTTGAAAAGATAAAACTGCTTTTAACACAGAATAACAGTGTATATAGTCAATTCAGTAGAATGAGTTGTACTGTGGAACTGTACAGATATACATCAGCAAGATAATTTCAATACTGTACTGCCTTCATTGATAAGATAGATTAACTTGCCAGATAGTTTCGACTACAAGATATTTAGTCATAGTAGAATAGATCATTTCCACAACTAAGTGTCAGTAATAATAATGAATGCAAATCGTAGCAATAATCATTCAAAAACCCAATCAACTAATACCAATCGGTTAAAAACAATGTGAATATCCTATCAATTCTTGGAGAAGAATCAATCCAAAAATGCTCAACAACCTCGCGCACCCCGCCCCACACCAGGCCTACATATCCGTGACCCACTGCTTCTTATCAAAATACAGACACAATAAGCACAGCACCAGCCGACGAAAAGCAGAAAGCGCGCGCCCGCAACGCACAAGTACACACGCACCACAACAAACTAATTCGCATGAAAATCAGTGGAGGACGTTGGACTATTATGTTATCAGAAGATCAATTGAATCAGATACTGAATCACTCATTACACATATATCTATAATCATAAAAAAATATAATAATTCTGAATTTGAAACAAGAAGTATAAATAAAAAAAAACCTGCAATTCAAATCAGCAAAGACAAATATGACTTCAATTAAAAAGCCTACTTGAAAGAAATGCAATTTGGGGTAGCCTATATAGAGAAAATAATACAAATGACAATAAGATGATATTTTTATAAATGTTTTAATTTATTATTGAATAATAAACACAAATGATGAAAAGTTTTTTGATCAGCTGTTTTAGCACACTTGAAATTTGGCCAATCTGAATGTCAACGTCTACAATGCTTGTTGTCGTTGACTTCAGAAGTTTAGGTTAGAAGTTCTATCCTATTCTGAAAATCAAGTTTGAATAGTTTATAATATAAATTGATACCTCCCTCGCGTTCGCTACCTTTCAGCCTGCCGCTCTGCTCTGCTCCCCACGCCACGCATCAACCAAATGAGTGGTTGACCCACCCGCCACCAGGGTGCGCCTCAGTCGCCGCCACCCGTTCCTGCGTTTCTATTGGCCGAGCACCGCCGGCCAATAGCAGCGCAGGTGAACTCGGGGACTGTGAATAAAAGGGGGCTACTCAGCTACCCTCGATAGCACTTGCTCACTAGCAGCCTTCCACTGAAGAGCCAGAAGAGACCACCAGCCGAAACCACTACCAGAGACCACTACCAGCCGAGACCACTACCGAGACCAGGAGCAGAGCAGTGAGCAGGCCAATGAGGGAACCACAGCGAGACTAACCGCAACCTAAGGTGTCTCCCTTGTCTACTACCCAGCCGATGCCTAGGAGGAACCGAGCCGGCCGCCGAATCCAGAAGAGGAGGGCCCTACGTCGGCTTCGCCAGGTGGAGGAGAGGCTGAGGCTGTACACCGCCGCGCCAGCTGCGCCCCAAGACTTAGCACCCCAGCCTAACAACTGGCGCGCGGTTCTGGATGTGCGGGTTGGGTGCTGAACCGACATCGGAGTGTGTGCAGCGGAAGCCTACGACCCTGCCTGCCCGGGGTTTGACCGAAGGTCCCTTCTAAACGAGGAAGTGGTCGAGGAGGTCCTCCCGGCGGAGATTCGGCACGACCTCTGGCTAGTAGATCACCCGGTCAGCCCTCTCCGTAGCCAGGGTAAACCAGAGTGGAGACTGCGAACCATTGACTTGAGCCCCTGCCGGCCTGCTCTCGCACCAGACGGACCTGCCCGGGACCCTCGCGCGGCGTGGTATCGCGCCAGTCAACGACTACTAAACATCTAGCCTGCCTTGGTCCCTTTTAGGGCCACCAGCAACAATCTTGGTCCCTTTTCAGGGCCACCAGCAACAAACTTGGCCCTTTTCAGGGCCACCAAAAGCCATTTTTTCAGACAGTGGTAACAAACCCCTCGCTTGACCCGACTGACTAGCCCAATTGATGAACGAGCCACACCTTCCGCCATATCAATTATTGACGCCCAACGTAGGGCCACTCACTGTATGGAGATACAGTAACCCGTTACCACTGTCAAAACTTTTTTTTTCAAACAAAATGTCAACCTAAATTTTCAACTAAATGTATGTCTTAAATTTTTCATCTAAATGTATGTCTTGAATTTTTCACACAAAAAATTCAAACTTATTTTCTTTCAACAAAATGTGTCTCTGAATCTTTCAATTCAGAATACCTGTCTGGGAACAGGCAATTTCCCAGTGGCGCCCATAACACCTGAACATGGTAGCGACTAGAACCGGAGCCGGAGACAGTGGAGATACGAACACCGAAGATTCGATGCAGTCAACCAGCCAGCACACCGAGTCTACATTCGCCGGCTGGCCTGCACAGACCGACAGCAGCACGACGCAGCCGCCCGCTTCCACCAGTGAAACCGAGGCAACGCAGCCACCCACCTTCACCAGCGAGCCCGCTCGACCAACCACCCTGCAACCCAGCGCGCTGACCGTCAACCTGCCTGCTCCACCGTCAACCTCAGGTCACGCCACTACCGCAACCAGCATCATGGCCAACTTACCGGCTCCAGCCGTCAGCTATACCGGCAACCTCAGCCAGCTGACCAGCATAGCGACACTGCTACCATTCTTCCGCGGCAAGCTCCATGAAGACCCCATCACCTTCATGCGACAGTGCACCGAGCTGCTACAGGGTCACCACATTCCCAGCTATACCTGGGTCATGCTTCTAAAAGCGCAACTACAAGACGACACCGCCGCCTGGTGGAGAGACTACGGAGAATTCGTCACCACCTGGGAACAGTTCCGTGACCGACTTCAGGCCCGTTTCTCGGGAGCCCATAAAATCGCAGCCGCTCACACAGAATTTTATGGCACCACCCACAAACCGAACCAGCCAGTGGAGCGATTCATCCGTCAGAAGCTCCAACTACAGCAGCGCTTAGGAACCAACCTGGCTGGAGACAAGGTGTTCGCCCTGCTCATCGGTCAGCTGAGTTCCGAGCTTCGCACCCTAGTTCGAGCTGCTCGTCCCACGAACTATGAAGAGCTGATCATGATCGCCAACGACCTGGAAACCGACCTCAACAGTCGACCAAAATGTAAGCTGCCTCAACCTACGGCACCCGCAGGGCCACCCCATCGAGAGCCGCCGCCGAGGTTCAACTACAACCAGCTTCCTCAGTGTCATTACTGCCCGGCCAAGCATTTTCATTGCGACTGCCCAGAACTCGCGAAGAAACGGCAGGGAAACGGCGATACTGGAGAGACTCGGACTCCACCCCTCCAGCACGGAAAGTAGGAGTCCACTACACTAACGATGAGGTGCAAGACCCGCAGCGCCAGCCTCACAGGTCACCACCCCAACTACAAGCGATAACCGTCACCGAACCGGCCAGCCAGTCATTCCTTGGTCATGCCACTGTGGATCCTGCCAGCGTCACCAAGCCTCCTTCCAACGTCACCAAAGACCCCTCGCTCTTCTCGGCTGATGGAGACTCTCCACGGTACCTAGCAGCCGCACCTCCACGGGCTATCAAGAATGACCCAGTACCAGTCGTCACCCGGGTCACCGTCTCACAACAGCAACCGCGTCCGGCACACCCTTGCGCGTCAACCACCCAGCCGTCCCTCATGACCGTCTCACTCACAACGGATCGATCGCCTACCCGTCACGCCACCATAGACCCTGCTAGCGTCACTAAGTCTTCTTCCAATGTCACCGAAGACCCCTTGCTCTTCCCGGCTGACAGAGACTCTCCACAGCACCCAGCAGCCGCGCCTCTACTGGCCCACGAGAGGACAGCATCACCAGCCGACGATGAGCGTGTCATCGACCACCAGCCTGGGGAGGAACATGCAACTGTGACCCACACACACCCGCCACCTACCGGGATCGCTGTCATGGACGGAGTCACCAACACTGCCCTCGCCATAGTCGACGACCAGGTCACCAACGCTGACCCAGCTGCCGTCAACCAGCCGGTCACCAACACTGCCCCAGCCACAGTCAGCCACCAGGTCACCAACACTGCCCTGGCCGCAGTCACCGACAAGGTCACCAACACTGCCGCCCCAGTAGTCAACAACCACATCACCAGCCCTCCGCCCAGCCAAGCACCGAACCTAGCCATGATCCAGATAGACGGATAGACTCTACCCTGGATCCCTGTCATCCTCGTGGGTAAACAACTACACGCTCTACTCAATTCAGCCACAACGCACAACTTCATGAGAGCTGCCCACCTCGACCACGGTACACGGATCCAACCGCTGAAGCTACCTGTACTGCTGGCCAACCGTCCCACTAGCTGCGAAACGGCCATACAAGGACATCTGGAACTCCAGATCCAACAGCACATTCAAAATATTCCCTTCCTAGGTCTACCTGACCTACGCGAAGACATCATCTTGGGACGACCATGGTTTCGGGAGAATAAGGCAGTGCTTGACTTTGAGCAAGACAGGCTAATCTATGGCAAGATGCAGCGAGATACGATCTTCTGGATAGCGCAACCACCAGTCTCAGTAGAGATGGACACTCACCTGGTTGACAAGTTACTAGAAGACACGCCCAGCGACCAGCACCGACGGTTAACAGTATTACTGCAAAACACGCAAAATTGTTCATGGAGCAGATGCCACCCTCCATCACCACGGCTGCCACCATGACAATTCAACTCAACAGCTCAGAAATACGCAGCCAGCGGCCTTACCGATACTCACGGGAGAAACTGCAAATTATTGAGTCCAAAGTTGCCGCCCTCAAGGAACGCAACCTGGTAGAAGCCAGTGATTTGCCTTACAACTCTCCAATCGTCGTTGTCCCCAAGAAGGACGGCACATCACGGTTCTGCATCGATTACCGATGGCTGAATTCCATCACCGTTCCAGCCACAGCACCGCAGATGACCCTACAGGACGTCATTCGAAGCCTGGGAACTTCAAAAATATTCAGCTCACTCGACCTACAGATGGGATACTGGCAGGTACCACTCGCACCCCAGTCTCGACCTTACACGGCCTTCACCACTCCCTACGGCGAAAAGCTACAATTAAGGTCATGCCTTTCGGCCTATGAAATGCACCCAGCTGCTTCCAATCCATGATGAACAAGGTACTGAGTGGATACGTCGACAAGTTCTGCTACGCTCATCTCGACGACATCATTGTGTACTCGGATACCTGGGAAGAACACTTACTCCACTTAGCCAAAGTGTTTGAACGGTTAAATCTATACAATCTCTCTGTCTCAGCAGCAAAATGCCAGATCAGCCGCAAGCAACTTGAATACCTCGGTCACATAATCACCTCCGAGGGCAACCAAGCAAAACCGCAGGCTATCCTAGCTGTGACTTCTGCCCAACCACCCACCACCAGAAAGAAACTGCGAGAATTTCTCGGAGTAGTCGGCTGGCTAGGAGAATTTTTACCCAACGCTGCTGACGTTTGTGCGCCTCTGTCTGAGCTACTTAGCACGAAGACGCGATGGAAATGGTCAACAACAGAAGTGACAGCTTTCTGCCGCCTACAAGCATTGACCGCCAACATCCAACCACTCTGTCGACCAGATTTCTCCAAGACCTTCATCCTACAGACAGACGCCAGCAAGGTCGGTATAGGGGCTGTCCTATACCAAGAAATCAACAATGACCGTAAGGTGATCGCATATGCCAGTGCCAAGCTGAACCACACGGAACAACAGTATCACAGTAACGAACAAGAGTGCCTTGCAGTTGTCTGGGCAATAAAGCGATATCGCCCTTACCTGGAAGGCAGGCCATTCATACTGCATACCGACAATAAGGTGATTACCTGGTTACAAACTGCAAGGGACAGCCACGCCAAACTCACTCGATGGGCCCTGCTCCTACAAGAATTTGACTTCACCCTTATTTATTTATTTATTATTTAGCCTATGGCAGTATACACAACACATTTATGATCACAAAATTCGAAAAAAAAAGAAAACAATAGAAAATTCATATATAAATCGAATGAAAATATCTTAGTCACTTTTGACCTGGAAATTAGAGGCATGCTTCCAGGGTATTTAAGTAGGCTATTGATGCTGGTTTAGCCACCAGGAAATCTTCATGTGCACCTGTGTATGCTGATCTGGGACATTCCTCCACTATGTGTCTCACAGTCTGGACTGCTCCACACTCACAGAAAGGGGAGTCAGCCTTCCCCCACTTATGCATCAGATAGGCACATCTACCATGATGAGTTCGTACCCTATTCAATGCCGACCATGTTTTACGAGGCAAATCGAAGCCTGGTGGCCTTTTGGTTACAAATGGGATGTCAATGTTCTGCTTTGCTGACCACGCTTGTTGCCAGGCCTCAGTTATACGGAAACCTGAATCTAAGGCTGTAATTGCCGTCCTAACCGGTGGCTTACGAGATTGCAGACGTCTCTGATTGGCATCTTGTATATCCTCATGTATTGGCAGGCTTCGATTTTCCTGTATCTTCTTGTACTCTCTAGTAAGGGCATTCATGCGTCGAAGATTTGGGGGTGGGATGTGACTCAACACCGGGAGCCATTCCACAGGGGTAGATTTTACAACATGCATTGAAGCTGGTTTCCAGAAGAAATTGAAAACATCTGCTGCCTTTATCGATCTATCAGCAGCTTATGACACTGTTTGGAGAGAAGGTATGATCTATAAGCTCCTAAAAGTGATCAAGTGTAAAATAACAGCTTGTCTTGTGAATAATATGCTGAGTGATAGAACTTTCAAAGTCATCATTGGATCTGATATAAGCTCACAAAGGAAACTTAAGAATGGTCTGCCTCAGGGCTCAGTTCTTGCCCCTCTCTTGTTCAGTCTGTATATTGCTGACATGCCAGAAACCTTGACTAGAAAACATGGCTATGCTGATGACTGGGTATTATCGACACAGTGTAAATCATTTGAAGAGTCAGAGGAAATTCTTACAGATGACTTGAGAGAGATGGGTAGGTACTTTCGAAGATGGCGTCTCCAACCAAATGCCAGTAAAACAGAAGTTGCATGCTTCCACCTGAACAATAGAGAAGCTAACAGAGAGCTAAGAATTCAATTCGAGAATAGAAGCCTTAAACACAATAAGGCTCCAAAATATTTGGGCGTGATACTTGATAGGACACTTTCATTCAAAGAGCACCTAACAAAGACAGCAGAAAAACTAAAAACCCGAAACAATATTATGCAAAAACTTTGCGGAACATCATGGGGAGCTTCAGCATCTACATTACGCTCTACAGCCCTAAGCCTTGTCTTTTCAGCTGCTGAGTACTGTGCTCCAGTCTGGATGAATAGCTCTCATGTTCATAGGGTTGATGTTCAGCTAAATAACTCAATGAGAATGAACACTGCCCGGGTAAAGAGAATCAGTTTGCCGACGCACTGTCACGGCAACCCGACAACGAAAAAGTTGAGGAGACCAGTCAACAACTAGAACGAACCATGCCTCCCGACATCCTGCCAGTCACCAGTGAACCCGCTACGCTAGCAAGCATCGCAACCGAGACTGAACTGTTAGAAGAGATTCGGAAAGCACAGGACACAGACGACCAGATCAATGCGCAGGTGCAACGATGGATGGAGATCGAACCACGACCGTTGGAGGATCAACCGGGAACTGATCAAGTATTCCTCACCAGTTCCGCCTGCACAACCGACTCTGGGAGAAGAAGACATGCGACGGTTGGCAAATAGTCATACCGCCCAACTTTCGCACCCAGCTACTGGTCCGAAACCTACCGAAACATCGCTACATACTACACTTGGCCCCGTATGAAGGCGCAGATAACCGCGTACGTACAAAATTGCCTGCTGTGTAGCTGCTCAAAAGCGTACAGCTGGAATCACGAACCTACGCAACGACCGTGACGGTCTACTAGACCATGGGAAACCGTATGTCTCGATCTGATGGGCCCCTACCCACTCTCCAAGCGAAGAAATCGATTCATATTGGTCATCACTGATTCTTTCTCCAGGTGGATAGAAGCCTACCTGCTGCCTCACGGCGACGCCAACACGATTGGCCGCACAATGGATACGCACCTGTTTCCCAGATGGGGATACCCAAAAATCCTACTCTCCGACAATGGCACTCAGTTTACGGGGAAACTATGGAACAAACTCTGCCTCAAATAGGGAGTCTTACACTACACCACGCCAATTTATCACCCCCGAGCCAACCCTACCGAGAGAAGGAACCAGGAACTCAAGAAGGGACTACGGATCCGCCTACAAGAACAACACCAAGAATGGGAGAACCAACTACCATCCGTGCTATTCACCCTGCGAAATCGACAGAACATAGCAACAAGATACAGCCCCAGTCAAATCCTGTTTGGCCAAACCCTTCCACAGCCAGGGGAATGGAGCCACTGGCCCGAAAATCAACTCGAACCGCACAAAGACCATATTAACCAGCGTCTACACATGCTAACCGCAATCCAACCCAAAGCCGTGTTGAACCAAGAAAATTATCTCAATAGGAAGGGAGACCTGATAGCCGAGACACAGCCTCGTTACCAGATCGGCGACCAGGTGCTCACACGGAATCATCAACTCTCAAACAAGGCTCAGAAATTCCACGTGGGCCTAGCACCCAGATGGAAGGGACCATATACGGTCGCCCATAACCAAGGAGCTGTCTATTGGATCACCCATGACAATGAGACCATCAAGGTGTACGAGACTCAACTACGCCCGGCTCCAACCACCGACCAGCAACATCAATTGGAATAACAACCCACCTGTTGGGGGAGACCCTTCTGGTCTTATTTCTGTAATTATTGACCACAACCCACCTGTTGGGGAGACCCTTCTGGTCTCACTTCTGTAAAATTATCGCCCAATGGCACTTTTGTATATTTTGTAAACATTGTATCTTGTTTTTGCAATCAATAAATTCTCGCCGTGGCTACCTCAAACGGAGGGGGGGGGAATTGATACCTCCCTCGCGTTCGCTACCTTTCAGCCTGCCGCTCTGCTCTGCTCCCCACGCCACGCATCA
Organism: Nilaparvata lugens; assembly: GCF_014356525.2. Taxonomy (NCBI): domain Eukaryota; kingdom Metazoa; phylum Arthropoda; class Insecta; order Hemiptera; family Delphacidae; genus Nilaparvata; species Nilaparvata lugens. Next base: position 34,157,312 of record NC_052510.1, read on the forward strand.
ACCAAATGAGTGGTTGACCCACCCGCCACCAGGGTGCGCCTCAGTCGCCGCCACCCGTTCCTGCGTTTCTATTGGCCGAGCACCGCCGGCCAATAGCAGCGCAGGTGAACTCGGGGACTGTGAATAAAAGGGGGCTACTCAGCTACCCTCGATAGCACTTGCTCACTAGCAGCCTTCCACTGAAGAGCCAGAAGAGACCACCAGCCGAGACCACTACCAGAGACCACTACCAGCCGAGACCACTACCGAGACCAGGAGCAGAGCAGCGAGCAGGCCAATGAGGGAACCACGGCGAGACTAACCGCAACCTGAGGTGTCTTCCTTGTCTACTACCCAGCCGATGCCTAGGAGGAACCGAGCCGGCCGCCGAATCCAGAAGAGGAGGGCCCTACGTCGGCTTCGCCAGGTGGAGGAGAGGCTGAGGCTGTACACCGCCGCGCCAGCTGCGCCCCAAGACTTAGCGCCCCAGCCTAACAACTGGCGCGCGGTTCTGGATGCGCGGGTTGGGTGCCGAACCGACATCGGAGTGTGTGCAGCGGAAGCCTACGACCCTGCCTGCCCGGGGTTTGACCGAAGGTCCCTTCTAAACGAGGAAGTGGTCGAGGAGGTCCTCCCGGCGGAGATTCGGCACGACCTCTGGCTAGTAGATCACCCGGTCAGCCCTCTCCGTAGCCGGGTAAACCAGAGTGGAGACTGCGAACCATTGACTTGAGCCCCTGCCGGCCTGCTCTCGCACCAGACGGACCTGCCCGGGACCCTCGCGCGGCGTGGTATCGCGCCAGTCGACGACTACTAAACATCTAGCCTGCCTTGGTCCCTTTTAGGGCCACCAGCAACAATCTTGGTCCCTTTTCAGGGCCACCAGCAACAAACTTGGCCCTTTTCAGGGCCACCAAAAGCCATTTTTTCAGACAGTGGTAACAAACCCCTCGCTTGACCCGACTGACTAGCCCAATTGATGAACGAGCCACACCTTCCGCCATATCAATTATTGGCGCCTGCCAACGTGGGGCCACTCACTGTATGGAGATACAGTAACCCGTTACCACTGTCAAAACTTTTTTTTCAAACAAAATGTCAACCTAAATTTTCAACTAAATGTATGTCTTAAATTTTTCATCTAAATGTATGTCTTGAATTTTTCACACAAAAAATTCAAACTTATTTTCTTTCAACAAAATGTGTCTCTGAATCTTTCAATTCAGAATACCTGTCTGGGAACAGGCAATTTCCCAGTGGCGCCCATAACACCTGAACATGGTAGCGACTAGAACCGGAGCCGGAGACAGTGGAGATACGAACACCGAAGATTCGATGCAGTCAACCAGCCAGCACACCGAGTCTACATTCGCCGGCTGGCCTGCACAGACCACCGGTCAAACCGACAGCAGCACGACGCAGCCGCCCGCTTCCACCAGTGAAACCGAGGCAACGCAGCCACCCACCTTCACCAGCGAGCCCGCTCGACCAACCACCCTGCAACCCAGCGCGCTGACCGTCAACCTGCCTGCTCCACCGTCAACCTCAGGTCACGCCACTACCGCAACCAGCAACATGGCCAACTTACCGGCTCCAGCCGTCAGCTACACCGGCAACCTCAGCCAGCTGACCAGCATAGCGACCCTGCTACCGTTCTTCCGCGGCAAGCTCCATGAAGACCCCATCACCTTCATGCGACAGTGCACCGAGCTGCTACAGGGTCACCACATTCCCAGCTATACCTGGGTCATGCTTCTAAAAGCGCAACTACAAGACGACACCGCCGCCTGGTGGAGAGACTACGGAGAATTCGTCACCACCTGGGAACAGTTCCGTGACCGACTTCAGGCCCGTTTCTCGGGAGCCCATAAAATCGCAGCCGCTCACACAGAATTTTATGGCACCACCCACAAACCGAACCAGCCAGTGGAGCGATTCATCCGTCAGAAGCTCCAACTACAGCAGCGCTTAGGAACCAACCTGGCTGAAGACGAGGTGATCGCCCTGCTCATCGGTCAGCTGAGTTCCGAGCTTCGCACCCTAGTTCGAGCTGCTCGTCCCACGAACTATGAAGAGCTGATCATGATCGCCAACGACCTGGAAACCGACCTCAACAGTCGACCAAAATGTAAGCTGCCTCAACCTACGGCACCCGCAGGGCCACCCCATCGAGAGCCGCCGCCGAGGTTCAACTACAACCAGCTTCCTCAGTGTCATTACTGCCCGGCCAAGCATTTTCATTGCGACTGCCCAGAACTCGCGAAGAAACGGCAGGGAAACGGCGATACTGGAGAGACTCGGACTCCACCCCTCCAGCACGGAAAGTAGGAGTCCACTACACTAACGATGAGGTGCAAGACCCGCAGCGCCAGCCTCACAGGTCACCACCCCAACTACAAGCGATAACCGTCACCGAACCGGCCAGCCAGTCATTCCTTGGTCATGCCACTGTGGATCCTGCCAGCGTCACCAAGCCTCCTTCCAACGTCACCAAAGACCCCTCGCTCTTCTCGGCTGATGGAGACTCTCCACGGTACCTAGCAGCCGCACCTCCACGGGCTATCAAGAATGACCCAGTACCAGTCGTCACCCGGGTCACCGTCTCACAACAGCAACCGCGTCCGGCACACCCTTGCGCGTCAACCACCCAGCCGTCCCTCATGACCGTCTCACTCACAACGGATCGATCGCCTACCCGTCACGCCACCATAGACCCTGCTAGCGTCACTAAGTCTTCTTCCAATGTCACCGAAGACCCCTTGCTCTTCCCGGCTGACAGAGACTCTCCACAGCACCCAGCAGCCGCGCCTCTACTGGCCCACGAGAGGACAGCATCACCAGCCGACGATGAGCGTGTCATCGACCACCAGCCTGGGGAGGAACATGCAACTGTGACCCACACACACCCGCCACCTACCGGGATCGCTGTCATGGACGGAGTCACCAACACTGCCCTCGCCACAGTCGACGACCAGGTCACCAACGCTGACCCAGCCGCCGTCAACCAGCCGGTCACCAACACTGCCCCAGCCACAGTCAGCCACCAGGTCACCAACACTGCCCTGGCCGCAGTCACCGACAAGGTCACCAACACTGCCGCCCCAGTAGTCAACAACCACATCACCAGCCCTCCGCCCAGCCAAGCACCGAACCTAGCCATGATCCAGATAGACGGATAGACTCTACCCTGGATCCCTGTCATCCTCGTGGGTAAACAACTACACGCTCTACTCAATTCAGCCACAACGCACAACTTCGTGAGAGCTGCCCACCTCGACCACGGTACACGGATCCAACCGCTGAAGCTACCTGTACTGCTGGCCAACCGTCCCACTAGCTGCGAAACGGCCATACAAGGACATCTGGAACTCCAGATCCAACAGCACATTCAAAATATTCCCTTCCTAGGTCTACCTGACCTACGCGAAGACATCATCTTGGGACGACCATGGTTTCGGGAGAATAAGGCAGTGCTTGACTTTGAGCAAGACAGGCTAATCTACGGCAAGATGCAGCGAGATACGATCTTCTGGATAGCGCAACCACCAGTCTCAGTAGAGATGGACACTCACCTGGTTGACAAGTTACTAGAAGACACGCCCAGCGACCAGCACCGACGGTTAACAGTATTACTGCAACAACACGCAAAATTGTTCATGGAGCAGATGCCACCCTCCATCACCACGGCTGCCACCATGACAATTCAACTCAACAGCTCAGAAATACGCAGCCAGCGGCCTTACCGATACTCACGGGAGAAACTGCAAATTATTGAGTCCAAAGTTGCCGCCCTCAAGGAACGCAACCTGGTAGAAGCCAGTGATTTGCCTTACAACTCTCCAATCGTCGTTGTCCCCAAGAAGGACGGCACATCACGGTTCTGCATCGATTACCGATGGCTGAATTCCATCACCGTTCCAGCCACAGCACCGCAGATGACCCTACAGGACGTCATTCGAAGCCTGGGAACTTCAAAAATATTCAGCTCACTCGACCTACAGATGGGATACTGGCAGGTACCACTCGCACCCCAGTCTCGACCTTACACGGCCTTCACCACTCCCTACGGCGAAAAGCTACAATTTAAGGTCATGCCTTTCGGCCTACGAAATGCACCCAGCTGCTTCCAATCCATGATGAACAAGGTACTGAGTGGATACGTCGACAAGTTCTGCTACGCTCATCTCGACGACATCATTGTGTACTCGGATACCTGGGAAGAACACTTACTCCACTTAGCCAAAGTGTTTGAACGGTTAAATCTATACAATCTCTCTGTCTCAGCAGCAAAATGCCAGATCAGCCGCAAGCAACTTGAATACCTCGGTCACATAATCACCTCCGAGGGCAACCAAGCAAAACCGCAGGCTATCCTAGCTGTGACTTCTGCCCAACCACCCACCACCAGAAAGAAACTGCGAGAATTTCTCGGAGTAGTCGGCTGGCTAGGAGAATTTTTACCCAACGCTGCTGACGTTTGTGCGCCTCTGTCTGAGCTACTTAGCACGAAGACGCGATGGAAATGGTCAACAACAGAAGTGACAGCTTTCCGCCGCCTACAAGCATTGACCGCCAACATCCAACCACTCTGTCGACCAGATTTCTCCAAGACCTTCATCCTACAGACAGACGCCAGCAAGGTCGGTATAGGGGCTGTCCTATACCAAGAAATCAACAATGACCGTAAGGTGATCGCATATGCCAGTGCCAAGCTGAACCACACGGAACAACAGTATCACAGTAACGAACAAGAGTGCCTTGCAGTTGTCTGGGCAATAAAGCGATATCGCCCTTACCTGGAAGGCAGGCCATTCATACTCCATACCGACAATAAGGTGATTACCTGGTTACAAACTGCAAGGGACAGCCACGCCAAACTCACTCGATGGGCCCTGCTCCTACAAGAATTTGACTTCACCCTAGAACACTGCCTGGGTAAAGAGAATCAGTTTGCCGACGCACTGTCACGGCAACCCGACAACGAAAAAGTTGAGGAGACCAGTCAACAACTAGAACGAACCATGCCTCCCGACATCCTGCCAGTCACCAGTGAACCCGCTACGCTAGCAAGCATCGCAACCGAGACTGAACTGTTAGAAGAGATTCGGAAAGCACAGGACACAGACGACCAGATCAATGCGCAGGTGCAACGATGGATGGAGATCGAACCACGACCGTTGGAGGATCAACCGGGAACTGATCAAGTATTCCTCACCAGTTACCGCCTGCACAACCGACTCTGGGAGAAGAAGACATGCGACGGTTGGCGAATAGTCATACCGCCCAACTTTCGCACCCAGCTACTGGTCCGAAACCTACCGAAACATCGCTACATACTACACTTGGCCCCGTATGAAGGCGCAGATAACCGCGTACGTACAAAATTGCCTGCTGTGTAGCTGCTCAAAAGCGTACAGCTGGAATCACGAACCTACGCAACGACCGTGACGGTCTACTAGACCATGGGAAACCGTATGTCTCGATCTGATGGGCCCCTACCCACTCTCCAAGCGAAGAAATCGATTCATATTGGTCATCACTGATTCTTTCTCCAGGTGGATAGAAGCCTACCTGCTGCCTCACGGCGACGCCAACACGATTGGCCGCACAATGGATATGCACCTGTTTCCCAGATGGGGATACCCAAAAATCCTACTCTCCGACAATGGCACTCATTTTACGGGGAAACTATGGAACAAACTCTGCCTCAAATAGGGAGTCTTACACTACACCACGCCAATTTATCACCCCCGAGCCAACCCTACCGAGAGAAGGAACCAGGAACTCAAGAAGGGACTACGGATCCGCCTACAAGAACAACACCAAGAATGGGAGAACCAACTACCATCCGTGCTATTCACCCTGCGAAATCGACAGAACATAGCAACAAGATACAGCCCCAGTCAAATCCTGTTTGGCCAAACCCTTCCACAGCCAGGGGAATGGAGCCACTGGCCCGAAAATCAACTCGAACCGCACAAAGACCATATTAACCAGCGTCTACACATGCTAACCGCAATGCAACCCAAAGCCGTGTTGAACCAAGAAAATTATCTCAATAGGAAGGGAGACCTGATAGCCGAGACACAGCCTCGTTACCAGATCGGCGACCAGGTGCTCACACGGAATCATCAACTCTCAAACAAGGCTCAGAAATTCCACGCGGGCCTAGCACCCAGATGGAAGGGACCATATACGGTCGCCCATAACCAAGGAGCTGTCTATTGGATCACCCATGACAATGAGACCATCAAGGTGTACGAGACTCAACTACGCCCGGCTCCAACCACCGACCAGCAACATCAATTGGAATAACAACCCACCTGTTGGGGGGAGACCCTTCTGGTCTTATTTCTGTAATTATTGACCACAACCCACCTGTTGGGGAGACCCTTCTGGTCTCACTTCTGTAAAATTATCGCCCAATGGCACTTTTGTATATTTTGTAAACATTGTATCTTGTTTTTGCAATCAATAAATTCTCGCCGTGGCTACCTCAAACGGGGGGGGGGAATTGATACCTCCCTCGCGTTTGCTACCTTTCAGCCTGCCGCTCTGCTCTGCTCCCCACGCCACGCATCAACCAAATGAGTGGTTGACCCACCCGCCACCAGGGTGCGCCTCAGTCGCCGCCACCCGTTCCTGCGTTTCTATTGGCCGAGCACCGCCGGCCAATAGCAGCACAGGTGAACTCGGGGACTGTGAATAAAAGGGGGCTACTCAGCTACCCTCGATAGCACTTGCTCACTAGCAGCCTTCCACTGAAGAGCCAGAAGAGACCACCAGCCGAAACCACTACCAGAGACCACTACCAGCCGAGACCACTACCGAGACCAGGAGCAGAGCAGTGAGCAGGCCAATGAGGGAGCCACGGCGAGACTAACCGCAACCTGAGGTGTCTTCCTTGTCTACTACCCAGCCGATGCCTAGGAGGAACCAAGCCGGCCACCGAATCCAGAAGAGGAGGGCCCTACGTCGGCTTCGCCAGGTGGAGGAGAGGCTGAGGCTGTACACCGCCGCGCCAGCTGCGCCCCAAGACTTAGCGCCCCAGCCTAACAACTGGCGCGCGGTTCTGGATGCGCGGGTTGGGTGCCGAACCGACATCGGAGTGTGTGCAGTGGAAGCCTACGACCCTGCCTGCCCGGGGTTTGACCGAAGGTCCCTTCTAAACGAGGAAGTGGTCGAGGAGGTCCTCCCGGCGGAGATTCGGCACGACCTCTGGCTAGTAGATCACCCGGTCAGCCCTCTCCGTAGCCCGGGTAAACCAGAGTGGAGACTGTGAACCATTGACTTGAGCCCCTGCCGGCCTGCTCTCGCACCAGACGGACCTGCCCGGGACCCTCGCGCGGCGTGGTATCGCACCAGTCGACGACTACTAAACATCTAGCCTACCTTGGTCCCTTTTAGGGCCACCAGCAACAATCTTGGTCCCTTTTCAGGGCCACCAGCAACAAACTTGGCCCTTTTCAGGGCCACCAAAAGCCATTTTTTCAGACAGTGGTAACAAACCCCTCGCTCGACCCGACTGACTAGCCCAATTGATGAACGAGCCACACCTTCCACCATATCAAAATCTTATCTCTATTTGAGTTATTGAGATCTTATCTTTTCCATTAAACTTACTTTTTTTTGGTCGATGTCACTTGGACTTACTTTGGTGTTTATTATGTGATCAAAAAGTTTGTTGGATTTAAAATTCAGCTTTTCATTTAGTATGTTGTTACTGTCTAGGATGGTGGCTTTATAAATTAGGTATATAGGTACGTAGATGATGTCAGAATCCTCTTCAAGGGAAACCAGAGACAATGTGAAGTTCTCCGCAAACACATCAACAAGATCAACAACAAAATACAATTCACTTCTGAGTATGAACAAAATAACTCCATAAACTTCCTCAACCTATCAATCACAAAAAATCCAGACCAAAAACTCAGCTTTAACATTTACAGGAAACCAACCACAACAGACACCCTAATCCACAACTCCTCCAACCACCCAACACAGCACAAACATGCAGCATTCAGATCCATGCTCCATAGACTCAACAAAATACCCTTAACACCAGAAAACTACAAAAATGAGCTCAACACAATAAAATACCTAGCAAAGAGTGATGGATATGGCCCAAACATAATAGACAAACTAAATAATTAAAATAATTTTTATTCCTTCTTTACAACATAGGTACTTTACAAAAATAGCAAGCGAGATGCATATAGTACACGGAATTCCCCCACAAAGACCAATCGTCTGCGTGTGGAGGAGAGTTCCATGGACAACACATTTGCAATCACAAAATATTTTTTATAATAATTACAAAGTAAATGAATATTTTTTAAAAAATAAGTAAAATAAAGAAAGATAACTTATTCATAATGAGAGAGGATGGCTCTGAGACCGTGTCACGCTGGGTTACAAATAAGAGAAAGGACTAATTTATCATTAAAAAAAAGAAGGAAAAATAACATTTATATCGTGTCAAGAAAAATCACTTAATGATTTCAAGGAATCTTATCTCTACAAGGGTTGTTGGCGGGTGTAACGAGAGCAGAGAAGGGCTTCAGCTGCCTCTCAGCCAATGCTATATAGCCACCTGTCGACACCCCTTCTATACACGGCCAAACAGCACACCTCAGCCTCTCTGATCTCATTTAGAATGTTTCTATATAGAATGTGTGCTAAGTAATATGAATTTGATAGTTCTGACCCATGTGTCAATTGAGGAATTTCATAATCATAGTTGGACCTAGTTTCATAACGGGAATTTAAATTTGTTACGCCAATGATCTGAGTTTTGTATTTTTTTATGTGAATTAAAAGTGATTTGATAAAAAGTTGTCTGATATTTAAAACCGGAAATTCTAAAAAAAGCAAGGTAGTCGGGTATCTGTGATTTCTTTTCAGTATTTTTTTATTATTGTTCTTTGTGTAACGGCTAGGGGTTCAATGACAATAGAGGAAACACCACCCCAAGCCAGGATGCCATACTGGATCAGCGACTGAGCATATGCAAAGTACACCATTCTGCACTGGTCTATGCTCATTACTTGGCTGATCTCAGAAAAAGCAAATAATAATTTTCTGAGTCTGCTCTTGACACACTGAATATGCTGCACCCAACTCAACTTGTTATCTATTATAACACCTAAGTAATTGTAGTAATCAACTCGTTCAAGGGAATGACAGTCACAGTCCTGACTCCTTGCATTTCCGCATGAGTGCATCTTCAATATGAGTTGGCCTGGATCAGTTTGGTTTCTTGTTACTATTGGCATGTATTTAGTTTTTGTGACATTAACGGTCAGGCAGTTGTGATCGAACCAGTTTTTAATTCTTGCAAGGTCCAATGATGCACCGCAATAAGTCCTCTCCCATGTGCCCTCAGCTGACACCAACACCGTGTCATCAGCAAACAAGAACAATTTTCCATTAGTTTGCAATTTTGAAATATTATTCACATAGATGAGAAAGAGAAGAGGTCCAAGAGTGCTACCTTGAACCACTCCAAACTTAACAGGTTCCGTTTCACTAAATTTTCCATCAATTGAAACGTACTGCTGTCGATTATCAAAGTAACTTTTGAACCACTGCAGTGAGTTGTTCTTGATGCCACACATCTCGAGTTTGGTGATAAGTTTAGATCTATCAACAGAATCAAAGGCCTTTGCCAAGTCTAAAAATGTTATTAAAACTTTATTTTTAATCTTAATATTATTTGAAATATGCCGTGTCAAATCAAAAAGAGCATCAGAGGTGTTTTTTGATTGTTGAAACCCATATTGGTTTTCAGAGATCAAATCATTCTCATTCAAGTACTTGGATAATTGTTTCTTGACACATTTTTCAAGAATTTTGGACATTGTTACTAACAAAGAAATTGGCCTATAGTTTGACAAGACATTCTTTTGTCCTGATTTATATATTGGTATTACCTTGGCAGTTTTGAGAGCACACGGGAAACGGCCCACCGCAATGCTAAGATTGACTATGTGATGGATAGGTGTAATTAGTGAATCTAAGTTATCTCTGAAAACCCTAGTTGGGATACCGTCGTGGCCAGGGGCAGAACGGCCTTTTAGACTCTTGACTACATCAGCAATTTATTGTCTTGAAACTGGCTGAAACTCGAATACGGTCTCCACTGCATGATCTTGATCTTTTATTTCTGGCGCACCCTGCACCATGATAGAACCAGCCAGGTTTACCCCAACTGCCGAAAAGTATCGGTTGAAATCATTGCAGATTTCTCCAATTCCTTCGGAGCTATTTGTTTCTCCACTTTCAGTAAAAGCGTTTATTGGAAAAGGTTGCTTTTTCATTAATAAATGAAAATTTCATTAATAACAGCCCACAGTTTTCTTGGATTATGAGAAGATTCTTCAATTTTGTTTCTGTAGTATCTATGTTTGGCTTGTTTGATTGCAGAATGAAGAAAATTCCTGTATTGTTTAAACTCGTTCTTTAAAATTTGATTAAAAGGCTGTCTGTTTAGTTTTTTCCAAGTTTGTCACGAGGCCGTATTGAGTTAACAAGTCCCGCACTGATCCAAGGCTTGATTTGGTTTTTTTAGCTGAAAGTTTAATCACTGATGTTTTGGATTCAATAACATTCTGAAGAATGTTAGTGAATTGGTCAGCAGCCATATCAACATCATTTTGATCAATGACGCTATCCCAATTTTGACTTGAAAGAGATTTTGAAATTTCGTTCCAGTCTGTTCTTGAAACGAATTTATCAACATTCGTGGGCTTGAGTGAGTTGGAAGATACTAAATTCAAACATATGGCATAGTGATCTGTTATAGAGGACTGTAAGATAACAGATGATGCTTTGAAGGTACGCGGAAGTTTGATAAAATAGTGGTCAATACACGTGCCACTAGCGGAACGAGTGACTTTATCTATGCATGCCACATAACCCGCGCCGTTCAATACATCCACGTAACGTTCTTCGAGAGAGTTGGGAGCAACATTCAGTAAGTCGCAATTGATATCACCGGCTAACAGCCGAATAAAGCTATTTGAATGTTCATTACAATGAATTTCAAGTGCGTCTATGAAATCAGAGAGGCCGGAGTTCGGACTGCGATAGACGGATAGAAGCTCGCATGTTGCACCCGCCCATTCAAACTTCAGACTCAAACAGGTGGCCAGGCCGCCAATTAAATGCTCGCTACATGTTACTGATAACTCGCTATCAATATAGACAACCAACCCATCACTCTGATTCAAGCTGTTATAAGTTCTGAATAAATTGTATCCTGGAATTGCAATTAAGCTACTTTCATCTTTTAGCCATGCTTCGGTTAAAATAATACAATTAAATTTATGCTCAAGTCCATGTAAAACAGTTAAAAATTCATCAATATTTCTACTGTAGCTTCGGATATTTTGGTGAATTACAGAAAACCCATGACACCGGCTATTCTCAGAGCCCTCCTCATCTCTAAATAAATATTTAAAATAATTAATGTCATTGCACTCTGTGCATTTAATGAATGGAAGATCCAATTCATCGAACACGTCTCTTATCATTTTTATGACAACTTACCCGGCCGCCTGGCATTCAATTAAACGGTACTGTACATTTGAGAGCAAACAAAATAAGAATAAAAAGACTCAATTATTTTAATTTGAAATAAATTAAAACTAACACTTTGGTGTAATATCGTAATTACAAAAAAAGTGTAATGTGGAAAAGCATGGGCTAAACGACGTTAAAAAAATAATAATAAAAAAGTAAATTAAAATGTTTTTATGCGTACTGTATCATTTCATTGAATAGCCTTATATAAAGCAGCTGAACAGAAAAATAAATTTAGTTGAGTTACTTAATTGAGAAGGGAAAGAGAATATATAAATTGTTAATAAGAGATAATATTTCAATTGATTCTAGGTTTAAAAAATTGGAAAAATATATTATTTAAAGTAAATTAAATAGATTATTCAATCATATGTGTAGGATTTTACACTGGTTAGAGTTGTATCTGGAACATGCTACGCCATATCGGATGATAATATATAATACATGATAATATATTGGAAAAATAAAGATAATGATTCCCATAAGAAGTGTAATTTATAAGTGGTCGGATTTTTCAGAACAGATTCAATTACCTTAATTATAAATCAAGTTAGATATAGCGTCTCTCTACTGAAGCTAATAGTAATATTGCCAATGAAATCACAGCTAGACTTAATCTCTACAATCAAAGATAGCTTGTTATTACAACGGTGTAATCAGTGCTTTATGATAACGAAATTTTCCAACTGTGGCAACAGCACGCCTCTAACTTCGTTTCATAGCATATTATCTCAACAAGTTGAATAGTCGAATATAGGGTTTAATCATGCTTTAGCAAATACCTATAAGGCCTATTCATACCTTCAACTATATTCACGTACTACTCTATTAGAATTGTTGAAACTAATATTATAGAGACTGTATAATCAGTCTCAATATATGTGATTAAACAGTCTCTAATAATAATAATGATGTGAGGAAATGCAGTATAATCTTTTATCGCATTCTTAGGCTATCGTATTCAGATAGCTCGGTTAATGCGTGGTGAACTCAAATCGGTACCTTTGACGCATAATTATAGACAATAGTACCTGAGTACCTATGTTGGTTGTATAATTTTAGATTTTATTTTATTATTTAGTTATCTCGTTAATCACTGGTATACTAATAGTTAATTAAATGAGGTTTTTGTTAATAATTAGTTTCAACACTGTTAGCAACTTAAAAGATGATTATACTGCTCCATTCTATAGTTATTGAAAAGTTCACGCCAAAGTGCGAAAGAAAGTACAGAAAAATGTATAGAGAAGAGACTTTTCGTCTAAGACGTATTAAGATTTGAATAGAAGCAACAAAAGGGAAGGGGTTTTCAACAGAAATTATAGTATTGTACGTGAAAAATTAGTGTTGTAGGTATTATTGGTGAAAAACGTTTAAAAGAAAACAGTTTGTTATAAGTAAAAGTAAAGTAGGCTATGACATTCGAAACATTCACTTGAGTTTTCGATTGTTCTATGTATTAAAATTTTTGTTTGAAGGAGTTCTTACGAGTTTTCAATTCAGAATGAAGAATATACTTAAGTAGAATATATTAAATTATGAATGTACTTAGATTGATTAAAAATGGAAATAGGTTTTGAAGATATTGAGAAATTTTCTACTCACAGTTCTTGTAGCACACATAACTGAAAACAAAAACATATCTCTTCCCCTACCTCACTATCTGCAGTAGGAAGCACGTCGCTGACGCCCCCCTTCTCTTGTAGTAGCCGGTTCAACTAGTCCATGTCGTGGACTCGGAACGGACGACGGCCAGTAGCAGCCCTCACCATCACTTTACAGTCCCTAGTCCATGCAGATAGAATCACGTTTGTTTTCGCTAAATCTCGTGCAGCATTGAAAAGTTTTCTAGTTTCATGAGCGAGGTGTTCATTTATATAAATTGGAGTTTCAGGAAACGATCTTCTTTTTTTCTGAAGCCGTTAGTGATCCTTTCTGTCTCCTTGCGTCTAGCCAAACTGATTTTGTGCAGCGAGAAACGAAGTTAACAACAATTGAAGGTGGCAAAGAATCGCCTCTTTTGCCTTGAAGTCTGTGCGCAGCACAAACCTCCGAATAATGGAAATTTATGTTAAGGGCACTAGATATTGCTTCTAGCACAGTTATAATGTCCTCCCTATATGATAGCGGAACACCAGACACTATTATGTTATTCTTTCGTGTTTGTTGTTGCAGTTCGGATAATTCCGAATAGTTCGGATAGTTCTTTCACGAATTTCATTTCCTTTTTGAGTTTATCATTTTCTTGTTTGATTTCCTCTACAGATTTACCCGCCAATTTGCATTTATTGGACACCTCCCCGATTTTATTATCAATTAGGGATATTTGCTGCGTTGTCGCCTTAATTTCCGATTGAATTTGGCCTATTTTTGCGTTAGATAACTCCCATCTCTTGTCGTTTTTTAGCCAAGACTCTCTATTTTCACTTCTAAAGTCCTCAATAGCTTGTAAAATTGAAATATTTTCTGGAACTTCAGCTTTAGAAATGTTTTTTGAATTAGAAATTTCGGCTAGACACTTGGAGCATTTCCACTTTTTATTGTTTCTTGTAGTCACACCAACACACGTAGGATGAAATCTCGCACTACAGTTGGAACACGTGTTATATTATCTTCTCCGGTATAAGTTTGTTTATTGCACTTTTGACACATTTCGTCTTCCATTTTGCACTCTTCACGCTAATAGAACACTCACGAAAACACTAAAGCTATCTATTAATCGAATTAAAATTTCAGTAAAACTTCGTAAATTAAAGCCAGGCGGCCGGCTTTAACAGGTTAACAGGTAGCTGACTGACTGTTGTTTACTCGATATGATCGCATCGGCTGTCCGATAAGGACTAAATCTAAAAAAACTAAATAAAAAATCTATTGAAAAATCTAAATAAACTAAACCAAAAAACAAAAGCATATAAGCAAGAAACCAATCCAACAAATGAGAGAAAACACTTCATAACACTAACATATATCAATAATCAATCCAATAAAATTGCCAGAATATTTAAAAAAACAGGCTACAAGGTGGCTTTCAAAACTAAAAATAAAGTAATGGTTACCCTCACCCCCGAAACCACCGACAAACACAACCTCCCTGGGGTATATAAACTAAAATGTAATGATTGTGAAAAATTCTATATTGGCAGAAGTGGACAATCATTTGAACTTAGATTTAAAGAACATATCAACACACTGAAAACCAAAACAGAATCAGCTTATGCAACACATTTAAATGAAACCGGGCACTCTTACACAAGCATAGATACCAACCTCGCAATATTGAAAGTAAAAAGAAATTGACATGAATTAAATACAGCAGAACAGTTTGAAATATTTATAAAACCACCATCCTAGACAGTAACAACATACTAAATGAACAGCTGAATTTTAAATCTAAAAAACTTTTTGATCACATAATAAACACCAAAAATCTTCCTAACCATCAAAACATTTCATCAAATGATCGCTAGACGATCGAAAGTACTTCAGTCAGTAAGTAAAAGTTTTTAATTATTTACTTAATAATATTGACTGCATGTCGTGTTCAAATACATAAAAAAGTGTATTATTATTATTATAAAATTCTACTGACCATTTTTTGTTGCAAAATTCAAGTAGAATCTTCTGCTGTTACACCTTTTGCGGGACACTATTGTATAGTATATATGGGATAATAGTGTAATGTACGAAATTCCATTATATATATAGAGCCTCTGTATAGGTATTCATGGAAGTTTCAAGGATGAATGACCTGTAATACTGTAATATAATTTGATGTATAATATACAATAGAGAATTGAATTGAATTTATATAAGTATATTTGTTTGTGTTCTATGAATCACAATTACCTATAATAGAGAAAAATCAATATTTTAGGGTCAGACGAATTCACTGTTAATTATTAGGCTGCCATATTAACAATTTTATTGTTGATTCTCTTTTATCGAAATACCGATAAGTTTATTACCCATAAGAAAACGGACAAATATTAGTCTGCAATATTCGAAATTTTATTGGTGATTCTCCTTTATCGAAAAACCCATAAGAAAACTGACATCAGTTTGCAATTACTGAAGAGTCAAACGAGATAGGTATTTAGGTACTTTATAGGTATAGGTACAAGTGATTTTGAACTTTCGACATATGAAGATATTTTTATATAAGCTATACTCAAACCCGCTATTAAAGGTAAACTATTTTTTATACTTTTTATTATATAATATAATAATGTATAATAATGCATTTCTAAACATTCATTGTGTTCGATTGAATTTTTCCTGAATTCGTTCCATTAGATGAGAATACCGAATAATTAGTAATAGGGTTTCCTTATTACTGACTATCAATAATTAATAAATTATTTCAATATTTTTAGAAAATCGTTGTTTTAACAAAAAAATTTTTATTCAAAATTTCTTTTCAAAACCCATAAGCCAGCGATTTCAATTTCACAATTAAAAAAAAGCCATGACTGAGAGTATCAAATGTATCAATTCATATTCTTCGTGGAAAGTATTTTTGGATCGGCAAATATTGAAATGTTTTCTCAAATATGTCAATAAGCTGCAATATTGCTTGCTTAAAATATCGGGTTGATGTTCTTTTTTGCAGCATCAACGTCGTCATTGTTAATTTTTGTGTTTTCCTTAACACTGAGTTGTATTAAAATACGAGTAAAGAAATATTAAAACTGTACAATACAACATTTTAAACACAACCTCCGGTTGCCCAAAAGCCAGTTCAATTTTAATCATGATTAATTTTTCGAGAACCAATCAAAGAAGGCTTTTACGAAAATTTTATTGGTAATTAATTGAAGAGAACCAATCAGAGAAGGCTTTAAAAAACGGCTTCTCTGATTCGGTTTTTTTTTTAAATTAATCACGATTAAAATTTAACCGGCTTTAGTGCAACCGGTTCTAAAATATGTAATTCCAATAAGGAGAAATATTCATCTCAACATCTTATAGTATTGTTATACAGGGTGTTTCAGAAGTAGTGTCGAGAATTTTAGGGTATTGTACCTGGATGCTAGGAGACTACAAATGTCATATTTGAAGTGTCCAAAACTCAGCCGTTATCCTTATAGCTGCCATTTTGTTTTTTCACTTAAAAATTTTTATCTCAAGAACGAAATGTTGTATTGATCTGAAATTTGGCATGAATATTTATGCTATAAAGACTCAACTATAAAAAATAAAAAAAAAAATTTTTCGTTGAAATTTTTCGAAATGGCGGCCATTTTAAATTTTTGATGGCGAATATCTCGAAAACCGTCCATTTTACAGAAAATTTACAAGAGACAAAAAAGTTAGAAAATGTTTTCACGATTCCAATGATACCTAATTTATTAAGATTGGTCGGAGAATAACAGAGAAATTAATTTTTTTCGTACTGCATGCATGACCACTTTTCACCATTTCTCTCTCTTGGGTTAACAGCCGTAGGGCTGGTTGGCAGCAGCTCTCCATGCTTTTCTGTCGTCCGCTTTCCGCTTCAGCTCGTAGTATGATCCACATCTCATATCCCGTAGCAATTGTTTCATATACTCCAGCCTAGGTCTTCCTCTCATATTCCTTCCCTCAACCATTCCCTCCATTATCCTTGTCAGTAGAGTGTCACGTCTGATGATGTGGCCAATCAGCTGTGCTCTTCTTTGCTTGATCCACTTCAAGAAGTTCCGGTTCTCTCCCACTCTTTCAAAAAACTTGCTCATTTGTAATCATATCTCTCCAACTGATCTTCATCATTCTTCTGTAGCACCATGCCTCGAATGCAGCCAATCTTCTTTCCTCTCTCACCCCCATTGTCCACGCCTCACTTCCATATGTTGCAGTACTCCATATAAAGATCAATATTAATTTTTTAATTCCAGATGTATTTAAGATGAAGCTTTGAAACTCGGTATGGCTCCATATGGGCAAACAGATGATTTTACAATGGTTTTCAGATGATAATGTTTGTCTTGTAAAAGTATTGTTGTTTCATTAAAAGTAAAGAACCAGATGTAGTGCTTCCTATTCCTTAGTCTCACGTTTCCTAGGTCTTATTTCTATCTTAAATTTCCAGCTTCAATATTTTCTTACGTTGCTTCTACACAAATATTTAATTATTGTAATGGAATTTAGTTCGCTGGAGTACACCGATATTCACTTCATGTATGGAGCAGCTCTTGGCAATGCGACCGAAGCAAGAAGAATGTATGCAGCTGCATTTCCAAACCGCCGTCTCCCTTCCGACAAGGTGTTCACAAGAACTCACAATCGGCTGAGAGAAGTTGGTTCATTTGAACGGAACAGGGTAATTGCTGGTAGGCCTCGAGCAGTTCGAAATGTTGCTTTTGAAGAGGAAGTATTGCAGAAATTCGATTTCAATCCTAGAACGAGTACGAGAGCAGTTGCAAAGCAAATCAATTCAAGTGCTTCTTCTGTGTGGCGTGTACTAAACAAGGAAAGACTTCACCCCTTCCGCTTCCAAAAAGTTCACTCATTGGTTGAACGCGACTATGAGCCAAGAGTAAACTGTGCCCGTTGGTTTCTTCAGCAAGACATTATCCAACCAAATTTTCTAGAAAATGTGTTATTTACCGATGAGTCCAGCTTTACAAGAGAAGGAATCTTCAACTCTCGCAACAGTCACGTCTGGGCCTTAGACAATCCTCATGAGGTCAAAGTGCGTGGTTATCAGCATAGATTTTCGCTGAATGTTTGGACGGGTATCTTAGGTAATCGCGTGATTGGACCATACATTCTTCCTAATCGTCTGAATTCTCCCACGTACATTACTTTTTTAAGAGACATACTACCAGAACTTTTGGAAGATGTGCCTCTTGCAAACAGATATAATATTTGGTTTCAACATGATGGTGCCCCTGCTCATTTCGGAAATGTTGTTACGGACTTTCTGAACATGACCTATCGTCAGCGGTGGATTTGGCGGGGTGGACCAGTACCGTGGCCCGCACGTTCACCTGACCTCAACCCTTTAGATTTTTTTTCTGGGGCCATATGAAAGACCTTGTTTACAGCACGCCAGTAGAAAACGAAGAAGACCTTGTGGCAAGAGTGGTTGCTGCAGCAGGTGCCATTCAAGATGATGAAAATGCTTTTATAGCAGTTCGACGGTCCATGATTGAAAGGTGCAGACTGTGTAATCAAGTTGAAGGACGGCATTTTGAGCAATTGCTGCATTAGTATCAGTGAACCGATTTGAGTGAAATTAATATTTTTCAATGTAGAATAAAATTTGGAGGAAGTTATTCTTGTATATTTCTGTAATAAGAACGGTTTTCATGAAATTATAAAAAAAATTAATATTGATCTTTAAATGGTGAAAAGTGGTCATGCATGCAGTACGAAAAAAATTAATTTCTCTGTTATTCTTCGACCAATCTTAATAAATCAGGTATCATTGGAATCGTGAAAACATTTTCTAACTTTTTTGTCTCTTGTAAATTTTCTGTAAAATGGACGGTTTTCGAGATATTCGCCATCAAAAATTTAAAATGGCCGCCATTTTGAAAAATTCCAACGAAAAATTTTTTTTTTAATTTTTATAGTTGAGTCTTTATAGCACAAATATTCATGTCAAATTTCAGATCAATACAACATTTCGTTCTTGAGATAAAAATTTTTAAGTGAAAAAAACAAAATGGCAGCTATAAGGATAACCGCTGAGTTTTGGACACTTCAAATATGACATTTGTAGTCTCCTAGCATCCAGGTACAATACCCCAAAATTCTCGACACTACTTCTGAAACACCCTGTATATCTCAAAGAATAATATTGTAGTCTTACTTGTAACTTAGTAAATTCTTACTACATTGAATTGTAGCCTTACCAACAAATTTGACCTTCCAAACTCTGTGCGGTAAGCAGAGAGCTTCTGGTGTTAAAAAGGGTACTTTTGCCAGCATTTGGCCGAAGACAGACTTGATGCCATCTGGCCCAGCCAGACCTCCCTTGCTGCGAGCTCGTTTCACCTGGATGCGGTTCAGCTCAATCACTGGGCCATGTTGTCTGTCCCTTACCATCGTCGCATTCATCACCTACACAAAAACACCACACTTTTCATTAAAAAGTAAATTCGTATGGCTTTTGTTGGTGGGGAGTCCCTTGCGGGAAGGTCCCACCGCCTGAATATATAATTTAAGTCGTCAATGGGCCTTACGACTGTCATACTTCAGCCGGGACCGACAATTTAACGTGCCCATCCGATAACATGGGAGTGATCTGGTTAAAAACTTTTTGGTAATGAGAGGGTTTGAACCCGGGATCTCTATGCATTAAATAATGGCAATAAACAAACCATTCTATTCAATGCAACTGGAATGAGATTCACTTTAAACTCTAGGAATTCCTCATGTCAAAACATTATTGCTCTCCATTCAACTGTTGTCTCAAATAAATCTCACAATATCGCAATCTTGCAAACGGTATGCAATCAAATTCTACTGAAAAATAAATAAATACTCCCTTATCAGTGGAGCTTACCATAATATAGATCCCAAATTAAAAAGGATGTCACGTGTTCCGTTTACTTAACTGGCGCCCGAACAAACGGGACCGCAGACGTTTCGGTAAAGTTCAATTAACTTTTTTTTCGCGACCAACTGTCTCGAATCCAAAACGCGAGTGTAACTCCTCATCTGCGGCCTACCCTCATCACTCTGGAACCAAGTGCACAGCCTTCCATCCTGGCAGAGAGAAACAACACCTGGCGGCCCCTAACCAACAGAGAACCAAGCGACACGGATTCATCCACGGACGAGGACCAGGACGATCCAAGTACGCTCTCCAAACCAGTTGTGAGTACCAAACAAAAGAACTTCATCAAACCCTCAAAACTGCATCCAGTCTTATCTTCAACTTCAGATATTTCAAAAATGGCAACAATCACTAAACCTATTCCACATGAACTCTTGAGATACATACCTCATTACGATGGTACTTCTCACAAGTTACATCAATTCATATCTACTTGCGAAGACCTTTCTATCGGCTACTGTGCTGATAACATTCAAGAAAAAGAAGCTAATCACTGGATTCTTTTCAAAGCTGCTATGTGCAAACTTGAAGGACCAGCCGAAGCAGTAGCATTCAACAACAGTTGTTCTTCAATAAAAGACTTGATAAAATCACTGAAACAAAATTTTGCTGATAACAGATCTGTACCTGAACTCATTGCTGAGTTGACTGTGATGAAATCCTATCAAAGGGAACATCCTATTGACTTTTTGAACAGACTTGATGAAAAACGTACAAATGTAATTACTAAGTATAAGCTAGATGGTGTTACAGGTTTACTATTAGAAAATTTGATTTGTCAACTGAATGCTACACTTGTAAATACTTTTGTGCATGGAGTTCACCCAACATTAGGGTCACATTTGCAAGTACTACAAGTACAAGACCTAGATGATGCTAGGAATAAGTTAATCAACGATTGTAGTATTGTATTACAGCAACTACGCTAAAAAACCACTATTGAAACAATGAACAGGGTAGATAGTAGGAAACATTCCAACAACACAACAACATTTAGAAATCCTAATTACGAACAAAACTTTCAAAAACAATGGTCACACGACAATTCTTTCGAACAAACACACAGACCCTTCCAAAGTAGACAACAATTTTCACCACACAATGTTCAACAAACTAACTTCTCCCAAAACTTTCAACAAAATTTTTCAAATCAAAGCTTCCAAAGACAAAACTATCGTCCAAACTTTCAACAACAACGTTTTCCACAACAAAGCTTTCAGCAGCAAAACAGTAATTTCAAACCTAACACTCAAGTAAGTTCGTCAAACACAGTGTCTATGCGCACTCAAAGAACAGACCCTGTACAAAAATTGAAAACTTACAGATCACCATATGAAGTAAACTACTTAGAGGAAGAACCAGAAGATAACTACAATCAGAACCTGATTGAGGCTATGCAATGTCAAATAAACACTTTGACTGAATCACTCAACAAACTCACGAACCATTTTTTAGAGTCAGGCCCCCAGTTTTCGGAGGACCCCCCAAGCGACTCGACTTGAACATCTTAAACAAATCTCTTCCTTACTTTCTCGATCAAAAGAAAAGAAAATGGCTAGTAGACACAGGATCTGCTAAAAACTATATGCATCCATCATTGGTCTCTCCTGAGATCACTCGATACAAGGAAGACTTTATTGTAAAAACTCCTAATGGAGAAAGTAAAGGAAACGAATATATTTTTTTCAACACTGAAAATGTATTTTCCCAACCCCATAGAATAAAGATGTATATATTTGATTTCTCCACTAAGTATGACATACTTCTTGGAAATGAAACTTTACGTGCGTTTAAGATGAATGTAAACTTTGCTAATGATAAACTTGAATATAAGGATGGAATGAAAGAATTGTTGTTTTTGCTAGATAATAAGAGTGTTACATTACAACCAGGCTACAACTTGATCTCAATCCCGGTTAAGTCAGCCCCAAATGTAACACCAGGATTAATTAAAGAAGTGAATACAGATGTATATACTGTTGAAGAAGGTATTGTAGAAATCACTGATAATAAATGTAAATGTGTTGTTTTTTCAAATGAGCTTCTGACTATCTATCCGGAGCCCATGGATGTAGAAGATGTAGAAGAAATTATAGAGCCAAAACAATTCACGACCAATTGTCCTGAAAACTTGGCAGATATAATTCAAGATATACCATCTCTATTACGAACAAGTCACATGAACGAGGAAGAAAAACTTAAAATGATTAGCCTAGTTCAGCAGTTCCCTGAAATAATAAAACGAGAAAATGATCCCTTGAGTAGTACAAATTTGCTAAAACATACAATCAATACGAAAGACGATCTTCCCGTCTACACAAAAAACTACAGATACCCACAGATTTATAGGGAAGATATTGAACTTGAAATCGACAAACTACTAAAAAACAAAATTATCCAACACTCCAATTCGCCATACAACAGCCCTATTTGGGTGGTTCCCAAAAAACCTGATGCATCAGGCAAGCGGAAAATCCGTATGGTTCTAGATTACCGTAAATTGAATGATTAAACCATTGATGATAAATTCCCCCTACCCAACATTGAAGATCTGTTTGGCAAAATAGGCAGGGCTACATACTTTTCAGCCATTGATCTGGCCTCCGGTTTTCATCAAATCCAAATGGACCCGCAATCCGTACCTAAGACAGCTTTCTCAACAGAGCACGGACATTACGAGTTTTTACGTATGCCGTTTGGGTTAAAGAATGCACCCCCTACGTTTCAGAGGGCCATGAACATAATTTTTTCAAGAATGACCAATGTACTAGTCTACATGGATGATATAATAATTTTCTCTGATAGCCTTGAGGAACATTTAAAGCATTTGAAATCGGCATTTACGAAACTAAAAGAACACAATTTGAAAATTCAACTTGATAAAACTGAGTTTTTCAAGCGTGAGTTGTTGTATTTAGGGCACATCATTTCGGAAAAAGGTGTGATGCCTAACCCCTCTAAAGTTGAAGCCATAAAAAACTTTCCAATCCCTAAGACCGCCAAAGAAATCAAACAATTTCTAGAACTGACCGGTTACTATCGCAAAATGATTAGAAACTATGCTAAAATAGCTAAACCACTCACTGCTGCTTTGAGAAAAGATGTAAAGATCAATCCCAATAGCAAGGACTACAGGGAGGCTTTTGAAAATTTGAAACTAATGTTACAAAACAGCCCCATCCTACAATTACCTGACTTCTCGAAACAGTTTCTTGTCACCACAGACGCGAGCAACTTTGCCATCGGAGGTGTATTGTCCCAAAAGTTTGATGGTAATGACCTCCCAATAGCCTATGCATCACGAACACTTAATAAGAGTGAGGTTAACTAATCTTGCCATCGGAGGTGTATTGTCCCAAACGTTTGATGGTAATGACCTCCCAATAGCCTATGCATCACGAACACTTAATAAGAGTGAGGTTAACTTATCGACTATAGAAAAAGAGCTACTTGCTATTGTATGGGTATGCAAACATTTCAGACCATATCTATACGGACGAAAATTTTTGATTCAAACAGACCACAAACCTTTACAATGGCTTAGAAACATGAAAGAACCTAATTCAAAACTACTCAGATGGAAGTTACTTTTGGATGAATTTGACTTTGAGATTAATTACGTGCAGGGAAAAACCAATCACGTGGCAGATGCACTGTCCCGCATACCCTCGCAGCCCATCAATTTAATGGACAACGATGATAATGACTTTTTAGGCTTCGGCAACGAAGACCTACCCTTTCATGGCTTTGACGACATAAACGTAGACGATTTGATTCAGTTGAATAGTAACAATGACCTAACACCGATAGATTATCCTAATGGTTATCTTGATGACATCGCGAATGCTTTAACTCGATTCAATAACCAAGATGATGCTAATGCTAATACTTCTGAGCCCCATGATATGGAAAATAATGATTGTGGTACTGGTAGCTCTGTTTTCGATATGAATGACTATATTCTTCTTCGTGAAGACAATGCCGATCATACCGATACTCATCAACCAACTAAAGAAATTGACGACAATGCTTTACCAATTCATAATGACACTGACAGCCTTGTGACAATTCATTCAGCAGACAGTTCAAATGAACAAATTCAGATAGTAGACGACGATAAAATATTGAACGTTGAACATAATCAGATACTTATTGAACGCGGAAACAAAACACCTACCCTTCAGAAAATTTTTGATAAGAACAGACTCCTTCTCTGTTTTCAAGACCCCTTAGATTTCGAACAAATAAACAAATTTTGTTTAGAATACCTGAAACCGAATACCACGTATGGTGTATATTGTTCAAAAGATGGTTTATTGAGTAATCAGTACGAATCAATGTTTAACAACTTTGCTAAAGTCATTAAGGAAAGTTTCAACTCAGTTAAGATTAAGCGGTATAAAAAAGTTAATCTTGACATTACTGATCCCGACGAACAAAAAGAAGTAGTTTCCAATTATCATACTGGAAAAACCTATCATAGAGGAATTTCAGAGAGTTACTCACACATTCGACGACGGTACTATTGGCCTTCAATGATGCGTGATATTACTAACTTCATAAACAAATGCCCAATATGTTTAAAGACTAAATACGAACGTCGTCCCATTCGTGCAGAATACAAAGTATCCCCTACTCCTACAAAGCCCTTTGAAAAACTGCAACTTGATGCCTTTCAGTATGACAAACGTAAATTTTTATCAATCATCGACTGTTTCTCCAAACGACTCGTAGTCTATCCCCTCACGAGTCTTAATCAAATCGAGGTAAAAGACCATCTCTTCGACTATTTTTCTCTCTATCCAACCCCCAAGATCGTACAGATGGACAACGGCAGAGAATTTGACAACGCTGGTTTACGTGATTTTCTAAAACTTTATGAAGTCGAACCTTATTATGTTACCCCTGGTCATCCAGACTCGCAAGGGTTAATTGAAAGAACTCACTCCACTCTAATTGAACTTTTAAATTCTATCCAACTTCAAAATAGAAATAATACCACTGAAGCCAACATGAAAACGGCCGTGATTGCGTTCAATAACACACTCAATTCCACCTTAAAAATGACACCAATGGAAATAACATTCGGCATCTCTGAGAATTCTTTTCTGAATGACACTACAGAACAACTTATCACTGAAGAGCGTACAAAAGAGTATCATGATAGGTTACAGCTTATACATAGATTGGTAAAAGATAAGGTAGAGATTGAAAAACAAACTAGGACAGAATTATTGAATAAGAATAGGGAAACAGACGTCGAAATCCCCGAAGCCCCGTTTATTAAAACAACCTTCAATAAAAAAGAACAAGCCAAAATTCTTCCAAGTACAATATGATAAACAACAAAATGTTGCTACAAATTCCAGAGCAATTCAAAAACGACCATTCAAAATCCATCCTAATAGGATGAAACGACCACGGAAAATAGTTAAAAAGAAAAATAATAAATTTGTTTCAGAACAAGATGATCCTCATTCTCCTGCTGCTGGTCCCAGCAATGTCGTATAAAGTAACGGACTTGACCAAATCATCTGGCATTACACCAGTTCGAGTACAGAACTCCTTCATTATAAATGGCACATACACATACATGCACAACATAAACATTACACGACTACATGTTGAACTAACACATATTGAAGACTCTGTAAACCTTTTAAGAGCTAAGGATAGTGATAAGAATCGTTGTAATATTTTACGTTTGTATTTAGATTATATTAAGTTAAAATTTGATCATATTCATATAAATAATCTTAGAATTAAGAGAGGTCTCATAAACGGACTTGGTTCCGCAATAAGCTGGATTACAGGAAATATGGACTCTGACGACAAAGCGAAATATGACAAAATTTTAGAGAAAGTGCAAGCAAATGAATATCATTTAGAGCATAATGTCGAAAATCAATTGTCAATCAATAGAAACTTGATACACAAATTTAACAATGGGATTGATGTCATTCATGCCAACAATGTCAAGCTGAAAAATTATTTTAATTCAATCACCACTCAATTCACTTCAATAGAGCTAACTCAACAACATTCTTTCTTATTCAACACATTGACTCTCATAAAAAATAAAATAGACGATATTATGGTGAGCTTAGAATTTTGTCGACTAAACATAATCCATTCAAGTATTCTGTCTAGAAACGAATTGTCTTTATTAATTCATTCGGCTAAATTGTCTCTCATATCTGATGAACCAGAAATTTTGTGGCAGCTAGGGTCTGCACATTGTCATGTGAAAGATGATTTCATTACTTATTTTATACAATTGCCTTTGTATTCTCATGCCTATGAGACATTTTTTCTCCTATCTTACCCAGTCGTAAAAGGAAATGAGTTGCGAACAATTGTTGAACATCCGTCCTTCATAATTCGAAAAGATAACTCATTGTTTACAGGAGATTGTTTACTAATAAGAAATAATTATTATTGTAAGAATATGTCTAGAATAGTTAATAAGTGTATAAGTCAACTTTTAGACGATAAGGACCTTCATGATTGTAAATCTTTGGTTATAAGTGAGGCTCAACCTTTTATAAGATACATTCAAGTCATAAATAAATATTTAATGTTCAATATTACTACTTGCACTATAAGTAAACAAAATCAAAACATTACAATTTATCCAAGGAAGACTCAATTACTGAGCCTTGAAGAATCAGAAAAGCTGTTTAATTTTTTAGAACCATACGTTTATTGGGAAAGCATTGTATCCTTACCCTCAGAACAACCTGCGAGAACACTATATACAAATCTATCTTTCGACTTGATCCATAAAGCTAATCTAAATATAGAACCACTAGAAATTATAGAGGATTTTACAACTGAAAGCAATTACCTACTTCATTATATTCTTATCCCAATTGGAATTTTTGTGCTGTTGATAATAATTGCAGTTATTACAAATGTAAAATCTCATTGAAATTTTGTAATCGAAATATTCCTGATAAGAAACAAATAGCTTGTAACTTAGGCGGACCGTACCTCCCAACCGAAACTCCTACTTGAAAAATTGTTCTCACACTTTTGTATTAGTATGTATTGATAACTTAGTTGAGTATTATTTTATATTGTTTTTAACCAGTTTTTGTATTTTGGGTCTTATCAGTTTTTTGTCGCTGAGGACAGCTCCAAACTTGGGGAGGGAGAAGTTATACCCATTGTTATTGTATAGTAGCTGATACAGCACTTAGAATAGTATATAAGCTCTAGTAATTAAGATTCTTTGTCTCATTTCTGTATTTTGGGCAGTCACTATGCCGGTTTGTTTCTTGAATAAATCTTTTTAAAAAGGATGTCACGTGTTCCGTTTACTTAACTAAAGACAAAGATGGAGACATATTGATTGTCAAATTTTACAAGATTGTAAACAAAAAATAGAAGGATTTCTACAATGAAACTGCACGAAATGGTAACAAAAGTATTGATCAAGTAGAAAAAACGACGCTAAAAATCATTGTAATAATCATATTTCACAATCAAATGAACTATTTTTAATTAAATAGATTTTAGAATACATTAAAACAATTCCTTCAAACCAACATACCTTTTTATTTTATTTCTTTTAATCGCCAAATTGATAATAATTCTCGAAAAGACGTAGAAATATAACAAACATTTTATTTAACTAATCGGATTTCTTCGACTCAACTACCGAAGATTTTCTAAATTTTTAGCAAAGTCGGAATAACAGCGTCTTGAATTGATTAGTTTCAAATATATATTCAACCAAGTATCTTAACTAAGCACGTTGAATAACGTATAGTACTTGAATAGTAGTATATGTACTTTTAATATTAAATGATAATTATGAAAAATATAGTTAGTCTCAACAAAAAACCATCAATGAAATGTATTTTATACCGTCCTTATAAATTCTATTGGATTGAACAGAAGATGTTCGTCAAGTTCCGTTTAATCTGGTAGAATTCATAACCATAGTTGACCGGGATATCCTCATTAATAAACTGTATTATATTGGTGTAAGGGACATGTCATTGAACTGGTTCAGGAGCCAGGAGCCATCTCTCGGACCGTTGCCAGATTGTCACTATTCTGAATTAAAATAGTATGAGTAGAGATTTGAAGTATGGCGTTCTGCAGGGAAGCACCCTAGGGCCAATTTAATTTTTAATTTTTGTTAATAGCTTGGGAAAGCTGAATCTACAGAACGGTGATTGCTTCTTATATGCTGATGACACAGCTTTACTTTATTTGATGGTTGCTCTTGAAATGAGGTATACGAACCTGACTTGGAATTAAGATTGTACTCATATGGAGCGTTGGATGAATGTGTGGTATGTAACACAGTTGAAGCTGTCTCAGAATACAAGTATCTAGGAGTATTATTCGATAAACGTTTGAAATTGAGCTCCCATTCAGAAAAGTATTCAAAAAATCATTTTTAAAAACGTCATTTTTACTAGGAATAAATTAAGGAAATTAATATACATTTTCAATTTTCTAAGTAAAATCATGAATATTGGAATGCTTAAGCAAGTATATTATGCATATACCCAATCTATCTTACAGTATGGTATCTTGGCTTGGGGAGGCGCCACAAACACTGTCCTGAATGAATCCCTTGGAAGTGACTCAAAAATCTATTAGTAAAACGGCGTTACAGAAAAATAGTAGGTACTCTACTGAAACCCTATTTAACGAGTTTAAAGTATTTAATATTATTCAGCTGTATGTTCGATCCTTACTTATGAATCTACAAGAATAAACCAGACATATTCGCTCAAGTCCAACATAGCTACACAACCAGGAGCTTAGTGAATGTTGGTATTGTTATTCCTAGAGTATCCAAATCAATCAACCAATAAAACAGATTCCTTCTATAAAGCAAATATAATATACTAAAAACTCCTCCAACACAATCATTAAAGACTTTGAAGCACGGTCCATAGATGTCTACAAACGCCACATTAATAGGTGGTTATTGATGGTTGGTAGGATAAGAATTTTAGATTTTCTTAAATCAAACTACGTATACTTTTTGATAAGACTAGCCTCAATTCATGCAGAGATGGTTGGTCATTGTTCTGATCCGTTTCTCTTGTTCTTGGCTTGACAGTGAGTTTTCTGCCTCTCATTCATTTTTCTCTCTCTTCTTCTTCTTCACATCATACTTCATTTTTCCATCTCTCATTTGAATCTTTTCCATAATTCAATATTTGCTTTCACATAAATTGTTATATTTGTCATTATGTTAACTTATGAACTATTCAGATTGCTACTCTTTCCTGCACACAGGCATTTCGCCCATGCATGGAAAAAATGTTTATTATTTTCCATTTGGAATGTATTTGGTTTGTAACATGAAATAAATAAATAAATTAGGACGGCAAAAAATCGAATGTCCAAAAATCAATGTGTGTTTAACTGGCTATAGTAGTCAAATAAAACATTCATCTGTTGCAGGTTACTTCATTTGCATAATTAAACTGAGAGGTACCTTTTTGAACATAGCCTCTTTGGTGGCATAGACGAGCGAGCCCCGGAGCGAGTCGAGGCTGACCTCGCCGGTGAGTGGGAACATGGTGACGACGGGGCAGATGAGGTCAGAGAAGTGATGCAGCAACACGAGGCGACTCCTCAGCAGGGTGGGGGGCAGCTCCTTCAGCACATCGTACTCCATCGGCACTTTCGGCGGCAGGCGACGCGGCATCGGCTTGTCTGTGCTCCACGCCAGTGTGTGAGCCGAGCCGCACGCTACCCGCGTTATCTTTTTGCCCTGAAAACCAATTCATTTCAAATTCAATTTGAATCAAGTATTTCGAAGGGCCTACTTGATTTTTTGATTAATAGAGAAATGATTTCATAGTACCCTTTTGTTTCAATTTGTGTTTTATATAAAAAAGTTTTGAAAAACAAAAGGGTACTATGAAATTATTTCTTTATCAATTGATTCGAATTATTTGTGGACTAAATTGAGAAAGGACCATCCTTCTATTTTAATTCGCAAGGTGAATGTTTCAAAGTTTCGAGTCCACTAAAACACAATAGAAATTTATATTTTTATTACAACATAACCTGTGTTTCTGATTTTATTCATATTGATTACAACAATACTTTTGTCGTGGGAAAAATAAAATTGAATTCCGTTGATATGAAGTAATTAATTTCATCTGAAGTAATTTATGATAATAAGTATTTGAAGTAATTCATTTCAAAGCACAGTAATAAATAACAGTCTCCAGAGATATCAATTCAAATTCAATTTATTTGCTATAAAATTATTACAAATCAAATAGACAAAATGCGATATAATAAACATGAAGTAGACAAAACTTCAAATGGAAAAAAATAATAAACATCTCTTAGTTACTATTTTAAATATAATTAAAAACTGTACTTGAATAAAATTTAGATCACTGTTACAAGGAATTTGATTATTCCATAATTATTGTAAAATTATGTAGTGTACATTTAAGAATGTCCATTCAAATTGGGAAGAGCAGAAATTTAAGAATTCGTCTGTATATTATTTGCTATTGATCGGATTTAATGACTAGTAGTATTTTAGTAAGTATCAAAATAAAATTCGTATTGTTCCATATTCAAACCTAATAGATTAGAAGAATTGACAAAAATAATTGATAAATACCTAGCACTACAGGTACTTTCATATTAATGTGCATATGACAAAGATGAGGTGAAAGTTGCAAGTAATTCCCTATCAATTCTGTTAATATTGTTTTTGTTTTTTCATTTTTTACAACTGGTGAGCACGATATTTTTTTTAGTTTGTAATGTTATTGTGTATAATGTAATATTGTTGGTATTTTTATAATGTTCAACTCATACTGAAGTTCTCTTTTCTTTTTCTCTTGTATTTTTAGTTTTATTATAATATTTTTTCTCTTTCTTAATTTGCTTTGTGTTTACAGAAACATTTCCTTTTTTCTGCCCAAACAGGTTTTTGTAACCTTTGGGATTATTTTCCATAATCATGATTTTTTGTAATGTTCTTTAGGGTATGATTGTGATTTTTTAGTTATCTTGTACGGTAATTATTTCCGTAATTGCATGCTTTGTATATACTGTAAAAAATGGAAAATGAATTGATTTGATTTAAAAAAAAATCTGAAAACTGTAAGTGAAACCTGTAAAAGATGCTTCTTGAGTGGTTTTGAGCTTTGTTTCTTTGAGGAAAAATTTGCTGAATAAACACCTTACACCTACATCTTAAATGGCTCTCCTGGAATTGACGAACGACACACAGTCTTAAAAATCCATATATACTGGAATTATCAGTTTTAATCATTGACGTCTTGAATGATATAGTATATTCAGGCGAGGTGGAACTTCTGTCAGGGACTCCCTTGACCAATAAAAGCCTTATGATTATGCATCAGTTTCAATGAAATAATAATTTGCATGGATTCAAAGTGGCTTATATTTACCTGTAAAGCTACAACCAGCCTTGGTTTCTGGATAGCATTTGTGGTTCCATCACCCAGCTGGCCTTCATCATTGTCTCCCCACGTGTACACTTCTCCCTGATCACTGCATGCCACACAGTGAAGGGATCCTAGAAAAATATTTAATTCAACGTCATATTCAATAATACCAATCAGTCAATATTTATTTGATTTTTGAAATAATCACAGCCTGTGTATTTTTCTCCCATATAAATTGAGAAACATTTATTAATAAAATATTAAAATAATAAAAATTCGGATGAAAAGATATTGATAAAGATGTTACCTGTTGCAATGCTGATAATTTTCTTCCCTTGCAAAGCTGCCACTTTACGGGGCCGACGGACATGATCCTGAGAATTATGCCCCAGTCTGTAGTAGTCTCCCTTTCCCCTACAAATTAAACAGAAATTCATAATTATAAATTGCATAACCGAATCATGATGAAACAAATGTTTATTGAATGAATTATTCACTCATGTCAGTACTGTTACACTTTTTTCCACGAATAAACAAATTATATTGAAAACAGTTTATTCTTAAATTGACTCGCTCATGAATTTCATAAGATGGATCAAAGACAGATTAATAATATTCAAATAGAACTCATACTAGATATTAGATCTAGTTTAAGGTACATGAACTACTCTGTTCCGCAGGGATCTGTTTTGGGGTCATTTTTGTTCCTTTGCTACTTGGGGGGATTACCAAAATATAGGAAAGACGTAATTGAAAATACTAAATTTTGTATGTACGCGGATGATATTAGTTTAAGCATATTTGACAAAGACTTGGATATTATTGAAGAAAAATGTAATGACACAATTTTCCTTTTAAAAATCGTTTCAAGTAAAATTAAACTTTTGCTAAATAATGATAAAACGAAATTGGTTCATTTCACCTGTAGAAATCCCAATAGAAAAAGTACCGTCAACCTAAATAACCTAGAGAACATAAAATTTTTAGGTCTAGATCTAGATAACAAATTCAATTGGGAAGAGCATGTATCAAGAGTATGTAAAAAAGTAAGTACATGAATATTTGCACTAAGAAGGCTGGCTCCATTTTGTAAGTCGTGCAGGACATTTTTTAAAAAGTTAGAATTAATGACGGTGTATGGACTTTATATTTACAAAACAATATTACAAGTAAAAATAATGAAGACAAATTCCCCAGGCAATCTAGTGTGCATCACTATAATACAAGAAATAGGAATAACTTTATTATCAAAGAACATAGTAAAGAGAAGTACAAACAAAGCCCAACCTATTTAGGCATCAAATTCATTACTTACCTTCATACTAGTATAATTCATGAAAAAGATATTACAATGTTTAAAAATAAACTGAAAAAGTATATTGTGGAATTGGAATTGTACAGTTATGAAGAATATTATAGTGCCAACTCATTATTCAGACTATCTATTGTAGATGTATTTTGTTTTTTTATTGTATTTATTTTATTATTTTGTTGAAAATAATAAATAAAGAAAGACGCATTCATGTACATTTTGATGTATGTTTTGAATAGAGAGATTGATTGATTGATTGATAGGTCATTATATTCATACGTCAGTAGTATTGACTAGTTTATTATTATTATTCAAATTATTATTAAATTTAATATTCTTAAATTTTCACTTTTTGTGTAGTTGAGAAGTTGATATTGTGGTAATTATTCATATTGAATGAAAAAGACTAAGAAATTGTCAAAAAACCACTGATTTATTGATAATTAGAAAGACCGGTTTCGGTTATTACACCATTGTCAATCTCTGATAAACTAAAACTAAATATAAGAGCAGCAGAATTTATACTAGTAGGCGAGTACTGCTATTGGTCGAGGGCATGAACGCCTGCCATTGGCCTAGCTAGACAGTCTCCTCCCCCTCAACGGTGTGACAAAATGGCGGCATAAGCAACAGAATCGCCATGATAATAAAATTTACTTTTAGTACAAAATAAGAATCAAGAAAACAAGTGTGAAAGATAATAAAACAAATATGTAAATGGAAAAACTATTGACTAATGTATGCTTACAATTTTATGATAAAACTAAATTCGTAGTGTTGTATTGGTTGAAATGAATCTGGTCATTTAAACTATACTGGGAATTTTCCTTGATTACTCTTGTTATTTCTAAAGCCTCTAGAATATTCAAAGATCTACCTTTGTTATTAACATGCAGAAACTCAACATTCTCCTTAACTGTGAACTTGTGATTATTTGTTATCAAATGTTCTGCAAAGTTAGATTCCCCACTTTGTTTATTCCAATCTCTGATGTGTTCTTTAATTCTACTTTTGAAACTTCTACCAGTCTGACCCACATAACAAGCACTACAACCATCACATTTAAGTTTGTACACCCCGCTTTTATCCCAAATATCAATTTTGTCTTTATTCCAGCTAAATAGACTATTTAAAATCGGTTTGGTCTTGAAAGCAACATGAAATCCATTCCTCTTCAATTCCCTACCTATCTTATCAGATACAAGGCCTAAATATGGGATAGTATAGTTTAAATGACCAGATTCATTTCAACCAATACAACACTACGAATTTAGTTTTATCATAAAATTGTAAGCATACATTAGTCAATAGTTTTTCCATTTACATATTTGTTTTATTATCTTTCACACTTGTTTTCTTGATTCTTATTTTGTACTAAAAGTAAATTTTATTATCATGGCGATTCTGTTGCTTATGCCGCCATTTTGTCACACCGTTGAGGGGGAGGAGACTGTCTAGCTAGGCCAATGGCAGGCGTTCATGCCCTCGACCAATAGCAGTACTCGCCTACTAGTATAAATTCTGCTGCTCTTATATTTAGTTTTAGTTTATCAGAGATTGACAATGGTGTAATAACCGAAACCGGTCTTTCTAATTATCAATAAATCAGTGGTTTTTTGACAATTTCTTAGTCTTTTTCATTCAATTCTTAAATTTTGCCACTAAATTACTAGTAACCACTAAATCCACTAACCTGATACCAATGGTTCCAACCAGCCTCAACTAACTTAGTAACCACTAAATCCACTAACCTGATACCAATGGTTCCAACCAGCCTCAACTAACTAAAAGCACCTCTAACTAACTAAAAGTAATTTTCATGTAATGACACGGAAGTGAAGTAAATTGCAAGCATCTATGATCTTTTCAGCTGGAGTAGTCCAATTTGGGCTTAAGTTCACCTTAAACACAATTTCCTCCACCTGCATTTATACAAATATATTGTCCAAAGCTTGTTCAAACATCACTTTAAATCACAAAAAATAGAACAATCTATTAAGATTGAACAAAAATCTAAATAGTCCATTTTCTGAGCAAACTTCAGTTACACGGCACTCGTGATGAAGTTGATTATCTATCACTCTAGATGACAAATTTCATTGAAGATATGTACTGCTCCATACCCTAAACTCTAAGTTATAAAATGTTGCTCCAAGAGTAAAACTGGAATATACATTGAAAAAATAAGACTTTGATGTTGTCAATACCACTATATTTGTTCAAAATTAATTTATATTGCAGCTACATTTATATTATAGTACATTTGAATTGATTTTGAACAAATATAGTGGCATTGAAAACAACAACAAAGCCTTACAGTTACAACTGTAATTTAAATTGATTTTGAACAAGTATTGAAAACATCAACGTCTTATTATTTCAATTATGGAGAAATAGCAAACATGTTAGGCCTATTCATGAGCAAGTGCAATCCTCACAATCTCTTACCACACAATCAAATATAGTTGATTCAAGTTTTGGAAATATAAATAGTTACAGAAATATAGAGATATCACGTTGTATGCTAGCTGAGGGCTAATTGAATGATGACCACTGACCAGGTGTAAACACTGCCAGAGCGCATGAGCGCCACCGAGAACTGCGAGCCGCACTCGACCTTGATGACGCCAAGGCCGGCCAGCGATTCGATCTTCATGGGCACTTTGCAGCCGTCGGAGCCGCCGCGTCCCAGCTTGCCGTAGTCGCCGTCACCCCACGACCACACCGTGTCGTCGTCAGTCACGCACAGCGTCTGAGCGTCCCCGCTGCCGCACGCCACGTCCCACACCTGGTAGCTCATCAGCGCTTCCACCTAAGCCAATAACAAAAATGCTCACGCTAGAATTGAATTTATCGTTTCACTCATAAAATTACAGATTTATAAAACATCAAAACAGTTTCAGGTGAATCTCACTATTGTTATTTTTCTTTCTTGACAAACTTAATACACTAATCTATCAAAAACTGTACCATTGTTCGGTTCTCATACACACATGTTGAGGTCCATTTCATAATCAGTATCATAATCCCAACATTTTGATATTATAAACTCATTATAAGTTTGAAGTGTTTGAATTATTACCATATTCAAGATAACTGCCGAATACCATAGATTGTACATAGAAATGTGCAACAAAAAATCTTTAGTACCTAACATTTTCTTATATCGACTTCAGTTTTCAAATTTTTCGATATTCGTGAAAATCAAAATCTAATTCTAAAAACATGGTTAAAAGAGGTTAGAAATTTCTAATAAAATTCACACAATTTGTTCCTTTATTTGACGTTTTTGAAAATTTTTATGAGCGTTAAAAATGTTTGAAATGTGGCTTCGAACTCGACAAATTAACTCTTCCAACTTTGAGCGCTCATAAAAAGTTCAAAAACGTCAGACAAAGAAACAAATTAAATGAATCGTATCGGAGATTTCTACCTCATTACAACCATATCCTTAGAACTAAATTTTGACTGATAGTTTTCTAGTTATTGACATTTTTAAAATATCGAAAAATCAATATATCTCGAAAACTGAGGTCGATATACTTGTAAGAAAATTTCACCAAACATTTTTTATTGCAAATTTCATGCAGAATCTATGGCCTTCGGCTGGTCTCTGTGCGACACCCTGTCTATTGATAAATTATTATTTAAATTAAACCCGTTATAAATCGTATCCTTGCATTGTATGTTATATCAGATAGGATGATTTGTTGTGTATTGTAAAGTGTATTTTTCCTATTGCTGATGTAAACAATACAACTCGATTTGATTTGATTAATATACGAATTGTAAGTGAAAATATTTTCAGCTAAGAAAAAATATGAAGGAGATCCGATGTAAGTGAAAAGAATTGTCAAAAGGAGGGAACAGAAGATAAATTGCCAGTCAGGTTTCTTGAACACTATAGTAAGATTCAGGCTGTCAGTTCACCTGTCCACAGATAAACTGTCAGACGTTATTTCATACTGGAAGAGAAAAGATCTTCACAAATGTTCGATGACTGATCAGGTTCAAGTTCAACTAATTCAATTGGCTGAAGTTAATATTTAATGTTGAGTAAGAAGGCCCTCACTCAAGATCATGCTATTCTCCTCATAGAGAAATGAGCTGGCTCATTTGTATAATTCACAAAGAAACTAAATATCAGAATGAAAAACTGAATATAGAATATTAGGATTATTACATTATTTTGGCAAAATTGGATAACTCTTTGCAGAGCAAATCACCAGAGTGATCTGGTTAAAAACTTTTTGGTAATGAGAGGGTTTGAACCCGGGATCTCTATGCATTAAATAATGGCAACAAACAAACCATTCTATTCAATGCAACTGGAATGAGATTCACTTTAAACTCTAGGAATTCCTCATAAACCACAAAAAAATATTACCTACAAGTTTCACAAATAAATGACACAATATGTTGATCAATGGCCAACAACATTACAAACAAGTCTGACACAACATGATAGAAAATTTTATTCGATAATCTTGTACA
The DNA here is from genome assembly GCF_014356525.2 of Nilaparvata lugens. Taxonomy (NCBI): domain Eukaryota; kingdom Metazoa; phylum Arthropoda; class Insecta; order Hemiptera; family Delphacidae; genus Nilaparvata; species Nilaparvata lugens. Next base: position 34,194,642 of record NC_052510.1, read on the forward strand.
TTTTTGATTGATACGTTTCGATTGAATTGGCTTTCTTTTTTGAACCTTGGAGGACGTAGTAAGATGCAGCCCGGCTCTCTCTCCCACTTATTACTAAAAGGGAGAGAAGTTTGTTACTATTATAATATTATCTCTCTCCCATACAATGTACCCTCCTATACAGAATGTTCTGAAAAAAGGTGCCCGTAAGTCAGGGCGTGATTTCTCTCATCAAAAGAAGAAAAAAGTTCTAATTAAGATAGGTCCGAAAATGCTTAGTTACCAAGTTATACAGAGTGGAAGATTTAAAAAATAATCCTTAATTACATACAAAACGCATAAAAAATAGATAGATCTATTTTTCATGCGTTTTGTATGTAATTAAGGATTATTTATTTTTTTAAGGTTACATTTGTCTACTATAAACGTATTCTACATCTTCCTCTTCAAAATTAAAATTTCTACAAGTTCTGTAGAAAAAAGTTCTGTGTTTGCTGTACATTTACATAGTAAATCTGCTTCAAACTTTAAAGAAACTTGTTTTTCGGGACCAAGTTTCGCGTATTTCGTCACATATCTTAAAAATTAATGTAGCTACAGGTCTGGAAACGGTTTTATTCAATTTTTCAATTCATTTTACATAAAGTACGCTAAATTGTAAATCTTAATTAACAGCCAACAAATACCCGTAGGGCTTCGTTTCAGCAGGGGAACTGAAATTCAGATGAAATCTTTCATCCTGTATAACTTGGTAACCAAGCATTTTCGGACCCATGTTAATTAGAACTTTTTTCATCTTTTGATGAGAGGTAGTACATCTTCAAAAACTGGAGGTCCAGGCTGGAGTACCTCAAGGCTCAATTCTGGGTCCCTTACTGTTTCTGTTGTATGTGAACCAATTACCAAAAGAGTTAAAATATCACAGAGCTCTGTTGTTTGCTGATGACACATCGCTTATCTAGATAGTCTAGAAATAAATGCTTTTACTGGAGTACAGTCAATTGTCCAATTCTTGAAGCAAAGGCAATTAACAATAAATAGTAAGAAATGTCAATTCCTACAATTCAAAAGTAAATATAATTCAGTAGAGGATAGAGAAATAAATGTGTTTGTAGAGGAAAATGAATTAGACCAAGAAGAGAAAGTAGCATTCTTGGGAATTTTATTGGACAGGAAATTAACATGGCATCCTTACATTGAGAGGATATGTAATAAGATATCATCTGGGGTATTTGTCCTGCGGCAGCTTGCTAGGCTGAATGATGAAAAACTACTGTTAACTGCTTACCATGGACTTATACTATCTCATATTAGGTATGCTATTTTAGTATGGGGTAATTCATCTCAACAAAATATGGACAGGGTGTTTAAGATTCAAAAGAAGGCACTCAGATGTATAGAGAAAGTGAATAGGTTAGACTCTTGTAGGCCTTTATTTAAAAAGCTTGGTCTATTAACTGTGCCATCTTTGTATGTATATGAAGTTGTAATGCATATGAAAACGAGTGGTGTGATCCAGAATTCAGATGTTCATGAGTATAATACGCGAAACAGAGCAGATTATCATATAATGGGTCACAATAGTAGGTTATTTGAACAAAAACCAGATTATATTGGTAGGAACTTTTATAACAAGCTACCTCAAATCTTGAAAAGTAATGATGATTTGAAGATTTTCAAAAAACAAATTAAAAAATATTTAGTTGATAGAGCTTTTTATAGTGTACAAGAATTCATTTCAAACCTAAACTAGGTTGAATTACTTAGTGTTAGAATTATTATGTAATAACATGACTTGTCTTATACTCCATGACTGGAGTCTTTAGGACGTAATCTTAAAAAAAAAAAAAAAAAGTATCACCACGCCCTGACTTATGGGCACCTTTTATCAGAACACACTGTACAACTCCACAATAACTACTGCAAATCAATGAAATAATCTTTGTAAGGGAAATATACGCTTGGTAGATCAGAAACTGAAATGTTACCAATTTTGGTTTGAGCTGATCTTCAGAGTCACCATGGCCCAGACGACCATAGCGCCCTTTGCCCCACGTGTACAGCTCTCCGTTGGCTGTGATGGCGGCTGAGTGCGCTCCTCCACATGCTATCTCAACTATTTCCTCTCCTTGCAGAGCTTCTATCACGCACGGTCTGTCGCACATGCTACCAACAAAACAGACAATCAATCATTACACAATACAGAATGCCTCCACTAAACTTGAATAGGTTTTACGGTAATGAATATGTAGGCCTACCTACACAAGATGTAAGAGTACATGGTCTTATAAGAAATCAATATTATAAGTTCATAATTATATTGTATAGATGGTTCACTGCCGAATAGTAATAATTTTAGCAGCAATGTAACTTTCGTTAGTACTGGTAACCTATTAATATATTTATCATAACCTTGTAAAATATGCATTCTATTGTAATGAGTAAGTATCCTATTTTTATTTTGTTTGTAATGTATTACAACAAGGCCGTTGCAATTTGAAGCCTTTCCTCATGACTGAGCCATCTATAACAATGTTTTGATTTCCTTGAAAGAATTATGAAATGAACACTTGTAATTGAAAGTGAAAATTTCTGAAAAGGTCTCCAATTCAATTACAATTTAATCAACTAGAACTAAAAATGTCAAAACGAAATAAAAAAAGAACAACCAGCAATAGTAAAAATAAATCGCTTGAAATCACCTTGAAACCACAACGATTAGAACTAGAGCCAAGAGAAGCAGACAGTGATAGAAAATGTTTATTATTTCCCAATAAAAAGAAATAATTTCAAAACAAATCAAAGAGTGATTCAGATAATCAGCCCAGTATATCAAGAGATGTACAAAACAGCTCCAGAGACTATACAGACAGTGAAGACCATGATATGAAAATAACACCAGAGCGACAGGCAAAAGTGAAGTGTATAAGAAAAATAGCAGAAATTGCAATCTGATATCTGCCTTTGGGCAGATAATACAGCACCTAGCTGGGGTACTCTTAGCATTTGCATGCTATCTATGTATTCCAATTTGTAATAGTTATCAATAATTTCACAAATAATATGACATCGTATTATGATTCCTTCATCTAAAAACCATGAATTGTTTTATAAACAAAAGCCCGCTATGACATTTTAACAAATGTAACGGTATTTAACATATATTGAGTTACTTAGATTCATTTCAAGTGTACGGTACTGCTTGAATAAAAAATTATTACTCCTGGAAGGAATTTGCTACGTAAGAGAAGATGCATCATACCAGCCTACAATATAGAAGCTTCTCCAACATTCTTTCACCTCTCACCTTCAACTTCAGGGGTCATCATATTTTCAGATTCAATCTGTATATGACAGTTGTTATTGGACAGTACATATCAGTAATTCTCAAGCAAATACTAAATTTCAAGGATAATTGTATGACTTTTTCCTTTAAAATTTTCTATTCTTATGCCTATTAACTCCCGAGCGGAGCTCGGTCCCCCGATATTTTACTTGAACTAAAAAAATTAAGCATAGATTGTAATTTCAAAAACGTTACTGCCGCAACAAACAGAGATAATTTCGTGAGAGATGCATTCATTTCTTGCCGAATTGGACGTAGACTTCTTGAACATAAGACACTAACACTAGAAGAAGCCATTTGTATATCACGTAAATTACAGTCTCCCGAAAAATGTAATGAAAAGCCTACATTTCTGAAAAGGTCTCTAATTCTATTACAACACTTGATTCAGTAATTTTGTACGAATACGAGGAATGAATCATACATTTATTTAATTTATACATCTAACTATACCTAGTATTATATATCTATATATAATAGCATCTATATTACCTGGTATTTCCATGGCCCAATTTGCCGTCATCTCCTTCCCCCCACGAGTACACTTCACCATCCGCCGATAGAGCCAAACAATGCTTACCACCAGAGTTAACAGCAACCTTATAAAACAAAAATTATAATTAATTTTTTATATTTGAATAGTACTGTGGATATAATTATGTAAAATAGATTAGCTGAATTTGAAAACTAGGAACAACAGAATAGAATATATTAGGAATTAACTTCCCAACAGAGTGTACAGAGTTACAAAAGTTACTTTTTTCATTATTTTATGTAATAATAACAGACAAAAGAGTACTTAACAACAGAACACAATAATTATTAGGAGAGAGCAAGTGGAAATTGTACGATGTTGATAAGCAGTTAATAGAAGGTAATAAGCATTTTATAAGGTAACACAAATAATAGTCCAGTCACTATATACATTGGTGCATGCAATTTATATTGTAGTTCTGATTTTTTAATATATTATTTGGGTATATAAAAGAAGTCCAGAACCCATTTCTTCATGCAAAATTTCCTTGTGCTAGATACAGGGTGGCCCAAAAACCTCGTATTTTCGGCTCATTTTCCAGTATTCAGCTATTTTTGCCAAATCTCGTAATCGGAGAGAAAAATTTACTCTCGCCTTTTTTTAGATTATAACATTCTGAATAAAATGAAATCATTTGGAGCTGTCTATCTCCAATGAGTACTGAGTTATGATTTTTCAAAAATGAGTAAAATTTGAAGAAAAAATCAATTTTGAAGAATTTTAGTTTTTGATCAACAATATCTTCCGATTGTTACCATTTAGATGTATAACTCAAAATCCTTCTGGGCGTATTTTTGTGCTCTACAATGTGAAATCAGGTAGAGCGCTCCATCTCATATAGATTTCCAGGTATCTACAATTTCCGAATTTTTTCAACAATGGAATCTCACTTTACGAACATATTTTTTCATTAATCGTTTACAGCAGGAGGAAGAACAAGTTCTATTGTACATTTCAAGATTAAGTAATGATTTTTATAATAAGGGGTTACCGAGATACATAGCTTTGAATATATTTGTGTATTTTATTTGCGTATGTATTGAGAATTATATATATATATATATATATATTATATATATATATATATATATACATATATTTTGTGTATATATTTTAGAATTTTATTTGCTATTTATTGAATTATATAAAATAATGAAATTTTGAGGTTAGGCTATAATACTTACTGGTCGGCAACCTAAATAATTGGTCAAGCCGTATAATTTGAAATTTAGCCAGACACCTTTGGCAAATATTTGTTGTAAACAAATAGCATTCAACCAGAGGATTTGGTAACACATGGCATGTTATTGTAAAGGGAAAAACAACTTAATAAACTCAAAAAAATTTATTGTGTAAAATGAGCATGTACAAAATACATAAAATAAATAAAAATATTAAGGAAGTATGTATATTCTATCAGGCGCATGGATACATTTGTAATTTTTAGATGAGCCAATCAAATTGCAGTGGCTGATTGGCGGTAATAACGAGTCGATTCAAAAATAACACTCCGTATTTATATAAATGATAAGAATTTGTAAGTTATCACTACGCAGTTCATGTACCGGATGTAATCTGAGTAATTATAAAATATAACACATAAGATATAGGTAATAGCCTAGCAGATTGACACGGACTATTTGATTATACAATGGCGTAGTAGTTGAATATCTAAATAATATGCAAATTTGGAATACAGAAGTATGATAGTAGAGAATAGGGGTAGATCAGAGCGCACTTGCTTGCCAGATGTCTCCATTGAATGCCACTAATTTTATAGAGCACAAGTCTCTTTTTTGTTAATAATTGTACGTTTGAAAGATTTAAGTTTGAATTCAATAAATAATTTTCATAAGACTTAGTGAGGCCGTATTAAGGCGTAAGTCATACAGATATTTATTTATTCCCTTGGAGAGGACGACTTCGGCCACCAGAAAACCCAAGACGACGGAAAATTCGGATCGCCATCAACATCATGTGAATTTCGGCACATGAGTTACAGTTAACAAGAAGTTTATTTATCTAGGGCGCCCTCAGTGCTTCGAGTGAAACAAGATTTTAAAAAGCTAGCTCGTCAAAAGGTTATACAAATATTGAAATTAATATCAAACTTGCGCAAGTCTTAAAACGTACAAAAGCGACTTTACTAAGTAAGAACTATATATCAGATTTACATGTCTAAGTATGCACAGATGAAATAAATATTTAAATTTAAAGTTATAATTATATATGCTCACTCGATCATTAATTTTATTAGTAAATTATAAAGATATAAATGAAGCTCATGTTCACTGGATAAATTGATTTATCTAATTTCCATCAGAGGCCGAACCTTTAGCCTTGAGAAATATATGTTAATATATTTGAGATTTATAATTTATTAAATTAATTATCTATATTAACTTGGAAAGAAGGTATATGAGATTTTATTTGACAAGCAACAGCAAGTCGATAACTGAGCTGCATAGTCTAGATGCATAGGATTGATGATTTAAGAAGCACATGGTAATTTTTCGTGCTGGAAGCAAAAAGCCTAATAAGTGAGCTAATCTGTGATATTTTTTGATATATATTTGTTCCTATTTTAATTTTTATACTCGTTGCTGTATATACTTTGTCTAGATCTACACTTACTGATTGCTTAATATATGGTGAATTGAAATTTAAAAGGTAATATGAAAATTTGATAATATAAAATTTGAAAATTTATAACCCAGGCGCCACGTTAATTATTAGGGAACGACCCTCGAAATTTGAATAAACAACTACCACAGCATAACTCTTTAGCAGAGACATGAATTTATTTGAACTATATAAAAACAATGTAGCCTACATTACTTTAATAAAGACGCAGTCCAGCAATCAATAAATGTAGAACTACACATCTTTCCCAACTATATTGCTCAACTCCATGATTAAAACAATAAAGAAGGGAGGGGATCTAATGATACTTGTGAAATAACAACACAAGACAATTTTGAATCATTAGATAATTATAATGAAAATAAGCAAAAGGCAAATTCAAATTGACACTTTACAAAGAAACAAACGAGATATTCAATGTTGATTAAATATATCAAATGTCCTTTGAAATTTTGGTAATAAGTCTGTTAAACAGAACACCGAAATATGAAATATGATTTTACCGTTTATGAAATATAATAATAATGTTTATTGAGAGTCTCAATATTTAAATAGAATAATGCACAATAATACGACGAATCACAAAACCTAAACCCTATTTAAACAACAATAATACATGAAAATAACCAGTGTGGCAAACAAACAACAACTTAAAATTACACTAACCTTATATGTTGTATACCCCGCGGACCATGGCCTTTTCGCGCACTTTCAAACTGCTTACTTTACATTACAAATTATGAATTTTAATTATTTTTCTTTAATGGTGGTTTTGATGTGGTGGTGTTGATGTGGTGGTGGTTTTCCGGAAACAGGACTCCATTTCAGCCCCTAGGGCTGCGGGCTGTACGCTGCTCACTCCTCAGACATCTTATTCTTACCGTGGTTCACCGAAAAAGTGTCCTCGTGTTCCCAACTCCACGTGCTCGCCAACCCTTGAACCATTGTTCCTCCTTGGATCACTGCCCCAGTTGGTGCTGCCCCCTATCTGATGGCACTCCACTCACGCCTGGCGTCTGGCTGCCACCCTTTTGTCACTGGTCAGCGTCGGTTATTTCACCGTTAGACTTTTGACCATCATTGTTTCAACCTCTACCCCCCTTTGCCATAAGCTGGTTCCTTTATCGTACGTTTTGAGGCAGAAAGTTGCAAGTCGAAAACTATCTTGGCCTGGCTTGTAGCTGTAGAAAACCAAGGCCTGAGATGATTGTTACAATATTTGTTTATTCGTTGATATTTTGTGTAATATATTCGTATCAATTTATCAATTTGGTGTATCCTTTATTTATTTCCCTATCTCCATGCATGACCAATCTCGTTATAATCTATTTAGTTATCAGTATTGAAATATTATTAAGATTGCCGTCCGACTATATTCTTCACCAAATAAGTTGGTTAAGACAGCGATATACAGCATTGATTATCAAATCTTTGGAAATAATACATTCCAGAGATTTATATAAATTATCCAGTATTATTAAATACGATTTGAAGAATCTCAAAATTATAGCATCAAGTTGCAGCAGCGCAAATTCTCGCATCTGTATTTGCGGAATTCGACAAATCAGTCACAGAAATTGTGGACTGTTGGAGCAGCCGACGTCAGTAACCGGCAAGAGCAGAGAACTGCGGGAGCTCCTTGGCGAGCCAGTAAGAAATTGGTATTATTATTATTATTCTAAGAACCACAATAAGGGTTATATATTTTGTTATTCATGCTCTACCGACTGCAGCCAAGCAGGGCTACTCGTTATTGAAAGAAATAACATGACAAACTTTGCATTACCTTTTTTATAAACACATTCTGCAAGGAGTCTATGAGTGTTGGACTAAGAACTGTATCGACTCCACCAATTCCCAAACGTCCACAAGCACCATAACCTGTCGAATGAGACGAAACAGTTTACAAAATATAATTCTTATTTCAACTGTATATAACAATAGAGCAGTACACAGAAATTTGTTTCTAAGAGTGAAGTCACTCAACTGAATGGCCTTTGTTTTCTGACTAAGCTTATCTGAAAAGTGTCTAAAGAAGATGGAAAAATCAACTACTTCTGAATGCTTCAAACTTGAATTATTTTATTTCAATATTATAAAATTTAATATGATCAAGTTGAGAACAGTTCTACACCCAAGTGGTTTCAAAAAGTCAATTCTCTCTAACATAAATTCTAATCATACAAAACTCAATCGTTTTCAGGTTCAAGCAGAAATATTTATAAATATATCGACCTTATTGTTCGAGATATATTGATTTTTCGATATTTTTGAAAAACGTCAATAACTATCAAACTAACAGTCGAAATCTAATTTTAAGGATATGGTTGGAAACAGGAATTTCCAATAAGATTCATATGACGTACAGTCTTCAGCTGTTACACCTTTCGTGGGATACTGTGTATTTAATATAGATAAAAATATATAATACAGAGAGTACATGTACTGTTTATATAACCTCTAACATAATAAACGAAAAATAAGATGGAGGAGAGATGAAAAGGGTTGGTACCAGTGGCATAGACTTTGCCATCGCTAGTGACGGCCATGAGTGTTTGCTCGCCACCAACGAGTTGGATGGGTCTGAGTGCCGACAGCGCTTCGCACGGAGTGGGCAGTTTGACCTTTGCCCCCTCCACCCCACCCAGCTGACCTCGGTGGTTGTGACCCCATCCATAGATTGCTCCGCTGCCTCCCCACGACAGGCTCCAATCCTCCGGTTGCCTACAACCAAACATATTTGAAAATGTATTTGGTAAATATTAAGTTAGTTTATTTCATACAAGCAGGTAACCCGTGCTCCGCAAGGGTCCATTTTAAACGTGACAAACTGAAAACTTGATCGAGTAGAATCTTTAAGGGCCGGTTTCCGAGCTCGGGCTCGGGATCTATAAGTTCTGTACTTACAGAGTCCAGTACTAAAATAAGCTCTCGGGTCTAAATTGACTTTCTGAGTCACGATTTTATCTTCTAAACTCCTGAGTCTATCAAGTTCTCGACTTAAACGCAGTAAACGTCAGGGAAATTCACAATATTTTGCTGTTGTATTTTTTTTTTTTTTTTTTTTAAGATTACGTCCTAAAGACTCCAGTCATGGAGTATAAGACAAGTCATGTTATTACATAATAATTCTAACACTAAGTAGTTCAACCTAGTTTAGGTTTGAAAGGAATTCTTGTACACTATAAAAAGCTCTATCAACTAAATATTTTTTAATTTGTTTTTTGAAAATCTTCAAATCATCATTACTTTTCAAGATTTGAGGTAGCTTGTTATAAAATTTCCTACCAATATAATCTGGTTTTTGTTCAAATAGCCTACTATTGTGACCCATTATATGATAATCTGCTCTGTTTCGCGTATTATACTCATGAACATCTGAATTCTGGATCACACCACTCGTTTTCACATGCATTACAACTTCATATACATACAAAGATGGCACAGTTAATAGACCAAGCTTTTTAAATAAAGGCCTACAAGAGTCTAACCTATTCACTTTCTCTATACATCTGAGTGCCTTTTTTTGAATCTTAAACACCCTGTCCATATTTTGTTGAGATGAATTACCCCATACTAAAATAGCATACCTAATATGAGATAGTATAAGTCCATGGTAAGCAGTTAACAGTAGTTTTTTATCATTCAGCCTAGCAAGCTGCCGCAGGACAAATACCCCAGATGATATCTTATTACATATCCTCTCAATGTAAGGATGCCATGTTAATTTCCTGTCCAATAAAATTCCCAAGAATGCTACTTTCTCTTCTTGGTCTAATTCATTTTCCTCTACAAACACATTTATTTCTCTATCCTCTACTGAATTATATTTACTTTTGAATTGTAGGAATTGACATTTCTTACTATTTATTGTTAATTGCCTTTGCTTCAAGAATTGGACAATTGACTGTACTCCAGTAAAAGCATTTATTTCTAGACTATCTAATAAATAATTGTTAAAGATAAGCGATGTGTCATCAGCAAACAACAGAGCTCTGTGATCTTTTAACTCTTTTGGTAATTGGTTCACATACAACAGAAACAGTAAGGGACCCAGAATTGAGCCTTGAGGTACTCCAGCCTGGACCTCCAGTTTTTGAGATTTAATTTTTACTATTTCATTCCCATCCACCTTGGTAAGCTCAACACACTGGTTTCTACCTATGAGATATGATTCAAACCATTTTAGTTCTATACCATTCACACCTACAGTTTTTAGTATTTCCAATAATATTCTATGGTTCACACAATCAAAAGCTTTGGATAAATCAAGAAATATTGCGGCTGCCTTCTCACCTGAATCTATTATATCTATTAGTCTTTCAACAAGGGATACTATTGCAGTCTTAGTAGATTTCCCTTTCTGGAACCCATGCTGTTCATCACATATGAAATTAATTTCTTCCAGGTGCATCAATAGCCTATTTAAAACTACTCTTTCAAAAATTTTACTTATTACATTTAGAATACTAATGGGTCTATAATTTTCAACTCTTTCAGAATCCCCGCTCTTGAAAATTGGCAAAATTTTCCCTTGTTTCAGATCATCAGGGAAAATACCCTGCTCTAGTGAAGTATTAAGGAGATGCAATAAAGGGTCCAGTAATTCATTTTCACATTCTTTTAAAATTTTGCTTGAGACCCCATCCAATCCTACTGTTTTTTTGTTATTCAAATTTTTTATTATTCTTGACAACTCATCTCTTGATAATGGATGAAATTTAAATACCTTTTCAATTGGCTCAGCATTTAATGTAGTTGTATTACAAGTATTAGTGTTTAGTGACTTTTGGAGATTATATGCAACCTGTTGATAATACTTATTGAAAAAGTTACAAATGTCTATACTATCATCCATATAATTTCCATGTTCATCGATTATCCTAGGGACATTAGTAACTGTATCTTTTTGAGCTGCTCTCCTATTTCTATTAATTACCTCCCAAACAGCAGAGTTAAAATTGGTACTAGTTGTTAATATTTCAGCTGTTTTCTTACACTTAGCTTTCCTCACTTCTTCATTCATCTACTTTGTCCAATTTACTTTTTACTTTGACTTTTTTTATTGGACAGCATACACTAATGTGAAATCTTAGAGTATCAATGAATTGCTTATATTTGTAATTTAGGTTACAACTGTTATAAACACTACTCCAATTTTCTTGAAGCAGTTCCTGCTTCAAACAATTTATATTTCCTAGCTCATATTGCTGAATTTCTTTCACAAAAGTTTTTTTTTTGCTTGGATTCTGGCCCTGCAACTTAACATCTAAAATTTGATAGTTATGATCTGATAGATCTGAGCTACCTAACCTGACATTACAACCTTCTATATTTGTGAGGATATTATCAATAATTGTCTGTGAAGTTCGAGTTACTCTTGTATATTCGTGGACCTTAATTTCTAAATTATTCATATTAATAATATCTCTAATATCCTCTGTCATTTTATCCTGCCTGGCAAAATCGGTATTGAAATCTCCTACTACTATAACATTTGTGAAACGAGCGGTTGTAATTTCCAAAAGTGTGTGGAGCAGCTCACAAAATTTTTGCCAGTCTCCATTTGGTGACCTATAGATACCTAACACTGCTACCTCAAATCGATCATCAATTTTTAACCTTAGTCCCGTCACCTCTAAATCCATCTCAACAGAAAATCTCTTAACAAAATCCAGTTCATAAGTTTGGGTATGTTTAGCATTGCTAGTGAATATACATACACCACCACTTCTATGAGCTATTCTACAAAATTCTGATCTCAGTGAATAGCCTGGAATCCTAACTTGATTTATTTCCTTTATTTTTAAGCCATGCTCTGTGAAAATAACAATGTCAGGATCCTCCTGTTTAAGAAATACTTCTAATCTGTCAATTTTGTTGCGAAGATACTGAATATTTTGATGATAAATACTAAAAACCTTACCATTTTGTGCTACTCTATCTCTAGCATTTGTAGCTATTTCCCTTTCCCTGTTTTGAGCCAATTTACTAAAAAATCGTTATTTGTTTTTTTGACTGTTTTTAAACCAGAGGATTGCAAACGGCTTTCAATCAGCTCTGCCAATCTATTACAAAATATTACTTTGCCAGATCGATTTAGATGCAACCCATGATTAGTGAAGTTATGTCTTTTCAGCCTTTCATTTAGAAAACAAATCCCCAGTTGTTTAGAATTCTTATTTTTTAGGCTGTTGATTGTATTATGGATTGATTTGTTTGTCGAATTGATTGCTTCATTTAACTCTGGCCTATCAAACCTATTAGGAATAGTACTTATTATTAAGTTTGTTTTTTTGCTGAGTGGCACAATTTCCTTGATTTTTTCTGTTACTTGAGGAAGATGATTCAAGTTAGGTTCATTTATATTATTTGAGCCACCCAGTACAATTAGATAGTCATTTTCATCAAAGTCTTTAGTTTGTTCCCTAGCTGACTCTACAACTGCATTAATTGATGCACTTGGCTTGAAAAAACATTGGACATCAAATTTATTTTTCAATCTTTTATCAAGGAGATCACTGCAATCACGTCCATGACTGGACGTCAGTAGCAGAACTCTCCCTTTCCTATCTTTATTTCCCTCAGCTATATTTTTGGTTGCTGTCTCCAAAACCTCACTGTACGTTTTATTTTGACCATTTTCAGAGCATTTCCCATCATTTAGGTTGGATTCTATTTTTTTGCATTTGGACGGAGGTTCTATCATACATTTAGTATTATCAAATTTAGATTTTAGTTTCTTTATTTCCTCCGACATTAGACTACATTGATTTTTTAGATTTAGTATTTCTTTTTTATGGTCTTCATCTTGTAATTTTATAATCAGTTCCAAAGATTTAATTTCTTCTACCATCCCTAACCTTTCTTCCTCAGACGTTTTTAGAGTTACTTCTAATTGGTTTTTTAAATTAGTGTGGCTACTTTGTAGTTGAGCAACTTTTTCGGCTAAAGTAGTTTGAGGAACTGGGGTTTTTGGTTTTGGCGTTTTTGAATTTTGGTTTTGGGAACGCGTAAGTACTCCCGCAATGTTTACATTTCTATTAATAACCTTCGGTGTTCTATTTGAGCTCATCTTCCTATCTAAGAAATTATATTACTTGCAATAATAATAATTGATTTATAAATGATAGGATTTTAATTAGGTTATAATTTTAGTCAAGTAAACTATCTATGTTTATTTTTAAATCTCGAAAACCTAACCTCAAAATAACCTCTAAACGATGTTTGGCTTATAAAATAGAATTAAGAATTAAAATCTAAAACAAAATGATAAAACGTGATCAAGAAACAATTAATAATGAAATTAATACAAAATTTGTACTTATCCGTGACTATTTATAACACAAAATCTTCCAAAACCCAGGAGCGAAATTATGTATGACTTTCATTCACAAAACCTCAAGGTCAAAGTATTGGCATTGTTGGCAGTAGCTCCGAAGCTTTCGCAGAAGTAAGACGTTTTGTTGTAGCTCTCTTATCGTAATTATTATCAGTGCGATGGAATAGTCGAGTTTTCATGCTGTGCCTCTGATTTTTATTCTGTTTGAACTGTCTGTGTTATTCATCTACAAGTTATTTATTGCATATATATTATTCCGACTAACAAAATGAGTGCCTGTGCTGGATGCAAGTTTTCAATTAACCGATCAGCTAGAGACAAAGTGATATGCAGTCAATGCAATTCAATCTTTCATGGTAAATGTGTGGGTGGCGGTAAGGAATTGAGTGATGCCGAACTTGAGTTACTAATATCTACGTCTTGGTCGTGTAAGAGCTGTGTTTTTAAACTACGTTCACAAAGAAATAGTGAATCTGACACTACACCTGTTAAAAGTAGTAATAATAATTATTCTGCAGCTTCGCAGCAACCTATTACAGCAGAAATTTTTGAAAAGTCGTTGTTAGATTTTAAAAATGATATCCTCGATAGTCAGTCAAAGCTTGAGACGTCGCTTCAGTCTTGTCTTGATAAACTAATGTCGAACTCTGAGATTCTTGCTAAACAGAGTGAAATAATTAAGAATCAAGAAAACATTATTTTATCTTTGCGAAAGGAGAATCTGATTCTAAGGGAGAGTGTTGATTTCTTGTCTGATAAATTCGACTCACTTGAACAATATGGCCGAAGAAACACTTTGGAGATTCATGGTGTGCCGGTGTCGCGTGATGAGAACGTTACAGATCTAGTGATAGCAACGTGTAAGGCCGTCGGAGTAAATATAGGCGCCGAGGCAATTGACTGTTGTCACAGATTGAAGATGGGATCTGGTCAACCGACTCCTTGTATAGTTGCGAAGTTTGTTCGTCGTGACGTTGCGGATAGGGTGATCACCGGCAAAAAATCAGTTAAGAAACTTTCTACTCGTCATGTGGGGTTACCGTGTGATGATCAGCCTGTTTACGTCAACGTATCATTGACCGCTAAGCGAAGGAGAATTCTGAATATGGCTAAAAAACATCAAAGGGAACGCGACTTCAAGTATGTATGGGTTGACCGAACAGGGAGTGTGAGGATTCGCCCTGTACATAATGGGCAGGTTTTTGTTATTAATACTGAAAAGGAACTTGAGAACTTCATAAATGGATAAGATAAATAAGATTCATTGATTGCTATCGAGTGTTTTTTTTCCTTTTTATTAGTATAAGTCAAATCAAATCAAGTTTCATATCATATAAGTTTTGTTCTTTGTTATTTCTTTTTATCAAGTGCTCATTTTTCGCTTAATTAGTGTTTTTCTTTTTTACACAGTAATATTTATCTTGTTATATTTCAAAGATGTATTTCACTTGTTTTGTACTCACCTTAGCTTCACTATTTAAAGGGAAATAATTTTGTTTTTCTCTGATTGAGGGAGGAGAGAGTGTTCAGCATTAACTTAACGTATTAGCGTTTTTCTTCTTCACTCTAAGTCTAATTGGCCTTATGCTGACTATTCTAAATGATTCAGTGAAGATGATTATCGAGAAATGATTATTTTATCAGTGGTAACGGGAACAGCAGATACTATCTGTTGAAAATTTTAATTTTATAGTAAGCTCAAAGTTGTAACTGTGTTGAGCTTTTTGCAAGCTGATTCTGCTCACCATAGTCTTCCATTATCATTGTTATCTTTCTCTCTTGTTTTTGTCATTTGGTGCGCATTATTGATTTCTATTACTATTTGGCATCACGCTTCGGTATGAAGTATGTCACTATACTTCTATCTCGTCGGCTATATTTTGGATGTTTTGCTGCCATCTCCCATCTCAATCAACCGGTTTCTCTCTTGATTTTCTCCTTTGTTTTTTTTCCCTTAAATATCCTCTTAAAATTATTGGTTCATAATTATTGGCCTGAATTTTAATTCAAATTAATTTTTATGATTTTAATTTGAGAGTAGTAATTTTTTTTTATAAACTCTTTTTCATGACTAAGTTCCTGCTATAGTACGATCTGCAATTATTTATTAAAATACTAATATGACTTAAAGAATGCATAACTTATTTTGTTCTTATTATGACAGATATTGATCCATCAGTTTGTTTTCTGCCAGAGGCGTGGCGTGAATATGATTATATTCTTTTTTATCTTAAAATCTTCATTCTCACTCTGAGAATTTCAATCTCTTTCTGTATCTCATGCTTATCGATAACAGTATTATATAAAGATAGACCCACCTTTTCAATCATTACTGGGAGTTTACACTTTTTATTTGTTCTACCTGATTTTTTGTCTCTTCACTCATCTTAATGGTTCTGTGACCGCTAAAAGGTTAGGGAATTTTCTAAATTTTTATGATTTGAAATCTATAAATAGTATTCAAAACTCTAATTTTCGTACACTTGATTTAGTCCTCTGTAGTTTACCCGTCGTAACCCTAGAGCACGAACCCAATCCGCTGGTACCAGAGGATATTGAACATCATCCAGCTCTTAATATAAACTTGCTGAGTGATATTGCCGTGAAAAGACAATCACTCAATAATGCTCCTCCCGTCTTTGATTTCCGTAGAGCAGATTATTTTGCTTTATATAACATGCTTAAAGATTACGACTGGAGTGGCTTGTACGGAATTGATGAAGTTGATGCGGCTGTTGACTGCTTCTACAGTGTAATCTATGAATGTTTTAATGCCACGATTCCTCTTAAATCAATTCCACGTGAACGGTCCAAGTACCCGCCTTGGTTCACTCGCCAAATCATTGAAATGGTGAAGAGGAAGAACAAATGTGCGCGTAAAAAACGGTCTTCAGTTGGTTACATGGATGAATTTCTAAGACTGAGAAGAGAGCTGAAATCTCTTATTTCAGAGGCCTATCGGAATTATGTTATCAAGGTGGAATCGGATCTAGGATACAATTCAAAAAATTTTTGGAAGTTTGTTAATAATAAACACAAGTCTAATGGCTTTTGTGAGAGGATGTCACTGCATGATGAAAATTTTGTTGGGGATGATATTCCATCAGGATTCGCTAAATACTTTGGTTCTGTTTTTTCACCGGTCACGTCCTGCTATGATAAGGGTGAATCGCTTGATTTTGTTCATAATATTACAAGTGGTACCTTGGAAATATCGTCAATATCAGAGGATAGAATCAAGTCAGCAATTGATAGATTGAAGCCGAGGGTGGCTCCTGGGCCTGATGGTGTTCCTGCCTTCATTGTCAAGGGTTGTTGGGAGCTACTAATTGGGCCTTTGAAGTTCATCTTTGACTTGTCACTGAAAACTGGAGTATTTCCGAGCAGATGGAAGATCTCGAAGATAGTCCCTATATTCAAATCCGGTAGGAGAGATGAGATCATGAACTATAGACCAATAAGTATATTGTCAGTCTTTGCCAAAGTTTTTGAAAGATCACTTTATGATAGGATTCTTTGGTATTCACGCCCTATAATGTCTGAAAATCAGCACGGTTTTCTTCCTGGAAGATCAGTTGTAACAAATTTGTTGGAGTTCACAGTATCTGTCTCTAATGTGCTGGATGCTGGTGGGGAGGTTGATGTTATCTATACAGACTTTAGTAAAGCCTTTGATCGTGTCAATCACGGTGTATTATTGAAGAGACTATCTCAGCTAGGCTTCAGCACTGCATTAATTGAATTCTTCAGAAGTTATCTGTTTCAAAGAGAGAATTTTGTATCTGTGCAGGGAAGCATTTCGTGTGCTTACTTCAGTACATCTGGTGTTCCTCAGGGCAGCAATTTGGGACCCCTTTTGTTTCTGCTACTGATTAATGAGCTACCCCTCCAGATACCCAACTCCAGATGTTTGATTTTTGCAGATGATATGAAAATCTTCAGAGAGGTGAGAGGCTTGGACGATTGTTATTCCTTGCAGGCTGACATTGACAGGGTTGCATTGTGGTGCCATGAGAATAAACTTGAAATGAATGTTAAAAAGTGCAAATGTATGACCATCTCTAGGAAAGCTAATCCAATTTGTCATTCCTACTTGATTGAGGGTGTTTGCTTGGAAAGGGTTACAGTGTGCAGGGATCTGGGCGTTGTTTTCAGTAGTGCACTGTCCTTCTCAGCACATGTTGACCACGTCATAAGCAGGGCAAACAGGCTCTTGGGCTTTGTCCTGAGAAACTCTGCTAGTTTTAATAATGTTAATACTGTGATAACCCTGTATCAATCTCTGGTCAGGAGTGCTCTCGAGTATGCATCCATTGTTTGGAGTCCTTCCACTCATCTGGATGCATTGAGAATCGAGCGGGTGCAGAATAAGCTTCTCCGCTTCCTTTTCTACATGAAATTCGGAAGAGCATGTCCTCTGGGTTTTCCCTCTGGACGTTTGAGGTGCCTTTTCAATTTAGACTCTTGGGAACTAGGCGTGACAGGTTCTCGTTGCTTTTTGTTTTGTCACTGTTAAGGGGTACTGTCGATTCACCTAGTCTCCTCACAAGGATTGGTTTTCAGGTGCCCTCCTTCAATGTAAGAAGAGTTAGGACCTTTCATGTCCCAAGGTCAAGAACTTTGCATAATTATTGCTCTCCATTAAACAGAGCACTGAGGCTTTTCAATGATTTTTGTGATGGAGTTGATGTACATGGTCCTGCCAGTGAGGCTAGAAGGCGAATCATTGACGCTATTGTTCACTGAATACATCAATCTCAGTCTTTGGGATAAAGTCAGTTGCTCTGATGCTCTCTCTTATTTTTGGAAATATATTTTCCCATTATTTCCCCCCGTATTATAGGTAAATTCCCCCATGCCTATTATTATAGATATATAGTTACTATAGTATAACTCACTTACATTTTCTTTTGTTTTTTCTCTCTGAAGCATGCATTGTAAATTATTTTTGCAAATGAATCTGTTGTTCAATAATACTTGTCTCTCTTTCAAACTAGTAATTCTTAGATTAGTCTCACATTATTCTAACATTATTCTAATTTTTTCAAATTTACATGATTATGTATGTAACACTTATATTTTATTTAGTATGGCTTGACTTGTTAACCTCAATATTTTCTCTTCTTTGCTTCATAATAATGTTTTCCAATTTATTTATCAGTAGCTTTAAATTACATTCAACATAATTCAATTTTTGTATTATTATTAGTTATTTTTATTTTAATCAATCTCTACTTTCACATGCTTACCATTCACCATGCTTATATTTATACCATGTTATTTATACCTAATTGCTACACAGCACACACTGTATGAATTTGGTATCATAATATCATCTTCCGTATCTTTCATTGTATAACCATTTATTTTTCATTTCTTACATGTTCATTTTGTTGGTAAATAGTAGTGAAGACTGATTTGGGCGTAATGCCTGTAGTCTTCCTTGACATTGTAAATAAATAAATAAATAATTAATATGTTGAATATGACATTGAATAATAACATTCAGATTGGAATATAAATATAATTTAGGTATTCCATGACATCTATTTGGCTTTTTATCTACTCCAAAACAATAACTGAACTGTGTTTGCTCAGTTAAGTCTAGAACTTGAATTTAAACCCTACCCCAGTCGAGGGTTTAAAATCATGCTGTTTCAAGTCCTGGACTTAACGATTTTTGATAAATCCTTGACTCGGAAAGAGGCGAGAATCTAATTCAGTTCCTGGACTTATAAGCCCTTCACTCAGAAAGCGAAATTATAAACTTCAGGGCCTAACATGATCTCTAAACTCCAAAGTTTATTTAAGTCCTCAACTACGTTAACGCTTTGACTTGGAAAGCCAATTTTCTGACTCCAGAGTTTAAAGCCAGTTAAAGTCCAGAACTTGGCTAAATCCCGAGCTCGGAAACCGGCCCTAAGAGTTTGAAATAGGCCTATAACCATCCTCGGTTAATTGAGAATATGTATGCAAAATTTCAAGTTAATCAGTCCAGTAGTTCAGACGTGATGATACGTCAAACATAAATTTCCCATCCCGTACGTGTATAAGCTAGTTCTTTCCTTTATTATAGTATAGATTATTGAGCAAGTTGACAAGTTCTAAATATGTATGTAACTTACAACTATAAGAAATACTTTATGCACCCTAATAAAAATGTAACACAATATTAATCTTTCAAGCCTGATAGATGAGTTCAGCACAGAGAGAACAAACTTATTACAGAGCTGTCAATGTTTAATGTAGTGATAGTTTTACATATTCCTTATCAAATTTTCCTTTACTTTCATCCAACCAAATAGCAGGTTCTATCGTAGTTTTCTTGAGAATTTGAATAACAACATTCCTATAAATGAGTAGAATTTTGTAAGAACGACGTAGATCGACGTTTTAGAAATAATGATGTAGATGTGAGTTGAGGAAGAGCTAATGAAGAAAGGCAATTTTTGTCAGTATGGCTGGCAACATGAATGATACACAGTCGTCATAAATTGTTGTCACAGCTGTGATCACAGCGGAACGCTTCGAGCAAAAATTTCTGAGGTTAGGTTTTTGTATCTCTGAATTTATATGTTTATTTTTTCTCTGCTGCTCTATTAGATGCTAAATTATTTTTCTATCATTATAATTTTTAGTCTACCAGTAGTTTATTTATTGTTATTGGTTGTTTATTTTATGTCAGACGCCTCTCGCTGATGATGAACATGTGTATGTGTATATGTAAACATGACATGCATGTTCTACCGTTAGTGGCCATACTTAAAGGGAATAGAAATGATGATGATTTTATCGAATTGGTGTACCATAGAATAAACACATATTTCTTTCCACATTTGAGACAAATAAATCAAAATACTTACAGTTTGGTTTGCCTCAGCTTCAATGATATAAAACCATTGTCATGATGAGAATGGATAATATTATCGATAAAATAAATTATTTACCAACCTGTTCAACCATAGTAGGAGTTGTTCGTCATGCTCTTGCTTGAATATATTATGATTTTCGTGATCATTCTTCCCTTCACCTGAACGAGGTGTCACCTCAGATATTTTTTTCTGAACCTAGATAAAAAAAAACATTCTATAGAATCGTCATGTTCAGTTGAACAAAAAATAACAGTAATAACTTTTTTAATAGGTAGTTGTTAGGAGATTTTTCATATTATAATATAATTTTAGATGGTTTTGTTGATATTCATAAGAGTACGGGGCAGTATTTATGACTACCAGCTTCAGAAGCAATACAATGATCACCATTAAAATGAGAAATTACATGTTTTGATCTTTATACCGTTTGCTATATTTTATAATTCTATGATTTATTTTCAATAAAATCGTCTTTAAATAAAACGTTAATCATTAATAGAAAAGCTTTAATACTGCTGGCTAAAAGTCAATGACTTCCACCAAGATACAACACGTCTTATTTTCAAATTCAATTCAATTCATTTGCTATAAAAGTAATTAAACAATACTTTACATACCTACTATATATAAAGAATGTTCTGAAAAAAGGTGCCCATAAGTCAGAGCGTGATTCCTCACATCAAAAGATGAAAAAAGTTTTAATTAACATGGGTCCGAAAATGCTTGGTTACCAAGTTATACAGGATGAAAGATTTCATCTGAATTTCAGTTCCACTACTGAAACGAAGCCCTACGGGTATTTGTTGGCTGTTAATTAAGATGTACAATGTAGCGTACTTTATGTAAAATGAACTGAAAAATTGAATGAAACGTTTCCAGACTTTTATCTACAGTAATTTTTAAGATATGTGACGAAATACGCGAAACTTGGTCCCGAAAAACAAGTTCCTTTGAGGTTTGAAGCAGATTTACTATGTTAAATGTACAATAAACACATAATATTTTTTGCAGAACTTGTAGAGAATTTAATTTAGAAGAGAAAGATGTAAAATAAGTCTATGATAGATAAACGCAACATTAAAAAAAAATCCGTAATTACATGAAACACGCATGAAGCATGAAAAATAGACAAAATCTGTTAAGCTCTCTGCTACAAATGCAATATTAATGATTATATTTTTATAGGTTGCGTTTGTCTATTATGAACTTATTTTTCATTTTAATGGGCTTATGGGCACCTTTTTTCAGAATACCCTGAATACTATCAACATTAAAATGTGCCACTACCGGCAAAAAACAACTTGTCCGCCGGCAGTAAGTTCAAACAACTATGATAAAAATATCAAAAGTATGAAATATGAAAACATATTCCACTGCAATGAATATTACAATACTTTTTTCAGAGAGATCAGCAATATTGAAAATGTATGATAGAATATAGATATATCTTACCTCCAAACAAAATGGAGCTGGAAGAGCGGTTCTGTGGATAAGAGCCGAAGCAGTCCTCATAGCCATGCAGTATCGGCGGAACCATAACCATTTATGGTTCTCAACACAATAAGGTAGTGAGTCAATATTCAAATCACAAGCTAGCGCAACCAAAGCCTAAAAAACAAACGAAATAGAATATGATTTATTAACATGTAATTTTATTTTCAAGTACATAAAATTGAATAAATTTTGTGGAGCTAAAGGAAAAAATAGTGAATAATAGGAAGCAAATTAATGTTATTTGCCATGAAAAGTATTATATTCATATTTATAAAATAAATATTCTCAATTACAATTTGGCACTACCATATTGTGGCACTGAGTTTGAACAACTAGGTATGATAAACATGTCATACATAAACATATAAACATATGATAAACATATGATAAACCTGTTGCCTCCATGAATAAAATTATTTATTTATTTATTTATGTCAAAAGAAAAAATCTGGTGTGGCGCACTCACACAACTTTCCTTGCCGTTATGAAAATTGATCACCTGACGCCAGTGTATGCCAGCGCATCTCAAGTCTACTATTCAAAGATCTGCCAGCTGGTGACAGGACAATAACGCTGGAGACACACGAAGTCTGCTATCTCTTCATAGTGAATGATTTAATAGAATCAGCAGTTGCCAACAGTTTGCATTATTGAATAAACACATTTTCTCGAATTTCAAGCTTATTTCCAATTTTAGGTGGAAATGTCACTGAACATTAATTGTAGTGATTTTTATGCTTATTCTTTATCACTTGAAATTTTTTGTTTAAATTGTATCTGAAGCCTGATAATTGGAAATCTAAAATCACAATTTGCATTGATGGTGCGGAGCTCCTGAAATTTTTACAGATATGGGACTTGTGGCAGTTGATAGAGCTTATCAATGACTATTTTCGGTATAAATTTGATCAAAATCGTTGGAGCCGTTTTCGAAAAAATCGCGAAAAACCCTGTTTTTGACAACATTTTTGCCATTTTAGCCGCCATCTTAAATTGGATTTGTTCGAAATTGTTCGTGTCGGATCCTTATAGGGGAAGGACCCTAAGTTCCAAATTTCAAGTCATTCCGTTGATTGGGAGATGAGATATCGTGTACACAGACGCACATACACTCATACACACACACACACACACACACACACACACACACACACACACAGACACACTCACACACACACACACACACACACACCAATACCCAAAAACCACTTTTTTGGACTCAGGGGACCTTGAAACGTATAGAAATTTAGAAATTAGGGTACCTTAATTTTTTCCGTAAAGCTTAAAAAAAGAAGAGGTAATGATTCAATTATTATATTTTTGAGAATCGATAAAGAGAAGAGAAGGAAAGAAGAGGTAATCATTTAATTATTCTCTTTTTGAGAATCGATAAAAAGGAGAGGTAATGATTCAATTATTAGATTATCGAGATTCTAAAAGAATGAGAGGAGGAGAGGTGAGATAGCGGTGAATAGATAGAGGTGAATTATTCTAGTTGAAGAAATAGCAGCAACGTTTTAGTAACTATGATTTACGGCAGTATGCTAAATAACAGAAAATCTACCTTGAAAAATGAACTATGCATGAGATGTTTTCCCCCTTCAACTGCAGGATCTTCGTACTTGTACTGCCTGAGCAGAGCGAGCGGCAAACCCCGCAGCAGGTTCGGAAGTGCGCAGTCCAATTGATCAGCTTGAAAAAACGACGAGAAGTCAACAATGCGGGAGCTCATCAGTTCCCTCAGTTTCTCCAGGCACCACATTCTGTCAGCAGCACCTGCATTCAAAACAAAATCATCTTGGTAACATACTTTACTGAATATATTACAAATCTTCATGAACAACAGAGTAATTCACGTCAAAAATTTAATGTCTGATAAAATGAAGAGTGTATTTGAAAGGTTGGGATGAGTGGGCGGTATTGAATAATCATTATTGATAATTGAAATGACAAAGGATCAGGAATAAGTGGGATAAAACAGTAAAATATCTACCTCCAATTGGCTAGGATTTCATATTCCAATTTGAAGACATTCCGCCGTGCGTGACCTGTCCCTACAGAAAGTTTCGTTTGTTTAGGCTTGTTAGGCTCGTAGAATGTGGTGATAATAGAATGTGGAAAAGTGAAATCTTAAACTCATTCTTTTTTGAAACTTTTATTTGTAAAAATTTGTGAGAAGACAGTTTTGGGCTATGCCTGTTGTCTTCTCCCAATCATATAAATTATAATTATGATTTGTGTCAATGAAATAAATAAATGAATAATGAGATCATTTCAAGCATGAAACTCATTGATGTGAATAACAAATTATAAAT
This sequence comes from Nilaparvata lugens, assembly GCF_014356525.2. Lineage (NCBI taxonomy): Eukaryota > Metazoa > Arthropoda > Insecta > Hemiptera > Delphacidae > Nilaparvata > Nilaparvata lugens. The sequence continues at coordinate 34,219,168 of NC_052510.1, forward strand.
CAAAATTTCTCAAGTATTGTGAAAATAATTCCATATTCAATAAATTTTATGATACAAACCCAATTTTTGAAAAAAATCTATTTGAGAAATTTTAATTTTTGTTTATTTAGGCTTATAGACTGTGGTGATACTGGGATCACCACTGGGAAAAAATTATCAAAAATTGAGTAAGGGGGAAGAAAATTCAGAGCATTACGCACTTTCCAATAAACCTTTGGGAACAAACATCAACAAAGAAGCATCATTAATTAAAATATAAATAGTTTATGGGAGTGCTTACAAATCATTCCACCAATTTGCGAGCACTCTCATAATGCTAGTCCACGCTATCGCGCAGTCGTTGGCCAAGTGGCTTGCCTAGTGGCAGTCCTGGCGACGTTGGTCTTGACATCTAAACAGCAATGTGACTATTATGTTGATGCTCGGCTGGCAATTCGTCTTCACTCGACAAAAATCGGAGCGTTGGCAAGCGAAGGCGAGCGCTGGAAAAGCAGACATACACTTTCGCGCTCGTTGTCATTCGGACGCATTGGGCGATAGTGTAGGGGCAGGAATTAATTGTAGAGAGAGAAAGGCTTTACTGACCAAGCCAGCTGATCTGAGCACAAATGGCGAGGGCGGCAGCAAGCCTTGTGATGAGGATGCGATGCGGCGCCAAAGGCAGACACGGCTCTAGCAGACAGGTGACCAACTCGACGGACGGCTGCGACAGGATGTCCCTGTCAGAGCACTGCGCATGCGCACCCATCACCGGGTAGACCGTGAAGCGCCATCCCCAACCGTTCACCGCGCTGTCCGACTTGAACTTCCAGCGCAGCTCGTCACCTAATCCACCAACACACAAAACATACCTCTATTATTAAAACATTTCATTTTTTAAAGAATTCCTCCGCTTCAAATAACAGTTATATTTCACCTGCTTTTGATGTATTGCTCCAACTTCAAATTTATTTTATCAAATTTAAAATAATACAATGTATGATTTGTAAATAATAGACAAGTAAAAAATACACGCTAAGATTTCAATCAACACATAAATTCTTGAACTAAAAATAACACGTTTCCAATCTGACAAGTACAGCAAAGCCTAGGTTTGTGCGCTGGCATACGTAGTATTACACTGATACAGTTTATAACGAAAGGGAAAAACACTGTTAAAAAACACACAATCAAAAAAGGAAAAATGTTCGTGAACGAGAGAAAGAAAGAGAAAGAGATAGAAGGATGAAAGGAGAACGAGAAAGAAAGAAAATTTTGAAAAGGTGTGTATACAGTAGTTTTTAATTACCACAAGATTTAGATGGAAATAAATAGAGAATTCATTTATTCAAATGCTAATTAATATATAATTATTATTGAACGAAAATCCTAAATAAATGCTGCAAATCACCCCGAAGACCTCTGCTACTGCAGACATTGACAACAGGGCTAACAGCTAGATGGAAATTCGATGAGAACTACTATCCAAAAATTAGTAGTAGTTAGTTTATTTGGATAGTAGTTCTCATCGAATTTCCATTTAGCTGTTTGCCCTGTTGTCAATGTCTGCAGTAGCAGAGGTCTTCGGGGTGATTTGCAGCATTTATTTAGGATTTTCGTTCAATAATAACCACAAGATTTTATTGAATTCACCCTGCAATTTTATCCAATTCTCTATTACTCGTAAAATTGACTTTGATGTTTTTGAGGACATTTTCCGGACAATAATTGATTAATTTACGGCATATACGACCGAATTACTTCCTACATATATGTAGGTCTGTTCGTGGCACAGGAAAAATGGTGGGCGAACGAAAACTGTACTTTTTACATGAGATGTGAACAGATTTCTATTTTTATTCATGTATACAATTAAATTCTCTACAAATCCTTTATTGCACCCATAACACTAGTAATATTTTAAAGTGTTATAAATAACGGCAATTATCTATATCTACCTCACCTGACAGTGTGTCAGAAGTCTAATACAGTAAATCTAGAAAATAATACTAATCTACTACTACTACTACTACTACTCAAGAGGTTAGATAAAAATTATAATACTTTGACCAGAACAGAGGATGATTTCATTGATGAGCTCAATTCGATAATGCTAGCAAAGGAGAATAACAAGGTAGGGAAAGTGACCTGGAATGTGAAGAGGGGCAGACCAATCACTCCACTCGCGGCCAAAGCGAATGCAGATGGTTTTGCCAGAGCCGTCCATTATGGTGAGAGGATCATGGCGTCGCTCAGTGGAGCACTGTCGGTCGAATTCCACTCTCAACGACTCGGCTCCTGTTCACACACAATTATTGCTTTCAAATTAATCATTCCTAAACGAATGTTTTGACTCAGTAGTCATTCCAGTGTATTTATCTAGAATATACTCAAAAAATTACATAATCAGATAATTCTTGCATATAATGATTGCTTTTATAATAATTGCACAAGCAATTATTGCTTTCAAATTAATCATTCCTCAACGAATAATTTGACTCAGTAGTTGTTCCAGTGTATTTTTATCTAGAATATAATCAAAACATTACATAAACAGATAATTTGTGCATATAATTTTATATCAATAGATCAATTCCAATAAGAAATTTTCTTGATTTTAAATTTTAGAATTTCTTTATTTTTATAGGTCAATAGATCAATTCAAATTACATTACCTATTTTAAATTTTAGTGTTTCTTCATTTGTAATCATTTTCTTCCATATTGTTTCTAGAATGACAATTTTGAAAAACTAGATAACGCGCATGAAAATCTGAACAAGGTGAATACAATCAGATAATGGACTGCCGATATAGATCAAAGGAAATATTTCAAAGCCATGAAATTATTATTAGAAGCTATATTGTTACAATAATCTATACTGAAACAAATGATCTCCTAGTTCAAAACTCAATTCAAAAGTGGATTTGAAAGAGCAATGTGGAGAAAATTTTGTTTCATGATGAGTCAATATTAAAATATATTGGTAAAACGGATCTTGAATTTGAACGATCCTCCTTACAGAAAAGTGTAGAAGAAGAAAATATCAATTTTTATTTTTCAAATTTATTCGTTCATACGAAATATTTCATTAAATTTTAACTAAATGCATTGGGATATAATGCATTTATAATGATTAGGGATCCAGAGTTGCATCCGACTGAAAATTAGAGCTCTGGACAGAAAACGATGGAAAGCTGCCTACCAATCAAATGATTGAAGCTAAACAAGAAGATAATTAGTTTATATAAACTATAGTAAGTAGTAAACTTTACTAAGTTTATGTAAACTATTTTTTATAGTGGAATAAGTAGTGATTTACCAGGAATTTTGACATGTCCACTGGAGGCGACAAAATCAGTAAAGGGGTGACTGCTCTCTTGGACGACTGGCGAGGGAGAATTGTTGGAAGCGCTTGTGTTGCCCATTGCCACGTCTTCCAATTCAGTGACACACAGCTCAAGCAGCATACAGGCTACACTATTGTATTCTTTGGCCATACCTGTCAATTAAAACACCATCATTATTATACATGCATGCTTCTGCAGGTGGGTGGTTAAGCCTAGTTGTATTGTGTAACATTCACAATCTATGTATTATCTTTCAGGTATGAAATCTTTCATACCAGAGAGACCTAATTAACACAAGCTGGGATTGGAAAGTGTTATTCATTGACAAAGATAATGTTAAATTATTATTTAAAAAAATTAATCGAAATCGTTTGCAGTTATTTCGTTCTGTTGTTTTATTTTTCTATTACCGAAACCTCCAGGTCAAATTAAAATATATTATAAATAACCTATTCTTGATCCAGTTGTGAAACATGATACATGTTTGATAGTTTAAGCTAGCAAGTAACTGCAAGAATCGTGATTTGTCAAAGAATCAAGTTATATATTTTTTAAATCTTAGGCACATTTGCAAGTAAACGAATGCTGGAATAGTTCACTATTTGTGGACCGGAATTATTGACACGGTCTTGAATAATGAATGATTTCAGGAACATGATAGAGACTTTTCAATCGCCTGAACATACCAATCAAGACTCCTGTAATAGTGTCTTTGGCTTTATCACCGGCTCGACCAGCCACCGCTAATTTGAGCAGGTCCACCATGACACGAGCATCATTCAGGCCGAGCAGAGATGTGAAGTCATCCAAAGACATCACTGGTGCATCGTTGGCCTCCATCAGTCCCAAAGCCTGTTAAGTTCATTATAGTTACTATATACACTATACAATGCAATTAATTTATGATTGAAATAAATTTAACTTTTGTACTACTAATTTACACTTTTATCCAAGTTATATTCTTTCTCTTCTTTAGTACCGCGTGTGGCAGCAAAACTTCCTTTTTAAAGTGAACGCTATTCAGTCAGCTGATGTCGTAGTAGAGCAAATTTGGTTTCGTTAGAGAGGTCAGATCATAAAGTTTTCTTCCCGACATGTTCATTTGCCATCAGGCATTGGAGCAATGAGAAGCGTGCATTTGTCGTTAAGATTTATTTTTCGAGCGGATGTTCTGTGATCACAACCTAGCACGCATTTCGAAATCGCTTTAATTTAGCCCTTTTGGCTACTGTCCCGGACCGAAAATCAATTGTTACGTGGGTCACTACGTTAAGACAAACTGCAAGTGCAACAAAACGAAGAACTAAAGTCCCTCGGCCCATTAGGTCACCTGGAAACATTGAGGGAGCGAGAGTTTCAATGTCGAGATCACCACAGCGTTCCGCGCGCAAACATGCGTCTGCTCTTGGACTTGGACTTTCCGATCGTTGTGTGAGACGAATTCTTCATGATGATCTTAATTTCCATCCATACAAGAAGGCAATTGTGCAGCAACATTCTGAACGTGACTTCAATTGAGGGAGCACTTTCAAGGACGTCTCATCTCAATTAGGAGCGATTTGGAGTGGCCAGCCCGATCTCCCGATTTGAACCCTTGTGATTTTTTTCTATGGGGGTTTTTGAGATCCCTTGTTTATTTGAACCTTCCAAGGACCCTACAAGATTTTAAAACCAATATCAGGGTAGAAATTGCTAACATAACGTCTGCAATGCTGGCAGGAGTCATGATAAACGCCAAAAATCGGTTTACTCAGTGTATGGAGAATGGGGGACGTCATCTACCTGATTTGATATTCAAAACTAATTGAAACAAAACTTTATATATGTATATATGTGTGTCTACATTAAAAAAATAAATACAAACTTTCTGGCCTATACAAAGAGTTTTTTCACTTCTAATAATAATAATAATATCGAGTGACCTGGCTGGCTCAGGTCTGGTGTCAGAGTTTTCAGGTAGCAACTGATCAATTTCAGGGCCTCTGACATGACCTAACGACTGCTTTTTAGGCAGCCGGGACCGACGGCTTAACGTGTCCATCCGAAACACGGGAGTGGCCCGAGAAAATATCTTGCCATCACATTAAATCACATTTTCACTTCTAAAAAAAGGAAGTTTCGCTACCGCAGCCTGTAGTATTTCTGTCCAGTATACAAAGTGGTAGTAGTAGAGCTTGAACTTGATAAATCACTTCAAGATAATGCGACAAATGAGAAAAAGCTGTAGCTGCTTCCTAGAAGAGATACATGATATTTAAAAGTGAGTAGTTACAAAATGAGTATTATATGGATAAAATAATATTATAAATATTTTCATTCATATTTCATTTCACGATATGAAATTCAAGAAGAATGGATGGATATTGGTGAATTAAATCGACACAGAAAAAATTATAAAAAGCTCGAACTATTCCCAGAAAATATTTTTCTATATTATTATTATTATTCGAGAATGTGTAAAATTGACAACATGGTTGTTTTCGCATTTAGTTTATTTGCTCTACTGTGGAATGGGGTAAACAGACCTGTGGATTGGTTTTCATGGTGGCTGCAATGACGCTCATCGCACTGGCAGACATCTTGGATGCTCTTGACGACACACTGGCTGAGCTTGACAGAGAGGGAAACGCCGCCAGTGGACTGTCGTTCTCCTCCGGTGAAGACTTGCTACTCTAAAAAGCACAACAACACAAAATGTTACTAGATGAGAAAACATTCTAAAAAAATTATCAATTTCGATTTTCATGATTTTTGTATTTATGGTTAGGTACATTGATTCAGTTCCCAATAAAAATATATGAAGTATAATGATAATCAAAGCACTGGTTAAACTTGTTCCTCAAGCTTATTTATAATCCAAGCACTCATACTTATTTGCATTGAAAGTCATAATATTATACAATCTGATAAATGAAAATAAATAAACTATTTATTGTTACCTGCGTCCATAATGATGTTGTCATATACCAATGACATTAACTCATTGACAACAGACCTGTGGACATTATGTTATTAATCCAACCATTAATATAACTATGGAACTTTTGAGCATCTTGTAAAATGTAATCAATCATAGAATATGTCTGAAAAAGTAACAACATAGAAATATTATTAATTCAATACTTTATTGGATATTCGATTTTATCAAGAGAGACTATTGATAATAGAAATGAGAGCTACTTACAACAGCAGCAATAGCGGCTTCAACTTCAGAGGCCGGTGCTTCGCCTCCTCCATGAGCGATCTCGGACGTTTCAAGTGGCAAAGCAATTGCTACTTCTGCACTCTCTATCTCTATCACATCATCTTCAAACAAATAGAACAATAATTGAGACAACAAAGTATAAAAAACTGCTAGTATAAAAGTATAAAAAACAAGTATTTAATCAACCTCTAGAAATCACAGCAAATATTCGATACTTTGAAGAAGCCAATATTTCTTACGTTTCCACAACCAGGGAAATCAATTGAATATCTCAAGTTTATAATACTAGACTCATGTACTTATGATTTAGGTGCCATTAAATCACATTTTCAACAGTATACTGTTGAATCAACTAGACGATATGAAAAATTCTAGTTATTGGTTCAAATTATGATAATGAACTAATTCGCGCTGAATTAAGAGAATAGAGAATCAACTAGCAGCCACATTCTAATAGGAACATGATCTATGGAACTCACTAGTGCAGACTGAGTATGGAGTATAATTATCACTCATATGAAACACTCATTATTCCTTGATCTACTCAACACACTATTGTAATCTCAGAAGAAGGATCAAAAGTGTAGACTATTGAAGTCTTGGTTTATTGAAATGAATTATCTCGATATCTTTCCAAAATAATATTGAGTCAACCAAATGCAGTGAGTTCAATGTAAAATGTGCAGTATGTATGAAGCAAATGTGAAAAATGAACAAGATATTTAATTTTAGCAAAAATTTATTCTGAATTTAAATTGTGAAAAAGTAATTAGATGTTGAGAAGTCATAGTGTTTACATTGGTGAGTTCGCTGTCAAACGTAATATCATAAGTAGTAACTTATTACACTTGTATTGCAGTACACACTAGTATACTTGATTGCTGGGAGATATAGAAACTACTCATGATTTTACTTTTGACAACGAATTCGCCGTATAATGATGTTATTAAAAAATGCATTCTTCAATTGTATGACTTGATTGTGAACAAATAATCAATAGGGAAAAAGAATGTATGAATAGTTGACGAAAGATGGAGGATGATGTTACCATTGTGAATAGTTGACGTTGACGACTCGAGCTTGGTGGAGCATGCTAGAGCAGCGACCGCAGTCTCCCTGGCCAGCAGCACTCTGAGACCGTTGAGCACATGCTGCAGGGCATTCTGTTTGGCCACATTCGAGTCCAGCGCCAGTATGGTGTGAGCCAGCGATTCCCGTGGAGCAGCGGCGCCAAGCGTCACCGGCTCTTTTGGGCAGCTTGTCTCACCGAGCCCTACAATTTCAAATAAATATTCTATGATTATTGATCTATCAATCTGATTATATCTGATCAGTCAATGTGATCTATCAATATGATTTCAATCAAAATTGATTGATAAATAGAAACTTAGAACTTCAAATAATATGAATACGTTGTATAAATGTTTGTTTCATTATATTTTTTTGTTTCCTAACGTTTTGTTATTATACTTGCAATCTTACAATGAGATGAAGTAGCATGATTTGCCGTCAGTGGTGGCTGGTGGTAACATTTTATTGCGGATGATGCCCACATGGGATTTTTGCTGCTTGTGCGTGGCTAATCGATTAGATTTCTTCGTTTATGTATGTGTAACAATATATACTGGCTTATACACTAATTTAATCAAATAAGGGTATAGAAAGTTATTAAACGAACTTAAAAAAATTCGGTATGGAAAATTATTAATCAGAATGAAGATTGAATGCAATTTGAATAATGGTACCGTAACGATAATATAATATTGTAATGTAACTACATAAATCGGCATTGTTTAAAAAAAAATTGTCGACTCTCTGAAAAGTATATAGAATAATATCCTTCCCATCAATACACTAACGGAGTAGTCCAGTCAAATGGTCGTTTTTCAAGAAACAGCCCCGAAAGAATTTTTCTCGACGGTTCTGTAGGTATTTTGGGGCGTATTTGAATCTGAAATTTGCTGACACGCCAGAGGGCGGCTTCCCCCCAAAAAACCCTAAAATTTCGGATTTTGAAAAAAAATTGTTTGGATTCGTGTTTGGGAATTAATTGATCTGAAAATTTTTGGACTCAAAATATGTGTAAATTAGGTCTTTATTTTTACATAACCTCTAGACTGTGTATGCTAGATTAAGGTTTAATACAGTTTTGAGCGAATGCCTGTTTTTTATATCTGAATTGTAGATGATGTATATGAATGAATGAAATAAAATTATAAGTATATTGTTAAAAGACACTTCAAAATTAGATTACATGACAAATAGTAATTTGATTGACATAAAATTTCATATTATGCCAGTTCTTAAAACATCACGAATAATTTGAATATTTATACTAAATCCAAAAAAAGGAAAAAAAGTCAGACAATGAAGGTCCTCATGAAATCATAAAAACTGTCATTTTAATCAAAGTTGGCTCTAATATGCATCAGAATTACCTAGAAAGGTGGAGCCTAGAGGATCTTTGGCTTGACTGAACTGTACAGGCTCTTGCATCAAATGTATAGGTTCGTCAGAAGCATACCAAGCCACAGAATGAGATGATCCACAGGCAACTCTGTTCAATTTGACATCGCCATAGACTGGAACCTGGCTTGGCTTGCGGTTTACCAGAGTTGTTCCATTGCCTTGTTGTCCATGGTCGTTGTCTCCCCACGCATATACCTCAAAATATCAAACATATTCAAAATTGTGCAACTGTATCAATACAACTTCATTGTATTTCAATAAGGTTATTCAAAATATGATTTGGAGAAAGTCTTTCTGTGAGCTAAATAATAAATAAATCATTCAAATTGAGGTATAGAAATATTTTTTTATAAAAAGCAAACATTTGATAAAGGTGATACTGATGACTCCCTGGATAGGAAAACTCGCTCATGAACTGATGTATTGTAATCTCTGAAACTAGCAACTTTTAATTAGTTACCAACAGATTTGGTGAAAATTATGGCAACAGCTGAATATTTATTTTATAATAATAATAATTTGACAGTAGGTTTAACTGGGTATCCTATTTGAAATGAAAAATTACTATGTCGTTTCAACATTTTTGTCCATTATATCAATCCAAATTCATTTTTTTAATGAGAAGGTGGTCATGTGAAGCAAGATTTCGATACAGAGTTCCAAGAGAAATGAATGACGAAAACCGCACATTGATATCACAAACCGTTTCAGTTTGTTGATGTAAAAGTTGTAAATTATGTTGCAAATTAACCAGCTGGAATCATGTGTCAGCGCATAAAGGACTGTCTGTGTGATAGCTCCCAAATGGCCTCAGATGATGTCATGAATGAATAAATGAATAGAAATAATGTAGTGATTGCATGATTAAATGATAATCACAACACATTTTTTCCTTATGCACTTTCAATGTTATTTGTTATATCCTGAAAAAGGACGAAGGAGTCGTTAAATTTTGTTGTCTATCAAACTTTATCTGTAAAAAGGGTCAAAGAATATTTATTCAAAATTTGAAGACGATTGATCAAATATTTCAAAAGTTATAGTCGAACATACACACAGACGGACAACAACTTTGACCTTGAGTCAAAAGTAAGAACTCGAGTATGGAAGTGTACGTAGATTTTGCAACAGTTAGAGAGCAATGAAAGTAGATGGGAGTACTGAACATAAGAACTGAAAAGAGCTATGTAATGAGTTATCCGAAATTCAACTTTATAATCCAAATATGCCGGATGTCTGAAACAGTAATTTAGACACATAAGAGGTCTAACAGAGCTATGAAATATGAAACCAGACCAGACCCAGCCTGATAAAAATAGGATAATGGAATACATACAGCTCCAGACTCAGTGACAGCTAGACAATGCAGAGCACCAACAGCAACGTTGATGACTTTTTCGCCTCTCAGTCCCTCAATCAATGTGGGCTTTCTCACATGCAGATCTGAGCCTAGTCCCAGTCTGTAGTAGTCACCTTTTCCCCATGTCCAAACCTGGAAACCACATAAAAACAAATTATAGTTAACCATTATATTAACAGATTTTATTATTATTTCACAGTAATGGAGCTTACTGGATTAATAAAGCAGACGATGCTTATAACGTCTTGTTCGGTGCTACGACTCAAGGGAATAGACCTCAACTCTAACCACCGATTTATACATTTTTAGTACATCTACATTGAATAAAGTCGTGACTATTTCATACTAATACTAACAGTTTATTATCAGTAGTGAGGCTTCATTTAGTAATATTCAAACTGCCAACACTACAAATCGGCCAGGATAACCAAGACGACTAAGGTGTAGCACCCTTCAGTCTGCTAGCGCTACCTGGTCGCGGGTTCCAATCCTGCCGGTAGACATAGACTCATCAAATCACCCTCGCATTTTCTATTACCGACGCAGAAGAAAAAAGCTCATGTGTGGTATCACCTGCAATCACTTATGAATTTACATAAATGCTTCCCAGTCAACCAATACTGATAGATTAAAGTGAATTTCTTCATACAGTAGCTCAAAGTAACATTTCATTCTAGAAGCAATACAGTAAAATACAAACTTACTGCACTATACGTAGGCTACAGCTAACTTTTTTATCATTAAGGAACGTATACTTAAATGCTAGATAAGGGTCAGACCATATGAATATGACAATACGTTTTTTCAAGCGTTTTCTCAGGAGTTTTATCAGGCGCCAACCAATCAGCCAATACTCAGCAAATTCCTGCCCTGCCGACTCTAAAAACGCTTGAAAAACGCTTAATATGACCCTAAAAATCTTTCCGTTCAGTACTCTCTTAGTTGGCAATTTACTTGAATTCGACTTCTTTTGGATGTTGGATGAGGCTGATGATGTTGGATGAGGCTGAGCAACTTGTTGAACCTTGCTCCAATATGAGAGACATTATTTGTACAAGTCCAGCCTATGACCTTGCATTGCAAAATTGGATTCTTATTTCCATAGTGAGGTCCACGTTATAATGTCAGTGTTTGATTAGCAATGGTATTGCTATTCTTGTCTATCAGTCAACAAAGCGGATAGCGCTATCTCTTTCTCGCTTTGCTCTGTTGCCAGATTGTCTTTTAACAATGAATTAAACATTTAATAACAACATATTAGCCTAATCAAAAGTTTTGTTATTCAACTGAAAGGCACATCAAAATTACCTTAGTTTATATGGATACAAAAATTTAGTTCATTAATAAGTAATGATTTTCAAATATCATGTCAAGTCTAGAAAAATCATTATATCAGGTTATTGATGTAACCCAAAGATTTGAAAAATCAAAATGACGACGAAAAATAAATATGTAATAAGAAGTGTACTTCTTATGAGATGAACAAAATTCATAGAACTGGGAAATAATGAATAATGAGAAATCAATTGAGAGATTTCCCAACCTCCAAGATCATAAATACTGCAATTGTGAGAAAAACATACGATAAAAATAAGGTTACACAACTTTTTCTGTATGTTTTATAAAACAAAGAATACATGACTTGAGCAGAATAAAGCAAGTCCCAAACACTTTAGAGTAAGATAATATATTGATCATTGTGAAAGAAAACCCCGGTTTAGGCTATAACATTGAATTTCCCATCTAATATTTGTTTAGGTCACAGCAATTTGTAATTTTCTCTCAGTACAGTATAATGCAATATATATTTTTTGTAATTTTCACTTTGAAGATTCTTTTACTATAAAAAAGAAAGTTTACAAAATGAATTGAAATAAGAGAAAGGAATCAATAAAGTTGAGAAAAATGACGAATAAAATTGATATTGAATACCCTATAGTAAAAACGTTCCAATTTACTGTCACGATTTGTTCAGAACAATTATATAAAAGTCACAAATATTTCACTTTTTTACTAGGCTACTAACAAAGAGATTGAGTACAATTAAATGAGAAAAATTGCTGGCAAAAAACAAATGCAGAGATCTAGCCTAATCAATTAGAATAGAATATCTTTGAATGTAGTTTACAGTGAATACAAATAATAAATAAGACTTCAGTATAAAACAACATACAAGACAAAAATACAAACGAATGTGATAAAATTAATGAGAAATGAGACAATAATGGTATTAAACCATTTGACTTTGTTTCTAATTTTTGGTATGAGTAACAAATTAACATACATGGTTAAAGATTCTGTACAAAACTAATTATACATGATAACAATGAATATTTTGAAGAAAAAATTGTAAATACAAAATATTAAGTAATCACACAAAAAAAAGTTTTGAACACAGTAGTATAATACAAAATCAATTAATTGTTAATATCTAACCTCCAATATATTTAAAAGTTGGTATATTTGCAATGTAACCCAACCCAACCTAATTTCAAAATTCTTCTTGTATAATCTGTAGCCCAGTGAAGTATAAGCATGTAGTAGGCCTATAGAATGCAGTTCTTTAGCTCATTTAATGAATTCTGTATCATATGAAAAGATATAACACTTTACAGGTTTCAATGATTCTTTGTAAAAACTGACCTAACTCAACCCCGAAATTCTCATCATATAACATAAAAGTTAGTCCATTAAACTGTGTGGTTTAGAATTCAGAGCTTTAGCCTATTCTGTATCATATAACATAATATAATGGATATAATACTTTCAATACAGGTTCAATGAAGCCTTTGTAACATCCAACCTAACCTAACCTCAAAATTATTATCATAATATAATATGTAGCCCAGTGAAGTGTGTACCCATAGAATTCAATGTTGCAACCTATTCTGTGAATTCTATATCATATAACACAGGTTACTGTTTAGTATTAATACTTTAAATGCCATTCATAATGGAACTTTTTTAACACTCAACCCAACCTAACCTCAAACTTGCCCACTACTTTGCTGTTGTGTCGATGACATCATCTCAGATTCCCCCTCCTCATCTCACTTTCAAAAGTGCACCTCTTGCACATCAGTCAGTGTTGTTGGCTACTGATTCTCAGCTCCTCTGCTAGGTGTCAGCACTTGTTCGGTGGCGGCGGCAGCCGTTAATTAATTTATTAAAATATTTAACAAAATATTTCATACTAATATTATGAAAATTCATTATGAAATTATTGAAAAATATAATTTATTGCTTAATAAAATATAATCGATTATTTTAAACGAGTATGAACATCAATAAACATGAATCAGCTACCGTTTATAAAGGGCATTGACAAGACAGAGGTTCGGCAACATTGTTCGCCTATCTTTCGCCACTGCCATTATAACGTGAACCTCACTATAGTATTGTATTCATGTTTTTTTTCAAGTTTTCTTAACTCAAAATTACAAATTGTAAGTTATAGAACAGTATTTACTAATAATCATAATTTATAAGTTGTAGTACATTAGCTTTGTGGTTGGAGCAATTATGATCGATCATGAACTATAAAGCTGCGTACAGATATACGCGCCTCCAACCCGCTCCGCGTACGTTCCGTTCTCGTTCCGCCATCGCTCCGCAATCACTCCGCCCCCGCTCTGCACTGGCACCGATCATGAACGTTACGGGAGATGTTAGCTCTTCTCGCGTTCCACTCTTGCTCCCCGGTCGATTATCAATCGATTATCTGCTCGAGTGACGTTCGGTTGCGGAGCAGAGCGAAAGTCTGTACGCACCTTAAGGCACGACTCACACTACCGCGACTCAAATCGTACGACTCCAATCACGAGTACCAGTTTTTCTGATTAACGAATATTGTAAGTTATAGAACAGTATTTACTAATAATCATAATATTATAAGTTGTAGTACAGTAGCTTTGTGGTTGGAGCAATAATTACGATCGGTCATGAACTATAAGGCACGACTCACACTACCGCGACATAAATCGTACGACTCCAATCGCGAGTACAAATTTTTTGATTTAAATGTTTGTTTGAATTTTACTAGAGAAAACATTTATTAATTGCATACCTGGCCGGATTTGGTGAGAGCGAGTGAGAACTGTGCGCCGCACTCGATGTGGCAGACGCCGAGGCCATTGAGCCGCTCGACGTTGTGCGGCAGGTCACAGCCCTCACTACCGCCGCGACCCAGCTTGCCGAAGTCGCCGTCACCCCACGACCACACCATGCCTTCGGCCGACAGGGCCAGCGTCTGTGCGTCCCGGCTACCGCAGGCCACCTTCGTCACATGGTGGCCCAGCAGTGCCTTCACCTGAATTAATGAATAAATAAATTTATTTCCTCCTCAAATAGCATAGCATAATATAAGTAGAAATAGTAAGTAGTAATAGGAGATCAGCTGTTCATTAAAACCCGGAATGAAGAACATACCCAACCATCCATACAAATGCACCCATACTCAACGTTAGCAGACAGAAGGTTGATCACTCACAGGTGTAAGATTCAAAGTGGTGAGGGGAACGCCAGCGTGAAGTCACGAGTAGTAAGAAAGTGATAGAGTAACCACACTGACATAGCCTACTATAGATAGAAGGCTATACACTTATATATATACTTATCTAAAGTAAGCCATGACATTGAGCTTACAGTTTATTCACTGTAGCTTCAAATACATCATCGTTTAATCCCCTTAAGATTGACCTAGAACTTCAAAATTCTCTCCTACTTTTAGGGAATTAATCACCAATTCTAATGATATAGTTAATTATACCAATTTTAAGTTCATTCATCAAGTATGAATAAAATGAAGTTGAAAGTTTTTCAAGAATCTAGAAACGAGACATGGAAAAGTTGATAAGCTGGGAAAGCGTTAGTAGACAACGTTATACTATTATAATATCAGATAAACCCATAAAACAATTTTGATAAACCAATGCATTGCAATGAACCGATAAATTGATCCCGATAAATCCGATGCATTGCATTCATATAAATGTACTGAACACATGCTGGTATCGAGCACATGTTCTACAACTGTATTACTAAAATCAAAATATCTCATCCCCGAAATTCACAAGCTAACGTATGTCCAAACTATAAAATATAAAAACGACCTAGAACATGAAGAAACCCTAAGAGTTTGAAAGGGTAGGTTAGTAGGTAAGGTATTTGCTTTTAAATGGAAAATTGCTTGTATTATTCAAATGTTTTGATAGTTATTGTAAAGCAGAAACAGAAAACTTGTATCTCAGAACATTTTTTGTTACATGATTCGACTATACTTCTCCTTATGATTTTCAAGAATGCGATATTTTGTCTAATCTGTACTACAGCTACGTCACGACTGCAGTTCCCCCACTCCAATTACATGTCAACTTAAATACTATAGATGAGTGACCAACCTTCTGCTTACTAACTCGATCTATATCTATATTATGTAATCTCAGAATGGCGTTAAACGATACAGAAAAGATAAGGAGATATCCCATGGTGTAGGTCGTTTATGTTCCAAATTTCAAGCCGATTACCGTTGACTACTACTAGGATTATCGGCTTGAGTTAACAGTGACATTTGGAACATAAACGCCCTATACAATGGGATATCTTCTTATGATATATTTTCTCTATTATAGAAGTAAATTAATGTAAAAAAATGAAAATGTAGATTTGGCTACTGACGCATTTGGGCTTGAGCTGAATGAGCGAGTCACCGTGGCCGAGACGGCCATACTCGCCCAATCCCCAGGTGAAGAGCTCGCCACTGGAGGTGATAGCCGCACTGTGACTGCTGCCGCAAGCGATGTCGCGCACGCGTTTCGCCTTCAGCGACTCAATCATGCGCGGTTTCTCCAGCGTCGCGCGGTTGCCGTGGCCCAGCTTGCCGTCATCGCCTTCTCCCCACGAAAACACCTGCCAATCACAATCACCGTTCACTCCGAAACAAAAGTACAATAATTGAAAACCAAGAATTAACTACCGTAGGCTTTAAAAATAGAAAATTGTTGTATTAAATAATGAAATTTAAGAGTAATTGGATTAGATACTCTTGTGGAGTCAAGAATTGACTACCTTTTTATCGAATCACTCTACCTTGAATCGAATGTCGAGAAATGTAATTGAATTTATATTTGATACGAATTTGTACACTATTTTAAGAGTATTCTTGTTTCTTGAGTTTTATTATCTATCATTCGAGGTGGATATTGATAAATCAAACTTAATGATGAATATGATACATAAATAAATTTATTTTTAAACTTTAAAAAATTACAAATGTTGTGGGCGAGATTGAGACAATAAGAGCATAGGGAATGAGGGCATAAGAGTGGGCACTTTTATTTAATATGAGCATTATTCCATCACTTATTTATTTATTCATTTCATTTATAGTACAAAACACTATAATCATAATATAATTATGACCATGGAGGAAAAACTAGGCTGAACATGTACCATTTCTCTCTAAAATTTTGATAAGAAGTTATTATTGTCCAAATATTATTAGTTCATGAAATCACACATCACTGCTTCACCACTAAATTTTCGGTCCAAGAATAATTATTTGAAAAATTTGAAGGTTGACGTATGTCCACGTTTGACGATTCCTTTCTATTTATGGAAGGCAGGTCATCGTAAGCAGGTAACGTGAAATCCGTGGACTCATATTTGAACTGTGTAAACACAAACCTGGACCTGCAACGTGTTGAAAGATTCAAGTTTCATGCTTCCGGTACCCTGCTATTTGTTTACTGGAATAGGGCACAAGGAATTCTCAACATTACTCTAGCACAGAAGCAATTACGATTAGAGTGATTTACCTTTCCATCAATAGTCAGTGCCATTGCATGTTTTCCACCAGAATGAACGGCGACTTTTTTGACCACATACTGGCTGAGAGCCGTCAGTTGTCGTGGAACTGATACATTGTTACTATGGCCAAGGCCCAGTCTGCCATTCGTGCTATCACCACAAGCAAACACCTGCAAATGTCAATTAACAATCATTAATTTGTTCAATCATGTATTAGACTTCCAAATGTATACACAAGACTAATGCCAAGAATAGTTCCTATCCAAATTAATACAAATGTTCAAACATGTAACATTAACAACATATGAGTTTCGTGTATTTATCACAATGAAAATTTGAAGTCAACTTTGAAAATTCAGTCACACAAAGCGGTATGTGAAATGTGCCCAAGGAACTTATTCATCAAGAATATCATATATCAGGCTCATTCTCCACCTAAACCCAACATTAAGATTGAACCCAATTCATAAAATTGAGATAGAGAAGAATTTACTGACTATCGTGATTGATAAAAAAGTGAATTTTGAGAATTCATGTGATGAAAAACTATCAACATGATATACATATAAAAATTTGAGGAATCCATAAAATAGATGGCTATATTTGTACGCTGAATAGAAGAGCAGTATAGATCAAAATTACAGCATCGAATGCATGATCATTGAGAAATAATTAAATGGTTGGGAGATGAAAACTATAAAAAGTTCCAATGACTTTTCAGGAATACTTGATAAAAGAGAGATAACTAAGATTAATGGAAAAATATATCTTTTTTAATGAAAAAAAAATATATATTCTATTAAAAAAACTACTTGATTAAATAAAAATAACATCATAATAAATTACTTTAAATAAAATCATAATAAAATAGAACAAGTTACTTGATATAAATTGAATAAATAATTTCAAGCATACTCAACCAAATACTTGGAGCTCCTTGAATTTGGAGGCTTGAATAGTAAAAGAAAAAGTTACCACTCACAAACATACAAATATTGAAAGATTCTTAACACATTAATAATTTTTGAAATTTTGACAATATTCTAGTGATCAGAGTCAAATTTTTGAATCCTCAAAAATCCATGATTAAAATAAAAAAGCATTAAAATAAAAATTCGAAGAGATAATAAGGAATAATAGTTTTTACCTTTCCATCATGTGACACAACAAACAATGATTTTGAACCGCCAGCTATGTGAATTGGCCTGAGTGAGGAAAGAACTTCTGAGTACGAGGGATGTTTAACTTTTGATCCTTTCAATCCTCCTAGTTGGTCTTTGTCATTCAGTCCCCAAACAAACACCTTTGTCTTCAGACCAGCTGAACTATCTGCAGTTTCTGTAGTCAAGGTTTGTGACTCCTGGTAAGAGAACATTCAAAATTGGTGAAAAGTGATAATATAATTCATCAGCATAATAAGGGATAGCAATGGATTGATTCGCATTTGATTCAAAAGAAAGTATATTGGTCAAAAGTCCATGTTCACATTTTTACGTCCAGCTGTACTATGATTGTAACTCATTATGTCAAGAAATGCCCTCGGGAGTTTAGTAGCTCATATCACTCAAAACTTATACTTTGTTTTGTATCATAATATTGAGTTTTCATTATTTTGTGAAAAATAGATTTTTTCATTCATTTGTAGAAATTATCAGAAAGAATAATGTGGAACAGAAAGCCCATAATATAAGAAACCTTCAGTAAAACATTGAAATCGATTGGAAAAGAATATCGTAAATAGTTTCTGATCTCTGGAGAACTAATATCTTAATGAAAGCGAACTGTATGACGAATGCCGACTATACAATACAGCTCTTTATACTTTTTATTATTTTCAAAAGTTACAAGTGTAATTCGCTCTTTACAATGGTCTGAGAAAAACACAAATAAATTCAATTGTAATTTCATGGTTCCATGCTGAAAATTAAAAGAATTATCCTATCAAATTTACTTGACCATAATAGAAAAATGATTGAACACTTCTTTGGGCTTGGGGGGCCTCAAAACTTACATAAATCATCAAATTTGGGTAACTTAATATGGGTTTTTGTGAAAGCAATATTGTAGAGGGGCAAGGAAAGTAGAAATCAAACCCGCAATCTTTCATTCATAGGTACGGCGTGCTACTATTTTCTCCACGAATGCCCTCGTTCATGGGTATGTTGGTGGGATTATATCGTTATGTAAGCTTTGAATCACAAATTGAATAATTGTATTTCAATTATAAGGTGATGAGAATTTACTGCGAGATGATTTATAGAAGACAAAGACAAAGTACTTACTTGTATGTCAGCACAATCAGCCACCAAGAAGGGTGCACAAGTAGGCGCATCGGTTCCAGAGTTCTTTTTCCTTCCGATTAGATATATGGCGTGTATTTTACAGTCAATACCGCCATTACGACATTGTTTTATAGCTATTTCGATGCAAGGGTGATACTGGAAAAAATTAATAACAATAATGTCAAGCAACAAACAGGAAAGAATGGAGTAATAATTCAACGTACAACTTTCGTTAAAAACAATTGTTCATTAAAATACTCAATAATTTGTTTAAGTTAATTTTTCTCCACATTATTTGCGTTTTACAAGTTCTTACAATAAAATCATATTATATCTGTCAATTAATTCGTATTGGAAACGTCAAGTAGTGATTAAGGTGAGAGTGAGAGAATAGTTAAAGATAACAATCAAGTATTCAAAGCCTTCCACAATATTTCCTTGAATATAGTCGGCACATTAAAAGAATGTCCCTGAATTGTCAGAGCCATGGGGCGAAATATTTAGTATACATGTGTAACTCTAGAAATATTTGTTATTTTATTACAAGCTTCAATCTTTTTTGGAAGAGCCAGTATCATTATTTATGATTATTTTATTTATATATAATATATTGTATTATATCATTTATATTTTTGAAAACGGCAATAAAAATTATTTCAATTAAAAAAAAAATCAGTTTATCATACCCTATTGGTGATAGTCCCAAAGATAATGTGAACGTTATTAGAGAAATATCGGGGGACCGAGCTTTGCTCTGGAGTGTAAAAGCATAGAACATTATTTGTAACCAAAGATTGAATATATAGTTTATATTTATTTATTCATTTTCGTTCAATTATTTTTACAGTTATATGAAGAGGCACAACAGGCTTATGCCCAAAACTGTCCCTTTTTAAATTTATACTACAGTCCAAAACAAAATCTAGGTTAAGCTACTATCACTCATCAAAATAATTTATTCACACTTCAAAAAACAAACACATCATCAATTAAAAAAAGGTATACTATGAATTCGATTTAGAATGATATACTATGTTTGCTAAGATATTTGTTAATTATTATACTATTATTCTACACTAACAGCATCTAGTTACTATTTTGGACTTTCTGAAGTAAATATGTTTTCTAAAAAAAGGAGAAATAAACAAAAATAAGTTTCTCATGCTGAATTTTTCTTCTCTTGACATCAGCTAGGTGATCCCACACATGCACTAGTCGTTCACTCTCTTCCATTACGGTATCGACAGACGACAATATTTCCAGCTGTTTTTCCAAGGACGTATTTATCCTTTTAATGTCCTTCAGCGAGTTATCTCAGGGTTGAGACCTAGTGCAATCGAATCTTCATATCATAAACCAACTTTGTTCCAGATTTCGTGAAAATCGATAGAGCCGTTTTCAAGATCCGGTCACATACATACATACATATATACACACACACACACACACACACACACACACACACACACATAATATAAACAGGATACACACGACACGGATAGATTAAAAACTTACATTTAAACGAGAATTTTCGGGGAGCTGGGCCCCCTTTGTCAATCAACCAGGAAAAAACTTACATTTAAAATTTTAAATAGGAATTTTCGGGGAGCTGGGCCCCCTTTGTCAATCAACCAGGAAATAATGGTTCAGTCCCCGAAAATTCTCATTTAAATGTAAGTTTTTAAGTGTTTTTAATCTATCCGTGTCATGTGTATCCTGTTTATATAATATATATATATAAGTTGAAGTTTATCAATAGATAAATTACTTTTTTAAAAAACAATTTTATTCATTACAAAACATTACAAAGTTTAACATGAGGTCCGTTCGCTATGTGCGCTAGCAAGGAACTGAGCTCTGAATACAATATTGTCTTCCACTATGACTATGCTGACTAAACATGTTAACTGTGATTCTATGCAGTTTTCACTCATATAACTATCCATCTATAACTATCTATTTTTAATCTATCCGTGTCATGTGTATCCTATTTATAATATATAGCACCACTTCACTTCCTGTTTGATTGACAAAAGGGGCCAAGCTCCCGAAAATTTTCGTTTAAATGTAAAATTTAAAGTGTTTTTAATCTATCCGTGTCGTGTGTATCCTGTATTTATATATATATATATATATATATATATATATATATATATATATATAAACACAAACGTAAAAACATATAAACAGAAATTGCTCATTTAATAGTATGGGATATCTATTCATTCATTACTATTGTATTAGCACTATTGACCAAACAATACTAGGTAGTATCGACATGAGAATCACTTCAAACTATCAGAATATTTCATAAAATAAGATCAACCATTAAGATGGCTAACATCAACCAATGCTGACAATCTCAAGTAGGCCTACATCTCAATGCTTCTCTTGTAAGAAAGTGACAATTTGCAAGAATGAAAACTAGAATCTAGTGGCTGGCAGCTAGTCATTGGTTCTAGCTATACAAATAAGTTTATACAGCTGATTCGAATCCTAGCATTTGCTTGGAAATTACTTAGAAATAGCAATTATTGAATTGGCCTGGTACCTCTCTGAGATGAGTGAGTAGTGAGACCATAGTGCTAGTTGCATGGATGTTTGTAGTGGAGAGCACGTGCATGGTTGAGAACGAGGGTCCCCCACTGACGACGACCAGTGACGGCATGTAGCTGCTGTCAGCCGGGTCCACGCGAATACTCAACGACTGTACCACTATATCCTCTTGCATTTCAAGCCGAATCCAATGCTAAAACACAATAATACACATTACAAACTAATTGCTAGCTTCACCGACAGTTATTCTCTTGAATAAAATGTATGTAATACTTAGTATGTAATAAATAAGTGGTTGATGGTCGATCTATTAAAATTATTAATATACTTTGAGACACCATGAAGCCAATTATACAAGAAATATAATAAAAATATAGTGTTTTCCCGAACTCCCTACCAATATTCTAGCTAGCTCTCCTAGCTCTCAAAAGTAAAAAACGCCTCCATTTTACAAGTCATAGACACGATTCTGATAACTTGGATAGGAAATTGATAATAATTGAAATTTTGGCTAAAAGGAAAAATAAAACAAACTTGTAGAAACAAAGAGCTAAAACAGATTTAACCAGAACTGGCAAAATTGAATGTCAAACAAAAACCTTACAAGCCTGCACTCAACTTGCAGTCGGCTGTTATCGCCGATGTTCGGACGAGGGCTTGCTCTCGCAAGAGCAAAGATCTCATTCCGATTCACTGCAACGAAAAAGGAACCTAATGACTCCCCACCACTTTGAGAATAGCATAGTAATTATGGACCGCTGGACTATTGCTCAAGAAGAGCTAGCTATGCGTATACAGCCTCGTTAAACGCTAAACTTGAGTGAAAACATCAAGCCATGACTGTTTTTACGAAACTTTTCACCTTTTTAAATAAATAATACATGTGGAATGATATTCATTTATTAAAAGCAGTTGTGCTACACAACAAGCCTAGCTAGCCTTGAGAGTACGTCACTGCGTCTATTAGAAGTTACAAAGCAGTAAATTGACTAATAAATTTACCTTTCCCTGTTGGCCACAGCTCTGCCAGTAATTGTCGGAGAAGTGGTCAATGAGGTGGTGGGCGGTGCTGAATCGAGATGACACCGTCATGACGCTGACGCAGCGCGACCAATCGTCAATGTAGGGCGGCTCCAGGAAGCTGGCCAGGTAGCGACCTGGCTTGCCTGCGAACACAGCCGCACTACCCGGCTCCCGAATGCGGCTGAAGCCGTGCTTGTGGCTCTTCTGCGTGTAGAAACAGTTTTCGCAGTAGTTGAAGCTAGTGCACGCCTGGTGAATACCAATACAATTGCATAAAACGCAATCAACATACAGTGAACTCTCAAGATTTTCAAGTAAATAGGGATTCTGATGAATGTCCATTATATTATCAGTGTACGTTATATCATAGAAAAAAGATAGCATAAGAAGATATCCTAAGGTATAGGTCGTTTATGTTACAAAATTGAAGTCAATTTTTTTGTTAACTATTGACTACTGTCTATTATTACTGTTTTATTGGGGGGAGAGTGTTGAGAGTGTAAGAAATAAGTGCGGAAAGGATAAAAAACTGTCCATATTCCATTAAAAACTACACACAGTCCAATAATATTGGTTATGAGTCACATTTTCAGATTGCACATTTGTTTATTAGATTTTTTTGCAAAGGGTGATCCCCACATGAGCTCCAGGCTTGTGAGTGGGTAATGGGAAGAATGGTAATTGGCGATTAGTGGACTACAGCTTTAGGTGGGTTTCAAATCACCAAGAAGAGATTTTTCAACTAATAAGTGATATTATTAATTATAATATCGTCATTATCTTTAAATGACGACTTGCACTATCGTCCATCCAACTCGTTTAGCTGGATGATGTCAATGATGACACTGGATGATTCAACCAGGGTCAAATTTAATAGACAACCGAAACAAAATCCAATAGGAATCTAAACCGGATAAAAATAATCATTGTATGCATTAGATCTGAAATGAAAATGAATTAAAATAACTGCTACATTAATATACATTTTGAACTTGCAACAAATAACATCAATACTTTCCATTAAATCAATACCGACAGTTAGAAGTTAATTGTCTTGAGAAAAATAGTTGTTAATATAATATAATAATATTATGGATAATATAATAATAATAATGAATAATATAATGGCGACAGTGATGGTGGTTTGTTGGCACCTTGCATCGGAAGCGGACACCAATGATGGGCGTCATGTGACAGCCATTGCAAGTGGTGTCCTTGTGGCAGGAGGGCACCAGCTCCATCTCGGACACCAGTCCCGTCCAGTTGCTCTGCTGCGGGAAGTCCACCACTGCTCGACCATCACTTGTCACACCTACAACATGTATGTCATACAACATAAATCAAGGCAAATCTACAATTTTTAATTGAAACTTGATTTTCAAGTCAGAACTATTCAAATGAAAAATACAACATTTTGTGTTATTCAATCAATCAATAATTTTATTAAATTCAACACAATATACAAAAACAAAACAATCAAAATACAATAAAAATGCTTCATAGTGAGGTGTGTTGAAAAGAGAGAATGGAGTGAAAAAACCTAGCCAAATATGGTTTCCCATGTAATAGGCTGTGTTGAGATGGTAGGAAGGTGCCACCTGGTGGCAGAACTTTGTAATACGCATTCAGTACGTAGTATGAGTTCAGTTGTTAATCAGCGCCTGAAGTGGCTCCATGTCATTTGTGTGCTTTATCAATTCATATTGTGCTAATACAATCATTAAAAGTATTGAGTTTCAAGACTTTCAAAACCTTACAGTCCATTGCTCAAACATTTTGGTCCTCCGGGCTGGATTCATGAAACAGTGAATCAGTAATCAATCATCATAAAGTGAATATGGAAGAACATTATTTGCTGTGTGTGCATGAAGTAAGAAATCATTGCGTTGTGTTTTGTATTCGATTGACACAACCTTGAACTTGAACAGCAGCTTGAATGACCACCCACTGTGTCTGGCTGACTCACAGCCCACTACATATGCACTCACACTCACTAGCAGTGCTTGACTCCAGATGTCTCATGTGTATTTCTGCGTTCTGCATTCCATTACGGATCATAAGTGAACATTGCAATCATTATGTCAGCACTACTCCAAGTCTTCCATGGCTGGTGGGGTTCCTGCACTCATCAGTGGTCCTATCCACGGGCAGCGCTACTTCAAGTAAGATCTACTCTTATCAGCTGGCTTATCACTCTTACCTTACAAATTGTTCCCTTTGTCACTTCCTTACAATTAAATCCCATTTATAGAATAGATTAATCCTAATGACTAACAATGAAGATAGCACTGAAAATAAAAAAATGATGGAAAATGAGGATATTAAGATATTATTCCATCAAAGAGGAAATTTGAAAATGCAATTAACTAAACTATGCAATTGGATGAAGGCATCTGTTGGAGATGGAGATAGCAGTGAATTAATTCAGAAACAAAACAGAATATCATTGATTTCAACAGAATTTGAGCTTGTACAAAATAAGATAGAGTTACTTTCAGATGATACAGAAAAGGAATTAGATTATGGTGATGAATTTGAGAACCAGTTAGATTTGCTGTCAGCCAAAGTACAACAGCTGATAGATGAATGTAGAGTTAAACAAGAAATTAATTGTAATGCTAAGTTGTCAGATGTTAATACTGGAAACACACCTACAATTAGATTGCCAGTCATCAATTTGAAAAATTACAGTGGTGATTTTCATGAATGGTATCATTTCAAGGACATTTTTGAATTATTAATACTAAACAACAAAGATCTCTCCAATATTCAACATTTTCATTACCTCTTGTCATGTTTGCATGGAGAGCCACATGAATTGATAAAAAATATTCCAATAACAGATGCTAATTTTGAGAATGCTTATCAGACGATTTGCCAAATATATGGAAACAAAAGACTAATTGTTGCTAATCACATCAAATCATTATTAGAGTTGCCTACTGTTCACAAAAATGACACTGGTCAATTAAGACAATTGATCAATGCAGTTAAAACTAATGTTTATGCAATCTATGCCCTTGATACAGATGCTAACTTAGGAGAGTTACTGCTTGTACAAATGATTTTAGCTAACATAAGTATACAAATCATCATATAAATCTGAAACTATCATTACACTTGACGAATTGTAGGAGTTCTTAGAACAAAATCACAGACAAATCAGTTGATTCAGAACAATAATCAGCATGCTATTCCCTCAACAATAGGTCACATTCCTTCTACTACAGGTCACTATTCTACCAGATATATGAATAAACCAAATCGTGTAAATACATTAATGGCTACCAATTCGGTGTGTTGTTTGTTGTGTAAAGGTACTCATAAATTACACAAATGTATGAAGTATCTATCATTATCTATTGATGACAGAGTAAAGAAGGTGAAGGAATTCAATCTGTGCATTAATTTCCTCAGAGCAGGACATATATCAAAAGATTGTTCATCTAATACATCATGCTTTGAATGTCAAAGAGACATCGTACAACTGTTCACTATGAAAACACTAATCAATGTGGAAAGTCATCAGCATTCAATGATTCAAATTCGATTAAAAATTCTGAAAATATCAGTTCAAATGATAATCCATCAGCAATTAAGAATTATTACTCTAGCTATGGTCAAACTCAAGTCTTACTGACCACAGCACTTGTCAGTGTAAGTGATGAACATGGAAATCAAACGACAGTCCAGTGTGTCCTCGATAATGGAAGTATGGTGAACTTTGCAACAGAGAACCTAGTTCAATCTCTACATTTGAAGTGTTTTAAGAACCACATCCCTGTTGAATCATTCAATAATATGATTCATGTTTGTGAACATGCTGTAAATATTTGTACCAGTTCATTAGTGTCATCGTTCTCTGTGTCACTAAATTGTAATGTTGTACCAAATATCATATCCTCATTACCAGCAACCAATATTGATTCTAGTTCATGGGTAATGCCAAGAGACTTGACATTGGCAGATCCAGGATTTAACATGTCTCAACGTATTGACTTACTTTTAGGAGCTTGAGTGTTCATGAAGATCCTATTGATGGAAAGACTAGCACCAATAGGACAGTATCCAATTTTGCAGAATAGTCAGTTTGGGTGGTTAGTGTCAGGAGAATATCAGGACAAACCACAAGATTTGGATCAACCACAACAGAGCTTCTTCATCCAACAAATAGAGTCAGTTGACAGTCAACTGGAGAAATTTTGGAGATTAGACAATGTTGAAGGTTCAACTTGGTCTCCTGAGGAAAATGCATGTGAAAAACATTTTGTTGCTAATATGGTGGATCATATGTTGTAAAATTACCCTTGAAACAAGAACTATCTACACTCGGTGAATCCAGATCAATTGCCCTTGACCGGCTCCTTAGTTTTGAGCATCCAATGAGCCACTGAAGATTGAATATCACAAATTCCTTGACGAATACATTGAACTTGGTCATATGAGACTAGCTTCTCCTACAGATGAACCATGCTGTTTTTAAGGAAGATTCCACAACAACCAAGGTCCGCATTGTGTTTGATGGATCATGTGAGACAACAAATAGCCTATCATTGAATTCGATCCTTATGACAGGTCCTGTCGTTCAAGATTCACTCTTTTCTATAATACTAAGATTTCGTATTCAGCAGATTACTTTCATTGCAGATATAAGTAAAATGTACAGGAGAGTTAAGGTTCATCCCAGTTCCTTTGATTGCCAAAGAATACTTTGGAGAAAATCACCATCAGAACCAGTTCAGGAGTACCAATTAACTACAGTAACATATGGCACTTCAGCAGCTCTGTATCTTGCAACTAGATGTCTTCAACAATTGGCAGAAGATGAAAGGGATGATTATTCAGAGACAGCAATCAAGACATTGAAAACATCATTTTACATTGATGTCCTTCAACTTTGAAAACATTCATTAGTGATTGCATCAGTGAACTGCAGGAATCAACTAGAGACTACAAATGGCATCACGTCAGTTCACATAAAAACCCTGCAGATTTGGTCTCAAGAGGAACATTACCTGATCAACTAATTCATAGTGACTTATGGTGGCATGGAGCACCATGGCTCAAAGAAAATTCATCTCAATGGCCTATTGTGACCCAACCACTACTAGATAAGGACATCCCTGAACTAAAAAAGGTTGTTACATTGATGGCAGTTGTGGACGTACCAGATAAAGATTTCTTCAGCAAGTTTTCCACTCTTTCACGGCTTCAACGAACTATTGCATACAGTCTGCATTCCATAAATAATTGTCGGAGAAAGAAACACCTTCGAGATACAGGTCCTTTGTCAGTAATGGAACTAAAATCATCTCTCCATACTTGTCTGAAAATAGCTAAATGCCAGTCATATTCACAAGAACTCCTCGCATTAGAGAACAAGATATCAATATCTGACAAATCAAAAGTGCTTCAATTGAATCCATTTATGGATAGTTCAGGTTTACTAAGAGTTGGTGGTAGACTGCAAAATTCTGCATTGCCCTTGGAGACAAAACACCAAATTATCCTGTCACCTGAAAATTGTTTGACTCACTTGATTATTGAGAATGAGCATAAAAGACTTCTACATGCTGGAGCACAACTTCTAATTGGCTCTCTCCGGCACAAATATTGGATCCCAACAGCAAGAAAACTCGTAAGAAGCATAATTCACAAGTGCATCCGGTGTTTCAGATTCAAGAGAGATATACAAAATCAACTGATGAGCAATTTACCATCTTTGAGAGTGAACCCAGCAAGACCATTTTTGAACTCAGGTGTAGACTATGCTGGACCAATATTTCTGAACACTTCTCATCGCAGTAAAATCAAGATTAAGGCATATGTGTGCGTTTTCATCTGTTTCACCACAAGAGCTGTACATTTGGAGTTAGCAAGTGACCTTTCCACGGAATCATTTTTGGCTGCACTTTGTAGATTTGTAGCTCGAAGAGGAAATTGTGCCAATATCTACAGTGATAATGGTACAAACTTTGTTGGAGCATCAAGACAACTCAAAGACTTGTATGAGATGTTGAAGAAGAACAATAACATAATATCAGAGAATCTATCATCTGTATCTTGTCAGTGGCATTTCATTCCACCAAGCTCACCACATATATAGGACTGTGGGAAAGTGCAGTAAAATCCATGAAGCATCATTTCTATCACATTGTTGCTAATAGTTCTCTTGATTATGAGCAGGCAATTACACTACTGGCTCAAATTGAAGCAACTCTGAATTCCAGACCATTGTGCAAAATATCAGATGATCCTTTTGATTTAACCTACCTAACTCCTGGCCATTTCCTTATTGAAGAATCTTTGACCACCTTACCTGACCCTGACCTGAGTGATATCAAGCTGAATCGATTGGATCGATGGCAGTACATTCAACGGCTCAACCAGCAACTGTGGTAGAGATGGTCTACAGATTACTTGTGTGCACTCCAACAAAGACCAAAGTGGACAACCTCAAAACCCAACATAGAACTCAATTCAATTGTGCTTGTCAAGGATGATAATCTCCCACCACTTAAATGGAGGCTTGGAAGAGTTGAACTTCTTCATCCAGGTAGTGAAGGTGTTGTGCGTGTTGTCTCAGTGCTGACTGACAATCATGTGATCAAACGGCCTATCACTAAATTATGCCTATTGCCATCACAATAACAATGACTGTCATTTCACAACTTTTTCATATTTAATAATTTCACATTTGTTTCTTTTGTATTGATTCATATTCAATTGTTTACATGTTCTTTTTGTGTGTTTATAAAAAAATGATAATTTTTTTGGCGGGCAGTATGTTGAGACGGTAGGAAGGTGCCACCTGGTGGCAGAACTTTGTAATACGCATTCAGTACATAGTATGTGTTCAGTTGTTGATCAGCGCCCGAAGCGGCTCCATGTCATTTGTGTGCTTTATCAATTCATATTGTGCTAATACAATCATTTAAAGTATTGAGTTCCAAGTCTTTCAAAACCTTATAGTCCATTGCTCAAACAGGCTGGTAGAGGGTGAAATTGAAGAATGAAGAGGACAAATAAAGGAAAGAATGGGAGAGAAAAAGGAATGAATGGGAGAGAAAGATAGAAGAAAAAAAGAAAGAATAGGAGAGAAAGATAGAAAAAAGTGAGAAAAAAAGATGAGCAAATTTTGTGAGCGAGCCCACTACTAACAAATAGAGCTAATGAAATGGCATTGCATTCAATAGTTTGATCATAGATATTGAGCTTCATATGTCGATATGAAAAACGTTACTTTAGGTCCAGATTTTTTTATATCTAGGTTGGGGTCTCTACTAATCTAAAGGTGTGTACAGATATACGCGCCACAAACATGAGAAATTCACTTTTAATTAGCTGACTATAGGCTATCTTTATTTTTACAGAAACGGTAAGATACAGATATAAAAAGCTTGGCATCAGCTGATTAAAAGTGAATTGCCCATGTTCGCGGCGCGTAAATCTGTACTCACCTTTAGAGTCTG
Organism: Nilaparvata lugens; assembly: GCF_014356525.2. Classification (NCBI taxonomy): domain Eukaryota; kingdom Metazoa; phylum Arthropoda; class Insecta; order Hemiptera; family Delphacidae; genus Nilaparvata; species Nilaparvata lugens. The sequence continues at coordinate 34,249,670 of NC_052510.1, forward strand.
TGAGGAATTATTATCTCTTTATGCGATAATGTTTAATCACATGTATATAATAAGAGTGAGTAGGGTTGTGTTTTTTCACATCAAAACATGTCAACTTGTGGATTGCATACCGAAAAAACGGGAATGATTAAGATCTTCAAATTTCGTGCACCTCAAAGCCCAAATTTAATTTTCCTTCTAGATTTTCCAGAAATAATGTTAAAATTTAATTTATGGAACATCATACGGCATACCTATTGTTGTAGAATTTGTTTGTATAAAGGAAGCTCATAGAGAAATTGATACGCTGGTAACAATGTGTAGCAATATTATGTGTTTCAATACAGGAAGCTCATGTTTTGATACAGGAGTTTTGATACAAATGCTGGCAGCTTATTACCGGTATAGCGATTGTGATAATATTATATTTTTGTGAGTTGTTAAGTTTCAAGTAACAACCTATTGATTCTCAACCTTTCAAATTTCCAAAAAGCTGTTTTAGTAATACAATATTAGACACTGAAATTTAACAAGTAGTAAGTTAAATTATGTTATAAATGTATGTAAGAGTTTTGATTTTAAATGAAATCAATACAATAGTATAGCCAATTAGCCAACATACAATATTGTTCCACTGACAAATTTCTAAATCCGTGAAATATTGACAACTTTTTCTTTAACATAAGAGATTTATTTCAAGTATGATGAGGTTAGGTAATAATCGTTTTCTATCTATTTTGGTGGCGAATTCAATTGCGGCCCAACCTAAAATTCAACAGCATATTTGAATACTTCCGGAATTTTCTACAATTTATTTGTATCACTTCACAAATAGATGCGAGAATTAATGAATATCATTATGAATTATCAGACAGAAACAAATTAAATCTTTTTTTAAATGAAATATACTACCTACATTTATTTTCATTCTTATCACTGAAAAGATACTGAAGCAAAATAAGAGTAAGGCTAGTTTCACACTCTTTCGGTTCGTTTCGTTTTCGGCAAATTCCGATAAGTGTGAAACGATGATTCGGTTTGAATTCGGTACCGATTAGCAACCGCATAGCACCGAACGCCCCCTCGACACGAATAGGTTTCATCATATTCGAATTCGTTGATAGGGAAACGGGAAAAAACAAAGTCTTTTACACACGCTTGCCTTTTTTGTTTTTATTTTAAACTGATATCGTGATTATCTGTTTCAAAATTTTCCAAGTCAAAATCGTATGGTCAATTCATTTCTGTTAGTTCACAGGAACATTTCTTACTCAATGAATAGTTTGCTAAAAAAATATGAAAGTTATAAATTGAAACTCAGGGAGAATTTTTATTCTTTTATTCTTTTTTTTATTTTTCCACGAATATTACATGATTCCATCAATGGAGAGAAGAGATGAAGTTTATATACCATGTGTCAAAACAAGAACAAATTTTCAATTCAAAAAAATCATCTCTCTGAACATCAAAAATTAACAAAATTGAAAAGAAACTATTCAAATCATTCACAATTTTCAATTAATTTTAAAATTTTGTTGTTCAAGAAATAACATGGTATCACAATTTAACACAAGCTGTTATATTTAAATATACAAGCATGAACTGTGAAAATCCAGACACTGTTGTGTTTGAGAAGAAGATTGGAACCGTACGAATTAAAACCTGACATGTATGAAAGCCTCATTCGTTTTCGGTAACGAACCGAAAACGTACCGAACCGAATGAAACCGAAAGCGTGTGAAGCTAGCCTTATTCGGTTTGAATTCGGTACCGAATAGAAACCGTATAGAACCGAACGCCCACTTGACTCTAATAAATTCCATCAGGTTTCAATTCGTTGCTAGTGAGAGGCTTCTTTCACAAACTTTCGGTTCGGTTCGGTTCGTTTCGTTTTCGGCAAATTTCGATAAGTTTGAAACGATGATTCGGTTTGAATTCGGTACCGAATAGCAACCGCATAGCACCGAATGCCCCCTTGACACGAATAGGTTTCATTATATTCGAATTCGTTGCTAGGGAAACAGGAAAAAACAAAGTATTTTACACATGCTTGCCATTTTTGTTTTTAATTTAACCTGATATCGTGATTATCTGTTTCAAAATTTTCCAAGTCAAAATCATATGGTCAATTCATTTCTGTTAGTTCACAGAAACATTTTTTCTCAATGAATAATTTGCTATAAAAATATGAAAGATATAAATTAAAACTTTGTGAGAATTTTTATTTTTTTCGACGGATATTACATGATTTCATCAATGGAGAGAAGAGATGAAGTTTTTTATACCATGTGTCAAAACAAGGAACACATTTTCAATTAAAAAAATAATCTCTCTGAACTTCCAAAATTAACATACCGGTAATCAAAAGAAACTATTTAAATAATTCACAATTTTTAATTAACTTTAAAATTTTGTTGTTCAAGAAATAACATCTTACAATTTGACATCAAGTGTTATATTTAAATGTACCAGCATGAACTGTGAAAATCCTAACACAGCTGTGTTTGAGAAGAAAATACCTAATTAGAACCGTACGAATTAAAACCTGACATGTATGAAAGCCTCATTCGTTTTCGGTAACGAGCCGAACCGAACCGACAACGTACCGACCCGAATGAAACCGAAAGCGTGTGAAGCTAGCCTAAGGATAATGCAATGGGATTTATAACGTTGTGGTAAAATACTCGGCTTTGAAGCAAAAGATTCTCGGTTCAAATCCTGAAGCTTTAGATTTTTTTGTTCATAATTTTTTCCCTGGAAACGTATTATTATAAATTATTTTTTGAAGGAAGTTGTTCTCATTATGATTGAACTTTGATTTCATCAAATAATCTTTTAATGCAAATAAAATTTAATGTAAAATTTTGAAATCATGTTAATTAATTAATAATTAATCTTTATGTATAAAAATGAATATGTGTGTTAGTTTTTATTTGTTCCCTATAGACTTGAAAACTACTTGACAGAATGGCATGAAACTTTGGGGATATGTTGTGTGAATATTGGGGATGATTTCTGACCAGACATTTTAATAGGGAGGCTAATAAAAATTATATATTTATCACTTTACAGATCTATGTTTTTGAAATTGTCGGCCGAGCGGCTACCGAAGAACGGAAAGATGATTATGATTCAAGATCATGCTGTGATAATAATATGATTTAGAATCTAAAGTTACCAACTGTAATAAACAGATAAATTGTGTACTGGTATTAATACGGTAGTTTGGAGTTGAAGTTTACTTGATTGGTACCAACTGTACATGATGATTAGTCAGAAGACCTATACAAATAATTATCACTCCCGTATCATTGAGAAACTGGAAAATGTTGAAAAAAAATTATTCACCTCATGAAAGAGAGGGAGTGAAGGATCAAAAGAGATTCACCTCATTCATTAATTACTGAAGAATGACAGAATAATTTACATTTTTTTGAATTTAGCTTAGCTTAGGTTAATCATCCCAATGTAAGATGGAAAGAATATGGAATTATGTGTGATTCATCCTATATCGCACATTTTCTGGACCATCTATTGACAATCAAAAGCTATGAACGCATTAAATTCTGAAACACTGATATAACTCATATTTTTTTTAATTCAACACTTTACTGATAAATATATTACTACCAATTGATTGAGAAGAATATTTTTTCGGAATAATAAATGCTGCATGACTAAGCACATAGGAAGTCCATATTGAGATGTAAATGAAAATATTGATTGTCAGATAAATTTCATGATTCACAAAATGAAGTTAAGTGTGACATGAGATACATTGACTTTTGGCGGTACGAAGTTCGCCGGGCAAGCTAGTAATTTATAAAACACACATACAAATGAAACTTCACTATTTTGGAAGTATAAATCTCCACAAGCTCGAGTTTGCTCTTTTGGGGAATCAGTTCCTAAGGTTTTATTGTGTAAAATAATTTCATTAATAATGTGTATAAGTTAAAGTTTATTGTTGTTTTGTATTCATGAGGAATGAATAAATATATTAGATAAATAAAAAATTACGACATAAATGTAATATGAATAGTAATTTACTCGGACCTATTTTGTTCCTAATTTATGCTAATGATTTATTTGGAGGTAATTTTAAAGGACAGATAACAGCATTTGCAGATGATACTGCTTTGTCATATACAACACCATACATCCGATAGGTATGGATATTCAGCATGACTTGGATAGGCTGACTCTTTGGTTTTCTTGTAATAAGTTATCCATGAACATACAAAAAACTAACCACATTATGTTTAGCTTGGTGGGTAGTCAGACATTGGATGTCCCTGTTCATGTTCACTCCTGCGATTGCCTCCATGAAAACTGTAATTGTCCTGCTGTTGAGAGTGTTCCAGTCGTTAAATATCTGGGGGAATTACTGGATCAAAACTTGACATGGAAAGATCATGTACTAAAATTTAAAAATCCCTACATTTTTATTTACGTGTCTTGTATCAGTTGAAGGAATTTTGCAATCTTCGTATTCTTTAATATTGTAGGGTTTTCAGTTCTCATTTGATAGCTTTAGGCTATTACTTTAATTATTGTGAATCTGTTTGAAAAATTTTCTTGAGTGTTGTTTCTATTTTATTTTGATTCGGAAAATAATTTCCAAACATAGTATATTGTATTTGTTGTAAAGATATTTTTCTCTTTTCTGATGCTCCTGTATGCGGTTTTCAGTTTTTATTTAATAACTTTAGGCTATTACTTTAATATGATGAATCTGTTTGCAAAAATATTCTCGAGAGTTGTTTCTATTTTATTTTGATTTGAAAATTGATTTCCAAAACATAGTATATTGTATAAATTTGTTGATTTGTTGTAAAGATATTTTTCTCTTTTCTGATGCTCCTGTTTGCGGACATAATTTCTTGTGAAATTATTTGCATACAGAATTATTTTCGCTAAGATTTATTGGTGCAATGGCATGTTCGTTATGTTTATATACAGTTTTCTTTCTTATTATTAGATATATTGTTTTTATTATTATTATTATTATTATAATTATTATTATTGAATGAACAGCAATTTTATTCTTTCATTTTTGTTCATCTGTTATACTAGTTTTCCTTTACTTTTGCTATTCTGTTAATTTTTATGTTTATTTTAATAGAGGCTGTTTGTATTTTGGAATAGGTACTGTACGATATAGACATTTTATTGTACTTTTACTTCTATTTCCAACATATTATTTCATTTTTCTTTTTACATTTTCTGTAATATTATTGTTTATGCTTTCTTTGCGAGAATAAAGTTATTATTATTATTAGTATTTTCAATTATTATGAACTGATGAACGTAAAAAATTCATTTGATTTAGAAAATCGTATTATAAATTAAAAAATATATATTATTGGTTTCTCATTAAGGAGCCAGCAAAACAAGCTGTAAATGAATAATATAATTTAAAAATATTAGTAAAATAACATCATAGTAACCTTTTTGAGAATATAAAATAACAAATTAAGACAACTAGTTCGATGTTCACATTCATTTTGTGAAAAAAATGAAAATTATGTGAACATCGAAACTAGTTGATTTGATTTGTGTTTTTAATTTGTTATTTTATATTAAAAACTTCTCAAAAAGGGTACTATGATGTTATTTTACAAATAAGAAATTAACTAGCCCTTAACCTGAATATATACATTTTTCAAGTATATTTATACGCAATTTTTAAAATATATTTGAAAATGTAATATAGTAGTTATAAACAGATGCCTAAGATGAAAGGGAGTTTCTAAATCATGATATTGACCATTAATACTGATTAATACTGACTTGTAACTACTCCAATACTGCTGTGATCAGCCGATCCCCATTTGAACTTTGGAGTGACAACGTTGGCTTTTACTTTCACCTTGTCCCCAACTCTGATGGCTGACGGCACATTAGCATTTGTGCAGAGTCCAATCAACTCCACATGGATGAATCGAACCCAGTATCTTCGAGTGTCCGCCCCATCCACACTTGTTTTCTGCCATTCAACCTGTCAAACCATCAATCAATTATGAATGTTGACAATTTTATCAACAGAAGAGCATACGTTTGAAAAGTGAGTTGTTTTAAAGAAAAGAAAAAATATAATGCAGTTATTCAAGTTTTTAATAGAAATTATGAGTAGTTAATAGAATCAATAGAAAAATAGTTAACGAAGATACTAAATGAGACGTACTGTAGATGATTTATGGAGAGACTAATCGACTTCAGCAACTCCATTTCTTACATTTGTCTGAAGAGCATTTTATCAAAATCACGGTATATTTTCATTAGATTTTAAAGTGAAGAAAGCAGATTTTCTAGAAAACGTTTAGATTTCCAATGAGAGATTTCGGATTAAAAAAAAATCAAATGAGAAACTTGTAAGATCAGGTCAATATAGGAGAGACTTTTACTAGACAAAATGAAAATTTATTTAACGAGATTGATGAAAGTTTGTGAATAATTTCGATGATCGAAAGTTATTAAAAATCCAGCATATACGAGGGTCATTCAATATGTACCAAGACAAATGACTAATTTTCAAAAACGGCTAAATTGATCCATATGAAACATCAGGACATGAGTTTGGCAACCTTGCGATGATATCTGATCAAATGTCCCACCGTCTTAAACATAATCGCAAATTGATTCAGTTAACAATGGCGAGTTCGCTTGAGAATTGCACCGTGGAAGAACAACGTGCTGTGATCAGATTTTTAGTCGCAGAAGGTGGAAAAGGTAGTGAAATCCACAAAAGAATGTAGCCACACCAAAGAATGTGAATGTTTTTTTTTTAACTTAGAAGTTATATAAGAATACAATAGTAATCATTCCAGTGAAAAAAATGGATAATCAACAACGCACAAAAAATTTTAAAAGTGTACGGAGACCATTGTTTAAATCATTCAAACGTTTAGAAATGGGTAGAACAGTTTCAAAGTGGCCATACAAAAGTTTATGACAATCAACGCAGTGGACGACCAGTGAAAGTTCCTCTCTAGAATCTCGAATTTATTCGTTAAATCGGGACAATAGGCGTATTACTGTTGAAGTTATAAGTGAAAAAGTCAATGAGAGTGTTGGAACTGTCCATAACATTATTTACAACAAGCTGCAGTACAACAAAACTTGTTCAAGACGGTTGCCTAGACAACTCACGGACGCTCACAAAGAAACCCGGCTTCCAATCAGTCAACAGTGTAGAAAAATAAGTACACGACTGAAGAAAATTTTTTTCAAAAAAATGCTGTAACGAGTGATGAAACATGGATCCATCACTATAAGCCAGAGTCAAAACGACAGACAGTAAATCTGATCACGGCACGTTGTTCTTCCAAGGAGCAATTCTCAAACGGATCCACCATTGTTAACTGAGTGAATTTGCGATTATGTTTGCAAAATACGGTGGAACAACTGATCAGATGTCATCGCAAAGTTGCTGACTTCATGTCCTGAAAGTTTCATATGGATCAATTTAGCCGTTTTTGAAAATTTGTAATTTGTTTATTGAATGACCTTCGTATGAATCAAACTGCAGAATGAATTTATTTGTCATTACAATACTCAGTTCTCTAGGCTCATACTAGGCATTATACCATGAAGAAACCATGCACAATCCTATGCTATGGTTATATTATGTATTTTCAATCTATAAATGATGTGATTCAATGTAGATGTAAATGCAATGTAGATTGCCTCCAATAATTTATTAATTTATTTAAAGTACTCAATATTTAAAATTTATGTACAGTAAAATCGAATAAAATTGAAATAATCAGAGCAGTTTACCTGGAGGTTCAAGTCATACAGTCCTTCATGGTCGATTTTGATCACTCTGCCAATTTCACCTTCCTGTACTTCCTCGTAGGATTTACAGCATCGCACCAGCATATTTTCAACCACGTTGTCACGAACGTACATGGCATATTCATCATTGGTCAAGAAATCGGAACGCTTGTTGTAATGTGATGCTGTACTCGTCTGAAAACGAGAAAGCCTTCACTCAAATTTGGCATCAACAAATTGAGAATTTCTGTTGAATAAAGTATTAAATAAAAATTTAATTTCGTACAATTGGAATAAGAACCTGTGTTTCAGTTATACTGTGAATAGATAGATACATAATGAGCCGCGTATCTCCCGAAGGGAGATGGTGAGTGAAAATGGTTCATTTATGGGACTTGGTAGTGTTCTTATTTTTTAGATTCTTTGTTCTCCACTCAAACTTGTAAAACTCTTGGAGCCTCAGTTCTTCGACTTGAAGACATATTATTTGCCTCGAGTATGGTAAATTTCATTATAAAATTCTCTCAACTGGTTATTTTGTGATCATTGTTAATTCCGGTCATAACTAAAAAATGTATCCAAATTTTTAGTACAAACTGTTAATATTATCATGAACAAAATCACAAGACATGTTATAAAACTGAATTGAAAACTTCTAAATAGGCTAATTGATAAATAAAAATAAGATGTGTATTACCTCTTCAGTTAATGATATATTCATGTCATCAGTGATTGAGTCTTTATCAGAAAGTCCATCAGAAGAAGATATTGATCCTGTATCTGACAAACATTCGTCAGGATGTTCCAGAAGCCAAGCAACTAGCCTTTCTGGTGTGGGAGTTGTCTCATTCAGTGTATCTCCTGCAGAAATAAAATAATTGACAAGTATCATACTTCACGAGGATGCTGAGTGCCCAACGAGAGGACTTTGACTGTACTTCATCTCAGTTACCATACTGTCGTGTGCAGCATATTGAGGGAACTTCAAAGCTGTTCTGCTGCATTAGATAATCTTCCAAAAATTGATTGTTATAATATGGTTTTTATTTAAAATAAAAGTACAGATCAGATCTATTCTAGATTTATTACAATTTCAACCAAAATGCCAAAACTCAAACTATTTATTTGCATTTTCATTAACTTTCACAACATGTAAAGAATTTCTGCATTATCAGCTCACATAATACAATATCGACATATTCAATTATACGAATAGAATTTTGCAACGCACAGAGCATTCCGTCTGCATTATGTATGCTCACGTCTGCATGCATACGTTTGATTTTTTTCTTTTATGATCTGCATACGTCTGACTGATGTTTTATATTGAAATCACCTTTTGGGTTTTTTGCACGTATCTCGGAAACTATGCATATTACGGACATGACTATTCATTGCAAAAGTAAAGCTTACAACATTTCCTACAACTTTCATCTGACAACTTCTTCCATATCTTCCTTAGTTTTCTAGAGTAGGGTATACAATGAAATTCAAGTTAAGTGAAATACAATGAAATTTAAGTAAAGTGGAATAGAAAAATGATTATTACTTTTCATGCTTTTGTGAGATTGAATGCATGTAAAATACATTTCACTGGGATGGTCATGATTCTTGGGAGTCTCAAGTCTTATTTATTTATTCTTATAAAATTTAAATTACAATAGCTTAATTACACACTGGCCACGCTTACTTGATGGTCAGTTAATTTCCGAAAAGTATATGTGAATTTTTTTTTCATGTTGGAAATAAAATTCATTATTCATTAATTCGTATCAGACAAACACTAGAAAAAAAATGTAAATAAGATCGATCAAATCGATAAAGTGGGAGGAAATAGCACTTGGTGAACTGTTTGTTGTTTAGGAATCAAGTGTTGATTGATAAAACTGACCAGTAATTTTGATAGCGGCTTCAACAGTGCGGCGCGCAAAGCCCATCTCCATGAGTTGCGCCATGAGGGGCGAGGCCAGGGTGGGCGACGGCGAAGGCAGATTGTGAGACCGCTTTGATCGACTCATCTTGTTGTTTATCGAATCGGTCACCGACTGATAGATTGGCGGATCGTTCGCTTTCTGTTTCACTTGTGCCGATAGATACTGGCTGACAATTATTGCTGCTTCCTGGCAACATTACCATCAATCGTCAAAAATCAATTGAAAAAAAAAACACAAAACTAATCAATGAAATATGAAATTAATCAGAAAAATTATTTGGAGTAGTTCAAGGAAGCACACTGGGGCCTCTCCTATTTTTGTTGTACATAAATGATCTGTCGAGAGTAAGATTACAAGGTAGCCTGTATATGTTTGCTGACGATACTGCATTGTTGCTGTCGGGTAGAAATGTTGAAGAGGTTTACAATAAGGCTCGTAGTGACCTTGAGAAACTAAAAGATTGGTTCGATAAAAATATAATGACCCTTAATGTCGATAAAACAAAGTTTATGGACTTAAAATTGAGAAATTAAATTAAATTTTTTTTACTTAAATTGGACTTAATGGACTTAAATTTTTTTCCTGGAGTAGGGTGGGAAGGCTGAGGAGAGTCGTCATGAAGGATGTATGCTGGCTTCACCTGGTCAATGGAAACGTAAGCGGTTTAACCATTAATCCTTAATGTGAAGGTTTTATCGTCTCTGTCCACCACCTCATGGGGACCAGTGTAAGGTGGCTGAAGTGCCCTTAATATTGGTCCCTCTCGCAATACGTGGCTACATGTGGACAGTTCCTTAAACACAAAGACGCCTGGTTGACCATGTCTTGTTGCTGGAATGGGGCGTAAATGCGACATGAATTGTCTCAAGCTTGAAATAAAACTGACCGAGATGTCAAGATTATTGTCTTGTGGTTTTGAAGAAAGCAGCTCAAGGGGCAAACGAAGAGTCTCTCCATATACTAATTCGGATGTAGTAGCCTTGATATCTTCCTTGAAAACAGATCGAATACCAAGAAGTACTAGAGGCAAGGCTTCAACCCAATCAGCCTTAGCATGAGCCATAATTGCGGCTCTTAGATGGCGATGGAATTGTTCAATCATACCGTTTGATGCAGGATGCCAACTTGTACTTCTGAGTCGAATCCCAAATAGCTTGGCGAATGTGTTGAAGAGGTTGGAAGTGAATTGTGTCCCGCGATCTGTAGTCACAGTTTCTGGGAAACCAAAACGAGATATCCAGCAATCCAAAAGTGCATGACACACTGTCTCTGCAGTTATGTCAGATAGTGGATAAACTTCTGGCCATCGAGTAAAACGATTTGTGACCGTTAAGCAATATTTGAAAGATCGTGCAGGAATAAGTGGGCCAATCAGATCGACGTGGGCATGAGAAAATCTTTTTGTAGGTGTCACAAAATTTCCACAAGGAGCATGAAAATGTCGAGTAATCTTTGTTCGTTGACAACCAATACAAGCGCGAGCGCAATCTTGACAGTTCTTGTTCATGTTTGGCCAAACAAATCTGTTGCTGACTAACTTGAGTGAGCATTGGGTCCGGGATGACTCAGGTTATGGAGGCTGTCAAAGACTTGTCGTCTGAAAGGTTGTGTAAGAAACGGTCGAGGTTTCCCTGTAGATACATCACAGAGCACAGTAAGTGGTGATCCGGGAATAGGTAAACGTTCCAATGAGAGAGAAGAATTCTCTGGCGTTAGTTTCTTAAGTTCTTCATCTATTTCTTGAGATTTGACCAATAACTCATAATCAAGGGTTGTATATTAATAGCTTCAATACGTGAAAGTGTATCAGCAAAAATGTTTTGGGTGCCTTTGACATATTGTATATCTGTTGAAAACTCAGAGATGAATCGGTGGTTTAGTTGAATCGGTGGAAGTTTTTCACGGTTCTGTTGAAAAGCATAGATTGAAGGCTTGTGGTCTGTGTAGATAGTGAAAGGGTGTCCTTCTAAGAGGTGGCGAAAATGCTGCACTGCTGCATAAACCGCAAGTAGCTTACGATAGTATGCAGGCCAACCGCCTTCTTTCAACGATAATTTTTTTGAAAAGAAAGCAAGAGGTTGCCATATGCCTTCAACCAGTTGTTGTAAGCATGCTCCAACTGAATGGTTAGAAGCATCAGTAAATAAACCAAGTGGTCCGCCAATTCAGGGATGGACAAGGAGAGAAGCTGAAGAAATGCAGTTCTTGCAGGTTTCAAATGCTTCTTCAAGTTCAGGTGTCCAACCAATCGGTTGGGAGCCTTTCAAAAGTGGATTACTGATTGCGCTATGTAGAGGAGCTTCGTACTCAGAAGCATGTGGTATGAATCTCCTATAGAAATCGAGCATGCCAAGAAAACGGCGGGACCCTTGAGCGGTTTTTGGTAAAGGATATTCTTGGATTACCTTTACACGGTCTTCAGGTGCTCGAATACCGGCAGCAGATATGCTGTATCCAATAAAAGTAATCTCGGAGACACCAAAGATGCATTTTAGTGGGTTGATGACCAGGCCATACTTTACAAGACGTTTCAAAACACTTCGAATGTGATCTTCATGCTCCGCTTTAGAACGTGAATAGATGAGAATGTCATCCATATAAACAAAGCATAAATCCAATCCGTGTAAAATTCCATCCATAAATCGTTGAAAGATTTCTCCAGCATTCCGCAGACAAAATGTCATGAAAGGAAATTCAAAAAGGCCAAATGGAGTGATAATTGCGGTTTTACCGATATCTTCCTCAGCAACTGGTATCTGCTGATAAACTTTGACCAAATCGATTTTCGAAAATATTGTGCATCCATCAATAAAATAAGTAGCATCTTGTATTTGGCGAACCGGATAACGATCTGGGATTGTTCGAGCATTCAACCTGCGAAAGTCGCCACAGGGACGCCAAGATGAGTCACTTTTCGGTGCTAAGTGTAACGGAGACGACCAAGAACTCTCTGAAGGGCGAGTTTTCCAGCTTTTAACATGTCATCAAATTCTTTGCGAGCAATTTTCAATTTTTCAGGGCATAACCGGCGAACTCTACTTGAAACTGGAGGTCCCGGAGTTGTTGGAATGTGATGGACAGTCTCATGTTTTATATGTGGTGGTAAACCAGGGGGACGAGTGACCTCCGCCAACTCAGAAAGGAGAGAAGAATAAGCAGAAGAATGTTGGATGGTTGTAATGCTGCTCTGGGACAGGTTGCGAGTTAAGCCAGGTGAAGGCATCAATGATATGTTTGGTGCGACAATCTGGTACAAGGTGATAATGAGAAAGAAAATCAGAAAATCAGAAAGAAATCAGGTACGTCAACGTCAGCTATTACAAATCTCCATAAGAAATTGCGTCGGAGTCCTAACTCCGGGTTAGGAACCCATAAGTTTTGATTTTGCGGCACTTAATTCGTAATTCACAGGAGAACATCATTGTAATTTACGCCGAGGAAAACAGACAAGTCAGAGCCTGTATCAACTAGAAAATTAATTTTAGAATTTTTATCAGTGACAATAAGACGTCTATTAGATGCAGACAAGCAGCAATCAGTTGCCGCCGTTACTGATTGCTTTGGTTGTTTTCCGACCAGCTGCACGGTTTGGCACATTTCTTAGCTTTTTCTTGAAAATTATCATGGTACCAGCATAGGCCCTCTTTTGATTGGTGCGCCTTTTCACGTGCAGTTGATTTGTTTACATTTTTAGTGTTGCGGTTAGAGCTGCGTGAACGAAAACGATATTGACGTGATTGAGAAGCAGATAATTCAGCGACTTGCTTTTGTAAGTCGACAATCGCCTTTAGTAACTCATTCTCAGTACATTTTCCATGAAATGCTGCATTGACTGGAAAAGTAGATGTGTATGGTATAATCTCACTAACCTTGTCAGCCAGTTCAGCTTGTTTGTCAAGTGCCAACTCCGGTTGCGATGCGAGAATAGTTTGAACATTTGGCGGAAGACAAGAAAGCCATAATTGACACAACAAATTGTCTTGTATGCCGGTCGCATTCGCCAGAGAGCGGAGATGGCGAAGAAACTGTGACGGTTTGCGGTCGCCGAGCTCCTCCGTACTGATGAGCTGTCGAATGCGTTGCTCCTCAGACGCGGATAAACGTTCAATAATCTTGTCGCGCAAGAAAGTGTATGGGTTGAGCGGAGGAGGGTTCGCAATAACGTCCTCAACTTTGGCTGCCGTGCGTTGGTCCAATTGAGACCCAACATGATGGAATTTGGTTATCTCGTTTACGATGTTGGACAGTGTGAACTGAGATTCTGCCTGAAGGAACCATAAACGAGGTTTGTCCAACCAAAATGGTGGCAACTTTCTAGATACCCGATGTACTTCGTGGTTTTGAATGGGTTGCTGCAACTGTGCATCACGTTCACGCAGATTCGAAAATTTGTTCATCAATCATCAAATCAAATACTCACGCAAAATATTTGTGAAAATTCTTGTTTTTCAATCGTCGGGGTCACCAATATAGGAATTTAATTTGATGATTCCTATGTTGAAATCGATTAAATGGAACTAAATGAATGATGAATTAATTTTAATGTTCGAATGACAAAATTGAACTTTTGATAAATATGAAAATAAAACTGTTACGGTACAAGTGATAAACAAACTATACCAGTTGAAAACATCACAGGTGGCAATCAGATGATTCGCCACACATTCTTGAAATTGACTCATTATATCTGTTTAAAAAATGTTCAATGTTAACTGAGAGAGTCTATTACTCGGTGGCAGAGTTTATTGTTGGTAGATTTCAAGGTGGAATTCATTTTATTTTGATGAATAGTCTATAATTGTGACTGAAAATTTATTGATTTTTACTTTCCTTGCCCTATTACCATAGGTAAGGAAAATATTGCTTTCCAAAAAAATCTGGTGTGGTACACTAACACAACTTTCGTTGCTCATTGAACTGTAAGCCTCATTCTTAAAAGAGAATAATTTAGAGGAATAACATAATGACGATTGGCGGCAACATATTTGAAACTAGACTACTGTATAGATCAGACTACTGTATATGTGTATATATAATTGTTTTCACAGTACTTTTTCCTTTGTGTAAATTGTGAAATTCGATGATTTTTTTAAAAGTCGTCAAAACAGCTGTTCTACAGATTGAATATCTCGACTATGTGTTCTTTTTATTAACTGCTCTACCTACCTACCTCATGCACGAGAAGGAGTTTACAAAGTCCATTTCTCAAGGATGGGGTGGACCCCATTAGTTTCCAAGGGAGAAGACTCATGCCAGTTGACAGAGCTGTTAAATAACTAAACAGGGTATGCATTTGAAATAAATCAGTCAATCATTTTTGAGAAAATCGTGAAAAACATGGTTTTTAGTAATTATCCGCCATTTTTCTCAAGAATACTACGCAGCTCCTGCAATTTTCCCAGAAATGAGACTAACGTCAGTTGATAGGGCTCATAAATAGCTTTCCATGGTAAAAATTTGAAGAAAATCGTTAGAGCCGTTTTCGAGAAAACCGTGAAAAACATGTTTTTTTTTAGTAATTATCCGCCATTTTTCCCGCCATCTTGAATTGAACTCTATTGAATTTCTTATTGTCGGGTCCTCGTGGTATAAGGACCTTAAGTTTGAAATTTCAAGTCAATCGGTTGATTAGGAATGGAGTTATCGTGTCCACAGACATACACACACACACACACACACACACACACACCACACACACACACACACAGACCAACACCCAAAAATCATGTTTTTGGACTCAGGGGCCATTGAAACATATAGAAAACTTGAAATTGGGGAACCTTAATTTTTTTTGGAAAGCAATACTTTCCTTACCTATGGTAGTAGGACAAGGAAAGTAAAAATTTAAGGTACCCTAATTTCATGTTTTCTATACGTTTCATTACTTTCCTTGCCCTATTACCATAGGTAAGGGAAGTATTGCTTTCCAAAAAAAATTAAGGTACCCTAATTTCATGTTTTCTATAAGTTTCAAGGTCCCCTGAGTCCAAAAACATGATTTTTGGGTGTTGGTCTGTTTGTGTGTGTGTGTGTGTTGTGTGTGTGTGTGTGTGTGTGTGTGTGTGGTGTGTGTGTGTGTGTGTTTGTCTGTGAACACGATAACTCCATTCCTAATCAACCGATTGACTTGAAATTTTAAACTTAAGGTCCTTATACCATGAGGATCCGACAATAAGAAATTCAATAAAATTCAATTCAAAATGGCGGAAAAAATGGCGGATAATGGCTAAAAACCATATTTTTCACGGTTTTCTCGAAAACGGCTCTAACGATTTTCTTCAAATTTATACCCTAGATAGCTATTTATACGCCCTATCAACTGACATGAGTCTCATTTCTGGGAAAATTGCAGGAGCTCCGTAATATTCCTGAGAAGAATGAATTTTCTTGAATTTCTATCACGATTTTCTCAAAAATGACTTGACCGATTTTTTTCAAATTCATACCCTGTATAGTTATTTATCAGCTCTATTAACTGGCATGAGTCTCCTCCCTGGGAAACTAACAGGGGGTCCACCCCATCCCTGAGAAATTTACTTTGTAACCTCCTTCTCGTGCGTGAGGTAGGTAGGTAGAGCAGTTTATTCAAAAGAACACATGTCGATATTTTATTTGTAGAACAGCTGTTTTGACAACTTTTAAAAAATCCTCAAATTTCATAATTCAAACAAAGGAAAATGTAAACAATAACAATAGTATAATCATAGTTTCAACTATTTAGCCGCCAATCGGCATAATGTTATTCCCCGAAATTATCCTCTTTCAAGAATGAAGCTTATAGATCAATGAGCAAGGAAAGTTGTGTGAGTGTACCACACCAGATTTTTATTGTATGGTATTATTATATGCTATTGTATATTCTTATAATATATTGTGAGACCGATTTGACAATTTACATATCGAATGGCAATATTCCCGGAGAATGATGGTTATATAATGACAAATGATTTAATTGAATTAAATTATCATAACAAATGTTCTTTGTGATCTTGTTTATAGTGACCTCAAGTTCGGCTCGAGTGTACTCGGCCTTGAGCGGCGATGGCTGGACGGCGTTGGCAATGAGCTGATGCAGGAGGAGGGAGTGGGAGTGGCAGTCAGGCTCCATGTCGTCACACTCGTTGAGGGCGAGCGCCTCCAGCGAGGTGCCGGCGCACGGCGCCAGGGTGGGGCGCCTCAGTATGCGGCGCAGTCTCTGCTGGTACTCGATCAGCACACTGCACGCCTTCATGCTGGCTAACAGCTGCTGTTGGTTGCGCAGCAGCGCCACGTTTATCGAACCTATCCACATTCAAAATAACATTTTTATTGCATTATTTTTATAATTATGGCGGAATAAAATTTGATAAAAATGGCTCATTTTTGGAAATACATGGTAGTTACTTAAAAATGTGTTTCTTCCTTTGTTTTGGACTGTTAACTTTAAAAATGTTACATATAGTACATATAAAACAGAGTGACTGTTTTAATAACAGTCATGCACTCATT
Organism: Nilaparvata lugens; assembly: GCF_014356525.2. Taxonomy (NCBI): domain Eukaryota; kingdom Metazoa; phylum Arthropoda; class Insecta; order Hemiptera; family Delphacidae; genus Nilaparvata; species Nilaparvata lugens. Next base: position 34,266,850 of record NC_052510.1, read on the forward strand.
AACGTTTCCTAAAACTGATAAATTTAAACTAGATTTGAAATGTTGTATGAATTGAAATAGACATCCACATTGCAATTGACATGTTCACACCAGTATTTACTGAGACATAATTTCTAAGTGGTGAATGATGGCTTAAGCTAGGGCCACACCTGTCATGCAGCGTTCCGATCCGATCACGGCTGACAACGGCCTAGAATGGTGCATTGCATACCAAACATGTTCTTCATGTGATCACCCCTCCACCCCAAATAAATATAGGAAATGGATAGGATCAGGAAGCTGCATGACAGGTGTGGTATCGGCTCAAGTAGGGTAGGCAACAATCTACCCAATTGTAATTTTAGTTTAGGGATAAACTAAGACAGAGTTCAATTTGAACATTAGATTAACGTATAAACTATAAATACTAGAGTATTTGAAAAATCGAATATACTCTCTACTTCACTCTCATTCACCATTGATTGAGTAGAAACTGAATGTCGTTAGAACTGTACTTGACCAACAAATAAATATTCCAGATATATAAGTGATATTCATAAAGCAAAAATCATAAACTTTTTGTTTTATTACCTGGAACAGTTTTGAAGGACTGGCTGACTGTGCTAAGTGAGAGCAGAGTTGCCCAAGTATCGAGTATCGATTCAGACAGTGGCATTCGTTCCAAGCTGAACGGAGGCGATGGAACAGCTGTTACAAAATGAACAGGCAGCTTCATAGGATTTTCCGATTCGCAAAACTGAACTACCAACTTATTTTTCTGACTGATTTTGCATACGGTTCCTGAAATTGAAAAAAAATCCATGTAACGGTCGAAAAATACCAGATTTAACTTATAATAATGATAGTTGAAGAAGTAATTTTAGGAAGTTGGACATAAAATGGACGTGATTACAACTAGGGACTTTGATTTTAAAAATCTCTTAGCTATTCATGGATTTGTAATAATTGATCGGTTACATAATTGTTTTTAAATTATAAAAAACTATTTTTAATAATTAGGTAACAGTAATATTATTTTGCAATGATTTAAAAAAAAAGTAAAGGTATTGAAGGAATTGTTATATAGAAGCAGATCAGGCAATCAAATGTATGCTTAACATTCAAATGATGTCACAAATACTAACGAGGTTTCATCAAACTCCTACTAGTAAAGCAATTGAATACTCTAGAACTGATAATAAGATGTAGAATGATATCAGAACTAACATTACTCCAAATATGATCATAATTTCTATAATCGTCTTCTAAATAACCAGGTTTTTTCTTCAGATTAAACAGGAATGGTTTATCAATTATACAGTGAGTTTGATTTACTTAAAAGTTGTATTTTTTGTTATAATGTCAAAGTCAAAATTGTGTTTTGTTTCCAATATTTTAAATGTTACAGTGATTAATAATTGAATTACAAAAGAGAAAATACAGACAATGAGTTATTTTATATTATATCATACCCAAAGATTTATAATATAACAAAGTAATAAATAATTAACAAATTTTACAATAATAGATATACGATAAACCAATAATAGATAATCAAAGGCAAGAATATTTACCGTTTTGTCAAGACGAGAAGGATAAGCTAGCTGGAAGTGGAAAGAATGACTGAGAAAAAATGAAGGAAAGATCGGGCTGAAGTGCCAGGTGAGGATACGTAGAGTAATTAAAGTTAATGTTTGAATAGAATTTATAGACAAATAGCTTATAAGAGTTGTAAGTTGTGAGCACATGCATACCTTCTCCCATAGATTCACTGCTGACTGTACCACCGATGCGAACATGAGAGTCTGTCTCTCCAACAGCTAACAGGGCAGCAATGCCATTTGCTTGTAATGCTGCTGTTTCCATTTCGCTTTCGATCTGCAATCCAGAACAGTTATGATTGTAACCATTATTTTCACAATAATAATAATAATAATAATAATAATAATAATAATAATAATAATAATAATAATAATAATAATAATATTATGTGAGGTTGGGCTTGACCACCCTTTCCATGTGGTAAACAATCATACTGGGTCCGTTACCATTAAATCGTTTGCTCTGAGTAGACGTAATGAACCAAGAATGACAGCCTTCTGCATCTGACCTGCAAGCACAGCAGCAGGTCTCTCACAGGCTGGAATCGTTCTAAGGTTGGCCAAAAATGAAGGTCTCATGCCTCCCAGTACACCTACAATCAACACCACCATTCTCACAGAGTAGCCTGGGTTTAGCCTGCGCAGCTCCATTAGTAGGTCATGATATTTCGTCTGTTTTTCCTCCTCTTTGGTGACAATGTTACCCTCAGCTGGTGCTGAAAACTCAATGACATACATTGTCTTCGAAGTGATGTCAAGGAGGACAACATCAGGCTTTGTGGCTCTTAAAAGCCTGGTGGTAGAGAATGAGTAATTCCAATAAATTCGGCACCTCTCATTCCCCACAACAGATTCAATCTCCCCTGGGGCATAAGGCAGCACTGGTGTTTTGTCGATACCATATGAGTGTCTAAGATGGTAATAGAGAACTCGCAGAGCAGCATTATGTCGATGGATGTAGCCTGCAGTTGCATGCACAGAACAAGAAGACAGGATGTGCATGATCGTCTCTGGTGCTCTATGACACACCCTGCAACTGATATCAGGAACATCCATGTGCATTACTCTGCTGCGGTATGACAATGTGTTGATGACACCATCTTGACATGCCAGTATGAAACCCTCAGTCTCAGATTTCAGGGCTGCTGACTTCAGAAAAGCAAAAGTCAGTGGCTTGGACAAGCCTTGCTCCTCAACATGCCTGTAGAAAACACCATGCAAGGACTTGTCCTTATGTTGCTGCAACAGGAGTCTGGACTCAGCAGTCTTTATTCTAGCCCTGAGCTGATTAGGCTCATGCTCCTCCTCCCGATCAGTGCGAAAATCGAGACCAAGGGTATCTGCCGCATGCTGTGCTGCCTTATATAGGAAGGCCCCAACCCCTGCAACTTCATGGTCATGAACCAGCTGCATAAGGGGATCAGAGCATCTTTGTATGCTGCAGGCAAACTGTAAGGCCACCCTGTTGTGCAGATTCTCCAAACCAAGTAGACCTCTGCCCCCTTCATGCCTTGGCAGGTATATTCGGGCAACAGAAGAGCGGGGATGTAAACTTCTCTCCATGTGCATCCTTTTTCGGGTTTCCCTGTCCAGGTCCTGGAGCTCATTCCGATTCCACTTAACCACTCCAAAAGAGTAGGTGAGAACCGGCACAGCGAGCATGTTGGTGGCTTCAACTTTATTCTTACCAGATAACTCAGATGACCAGAGCCTCCTGAGTCTCCTCTTATACTCACTGCAGAGAGCCATCTTTATTTTTACAGTATCCTGAGCTTGATTCTGATCAAATCCCAGATACTGGTATGACTCTCCAGCTCTCAGGGCTCTTATTATGCTTCCATCAATAAGCTCCATTTCCTGCACCAGGCCCTGTAACCTTCCTTTCAGGAGATGTGTTACTGCACACTTGTCCAACCCGAAAGACATGCCAATATCATTTGAATATCGCTGCACCACACCTACAGCCAACTTGAGGTCAGATTTGCTAGCTGCATAAATCTTCAAGTCATCCATATAGAAAAGGTGGCTCACTCTATGGATCCTGTTTCCTGGTGTGCCACAGCAATAGCCCTTTGTTTTCTTCAGGGCAGCAGACAATGGCAGCAGTGAAATGCAGAATAGAAGAGGGCTCAATGAATCTCCTTGGAAGACACCTCTTCTATAAGTTACCACTCTAGTTGACACCATTCTCTGCTGTGATCTGACCTCAAAACGGGTTTTCCACAGGGCAAACAGATCTTCCAGGCATCTCACTATGCTTGGAGGCACAGAAAGGCATTGTAATAAGTGCACTATTAGCTGGTGTGATGTGGTATCAAATGCCTTCCTGTAATCAATCCAGGCCATGGACAGGTTACGTTTATATTGAACTGAATCTTGCATGATGCATCTATCAGCAATCAAATTTTCTTTGCAGCCCGCCATGTTCCTTTTACTGCCCCGCTGCTCAAAACACTGCTGCCATACTGGCTGAATGTGCTGCAATATTCGATCACTTATGATCCTTGTAAGGATCTTGTAGCAGACATTCAGGCAGGTGATTGGTCTATAATTGCCTGGGTTGGACAAATCACCCTTTTTGGGTAGGAGGATCGTTCTTCCTTCCACCAGCCAACCTGGGATGGGGTGATGTTCACACAAATAATTGGTGAATATCCGTGCCAAGTGACGATGGGTACAAGGCAGATGTTTCCACCAGTACCCACTAATACCATCAGGGCCTGGTGAGGCGAAGTTCCTTAAGCCTCTAATCACTCCTCTCACCTCCTCCTCAGTTACTGGTGCACAATCTTCCCTCTCATTCCGTATGGATCTGCACATGTCAGCAAAGGCCCCCAAGGCAGGAGTCTCCTTATTTAGCAGAGGCTGAACCTCATAGATTGACCCCCAGAAAGCTTCAATCTCCTCTACAGCAGGTAGTGCATTGTTTGCTTCTACAGGTTTTTGTCCCTCCAACAGTCTTGAAGGGTTGAGGCTGAATGTAGCATTATCATCAACCCATCTAACTCTCTTTTTCAAGGACTGTTGAGCAATTTTCAGTGCCTGTATCCTGTCTATACAATGTTGTTTGATAGTGAGAAGTACTCTCACATTCAAAGTGTGATGCTGTTGTCTTATCTTATGAGCTATCCTCCTTATTCTTGGGGTAAATATTCTTCCTGCTTTCAAGAAGTCAATCACACTTTGAACTCTGGATGCCTGCTGTCTAGCTGTCGTTATTTTCTTTAGAAGCTGTTCCATCCTATTCCTGGCTTTGAATATGAAGCCACCATCATTATTATTATTATTATTATTATTATTATTTTCACAATAACATTATATTATTCGGGAACATTTCATTATGAAGTTTTGGAAGTCGAATTCTGAGCTTTACCTATTCTATAATTCTATAATTCCATTTTCTAATTTTATTCTACTTCATTTTGGATTTCTAATTTTAAATATATTTTCTATCAATTCATAATCTACACCTTTCCTTATCCATAACCCACTCAAATTTGAAATCTCCCGCTTGAAATAACCCATCATGGCCCACTAACTAATCCCATAATGCTCCTTCAATCAGTGCGCCTCCGTTCGTCTGTGCTCTATGGTCTACACAACATCTCCACCGCGTCTCTGTGGTCACGACTGTTAGAATGTTCAAATCTGCACTTCACTTCCTGGTTGATTGACAAAGGGGGCCCAGTCTCCGAAAATTCTCGTTTAAATGTAAGTTTTTAAGTGTTTTTAATCTATCCGTGTCGTGTGTATCCTGTTTATATTTTTATTACAAAACTTTAAAGTGTTTTCTGTTAAATTTCCCCATTTCTAATGTAAGTTTCTAAGTGTGTTCAATCTATTTATGTCTTATGTCTTATATCTCCTGTTTTAATTCATATTACAGATAAATTAAAACAGGAGACACAATACATAAATAGATTGAAAACACTTTCTAATGTAAGTTTTTAAGTGTTTTCAATCTATTTATGTATTGTGTCTCCTGTTTTAATTTATATATATATATATATATTATATATATATATATATATATATATATATATATATAATATGATCTAAAACAGGGCTATAGTACTTATAAAATAGATAGTATATTAGCTATTATTTACTCAAACACTTGAAAATCGTATAGCTACGATCGGGAGAGAACAAGGCTATCGACCGGAAGGACATTGAGCCGAGATGACAATAATAACGTATAAGGGCCGTTTGCACAGTGACAGTTTAAACTAAATTTCATTTTAAACTGGATTAAATCCGTGTCAAGTCTCGTTTGTTATAATGTGTTTCATTTTGAGTTTAAGCCAACATCTGATTGAATCGAGTTTAAGCTTTGACTGTGCAAACGGCCCTAAATGTTTCTGGTACGGATGGTACTGAGGTTCAGCTACTCACACTGAGATTCAAAAAGGGATGAGAAAGCAAATCGCTAGCAATGGCCAAATTGTTGGCGACAATATTGTTGAAAACCAGATTCCACTCGGTGTGGTTGTGCAGAGCTCGCAGCAGCGAGACGCACTCCTGGACTACAGTGGTCGTGTGCGAGGCTGTCAATGGCACGCACACTTTCCCATCTGAAACCAATGATGAATATTCTCCTAGAATTATATTTTAGATCACAAGGATACTTCCCTTCAATGTTGTCGATTGACATCTAAACGAAGAAATGATAACTATTACACTCATACATCATAATTAAATTTCCAAAGAATCCAATATTTTTAACTTGCATTGATTGAAAAAATGCACAAACTACAATAATGCTCCGTTTTAAACAGAGCATAATTATCTTACAGCATTTGAATGAGAAGCCTACTATTACTAAGTATTCAGTAAATCAATAAATTTGATAATAATCTACATGAATAGTTTTTATAGTTTACACAAACACAATCTTCTCTATCACAGCAAAAAAGAAACTTTTCGTCCATCCAATTGAACATGTAAAGATATACTTCCTTAAGATACCTTTCTTCAATATATTAAATGAAATCTTACACAAATATTCAAAGTAATATAGTAAAACTATGGTAATTTTTATTATGTCACTGTATAGTAACTGTCAGGATATTGCATTTGCACTTTATGAACAAAAAATCTTATTTGTGGTTCATTCTTGAAGAAAATGTTCTACGTGAAGGCGAACATTATTTTACGAATTGCTGCAAAAAGGTACAATCGGATTCGTAAGATAGATACCTGAACAGTAGTTAGGAACATCGGCTTGACAGGTTAGCGCGGTATGTCCCAGGAGGTTGAACAGCCGTTCTAGCACATTCTTCTTCTGATCTTCATCCAAGAGACCATTTGTGAGGACTACTTTCAATAGTCTGAATGTCAACAACTGTGGATAAGGGAAAAGTAAACCAGTAAGATTGAGTATAATATTTACAATACATTGCAAGATATTAGAATAAATTGTGTTACAAATCTATACGGTAGTGATTGTGCTGTTATGATTGAAGAGTGTGATTAGAATGTTGGACGATTAGTGATCATTAAAATTATGTTGACTTTTAAAGGGTATGATGGAAAAGAATCATAATATGACGATAATATTACTATTAATTCGAATTGAAACACAGTGTTCAAAGTAATCAGTGATCCACAAATTCAGAGCCTCAAAATTGAGACGTTTTAAATAGGTATACAGTCTTAACAAACATAATTGGTGGAACATGACTTTTTAAAACTGAAGAGTGTTAGTGTTAACAAAATTAGACAACTTCAACTTTGTAATAAATTAAATTTTAGAGACATTGAAAGCTTAAAAATGTTCAATTTAAAGTCATAGATTTGAGCGTCAATATTTCTAAATACATGGAAAATTCAGATTTTTGTGAAGTTGTGCGGAAATGAGTTAGCCGGTTAAAAAATTTGTGTCTGTATTACTTTACGGCTCCGCTACAGGAATTCCGAGAGCAGACTCGGCCACCAGTGGGAAACCAATGGTGTTGATCAATCAATGGTAGAGGGGCTAACTACCCGAGTATCCAGTAACTAGAAAGTCTTCTTGAATCGTGAAAACCAAATTACACCAGCCGGAATCAGCTTATTTCTCATTTCTATTTTCATAAATGCCTTTCTCCATGTCAAGTGGAATTGATTTTGAAGTGATTTTATGATACACTAGCTGTCAGGCTCGCTTCGCTCGCCATATCCGTCTAGCAAGGGGGCTCCGCCCCCTGGACCCCCGACTGGATCGTCCAAGAATGAGATCAGTACAATTCTATTGATTTTATGAGTAACATTAATTAGAATGCCAATGAACTGGACTTGCGTCCAGCAGTCTCCTGATTTCACATATGATTGACCGAATTTCGCTGACCAGAAGAAATGTCTTAGTAAATTGGTAAACCTTCGTGATAACCCCACAGGAAAAATCTGGAGGCGTTGAATATTGGTAGAATATTTGTATACAATGTGATAAATTAATAAATAACTTGTGATCGAAACTTATCTCGCTTGCTGTAAACCAACATTACACAAGAAGATAACGTTCACTGAGTTTTCTGTTTCTGTAGATATAAACATCTTTAATGAGAGGTTTGCTTCACCTGAGAAGGGAGAGACACGTTGTTGGCATTTGCAATGTCGAAGAGCAGTTTGAGCCAGCTGGGTGTGGAGAGTGAGTGACAGACTGCTGACGACTGCGCAATCGACCTGATGAATCCAAGAGTCACCCATTCTTTGTGATGCGCCTGTGCTAGCATACTGCTACTAACAACTGTATCGTCCTTCAAATATATTTCCTGTCAACAAACAAATAATAATGGATACTCGTTCAATTTCCTCACAAAAAAAAGCTTTGTGAAGTTTTAGATTTGTATAGCCTGAAGAAGCTATAAGTTGCTTAAATCCATAGAATCAATCAAATAAAAAGTGAGTAAGAGAGAGTGGTATTCAATTTTGAAACGTAGAATGATGGAATAAAACTACAGCGAATGTCTATCCATCATTCTATAATCTAGAATTTGAATTAAATTGCCCATTAATATTTTTTTTAGAACACTTGACTTTTGTTGGAATTTGCATGTTTAAATGTCAATGTAACTTTTCATTGCTTCATGAATCACGACTATAGTCCGATTTAATATTGTGATTTTCTAGTTGAATTTTATTTATTGTTACATGACGATAAAGAAATTGATATAAAATTCGCGTGCAATTGAATACCGTGGAACGTTTTGTATTTGACTGAATGTATACTCGTATCCATTAAACATGAACTATTTCTACGTAATAGATCCAAGTATATATAATATATATAAATTATGTTTCTTTTTAACAAGGACAGAATGTTCATTCCATTCTTCATTATAAAATTTAGAGTTGGACAAATTATCAAAATTTAAACAAAATCTTATCTATCAAAATTATTTATTGAAAAATGTTCATAATTTATGTTGGGTGGATATCGTTTTTAGAGCACTACATTATTTACTGAGCGGAATTGAGAAATATAAATTTAATATCAGAATATTTTTCACCTTTAGCCAACTCACTGATGAGATATTTGATATGCATTAATTCATCACACTTTACAAATTTATTTATTTAACAATCACATACGCACATAATCATATCAAATTGTAGATATTTCAAAGACATACGAATTTACTTTTAATCGGTCATATTGGAGATACAGTGTATATAATAAATATACAGTATACATCAAACAATAGAATAGTAGTTCGAAGGATCTATTTTTTATTTTTTACCTGGAGGATATTTCTCATAAGTGTTGATAGAGCATTGACTGCTGATCTCTGCATACCATCAGCCGAAATGCCACAGCATATAGCTATGCCACGGAGTAGATTCAAAGATGCTATACGCAGCACTTCTCCAGGACCCATCTCATCTATTTTAATTACTGCAATGCAAAAAAAACCTAACAAAATCATGCATATTCATTCATAGTTTTTTCTGCATTTTCTAAAATATTATTTTCAGTAAATATTAAATCCATTACACTATAATATAATATTTTGATTCTGTATTCAGTGAATTTTAATGTTTTGTAAAAGTGGTTGAAATAAACATCATTGATTGCTAAAAAGGATGCAGCTTGCAAGAATGATAAATCAATGTAGAGAGATATTATCTTCTTCCCAAATATTTCTAAAGTAGTTTTTGAACTACCTCTACCCACAAATTCTCATTCGATATATTAACTTTCCAAATTTGAATCATTTGGTAGAGCCTCTGTTTAATATTGTGGAACTCCTTAATGGAGGACTGTTGAATATTGTCAACTACATTTTTTATTTGAGCGCTGGATTTCAGTCACATGTTAAACAGTACTAAAAACTTGCGATTAGAATTAATTTTCTATGAGTGCAGCAGTACATTAAAGTACTATTGAAAATGTTGCTATAAAAATCAAAGAAGTGTAGTCCATGGTAAATAACAAAAAGAGGAAATGACAATATTTACGAGTGTTTTATAATTCACTTTTCTAAACAAAATGAATCTGTACTCTATATTAAATCTAATTTGTTGAATATTGTAAAGCTGCCTCATAAACACACTCCATACCTGGAAAATTAGTATAGGAATTCTTACAAAACTTTTATGTTCATGGAATTTTGAAATAAAGATGCAAAGGCTTAAAAGGAAGTGCTGAATTACATAAAGAAATAGAAATAATTTTGTATGCATCATATAATAAGAGAGAGTAGGGTTGTGTGTGTTCGTGTGTTCGCATCAAAACATGTCAACTTGTGGATTGCATACCGGAAAAACGGAAATGATTTAGATCTCCTAATTTTGCACATAGATTCTAAAAATATCAATCTCGTGCACCTGGAAGCCCAAATTTCGATTTTCCTTCTAGATTTTTCAGAATTAATGCTCAAACTTCATTCATGCTACCGTACATGAAGTTCCATTTACGCTACTAGATGTTTCACGTACACGAAGTTTCATAGGCTACATTGTCATTGTTGTAGCCCAGAAGTGTGTTTTTTTATGAGGAGGTTTTATAATGCTGTTACAAGACAATTATTTTTGAACGGAGATTCGGTTCGAATCCCGATTCTTCCCAAATTTTTGTTATTAATTTTTTCCCTCGAAACGTAATATAATCAATTATTTTTGAAGGAATTTGTTTTCATTACAATTGAACTGGGATTTTATCAAATAATTATTTTTAATGTAAAAGTTTGCCACCAGTACAAATGAAATGGACATAGTCTCTTCATGCTGTAGGCCTATCATTGAATTTCATAGGAAAAACATGAATAGATCACAATAAAATAAGTAATAATTCATATTCTTCAGTTATAATGTACTATCAGACACAAATTCGCAGTGAAACGAATTTTGGGGATGTTTCAAGCAAGTACAAGGAGCAACAAGTTCAAGTACAAGTTTCAAGGAGCAAGTACTTCTATAAATGGCAGTCTCACAGGAACAAGTTCCCACAGAGACAAGCAGTTTCATAGAGACAAGGTCTCCGTCCAAACTAATAGCGTTATAAATGGCAGTCTCACAGGAGCAAGTTCTCACTGGAACAAGGTGTCTCACAGAAGCAAGTACAGTGTCGTAGAGACAAGGTAGCGAATGTAGGAAGAAGTTAGGCGTGTTACCTACATCTGAACTTGAAGGCATTCCATTATTTGTTCTAGTAAATTGAATGTCTGCTGTATTTTAATCATGTAGATATATAATTATGATTAAAGGTTTATCATATAAGATATGGATGGGTTGGTAACCTATTAGAATTAGATAGAAGATAGATAGAATTATGAAGGTAACTTAAATAAATAAATTGAGTTCTATGTAAATGTGATATATCTCTACCAAACTCTAAGATAACTATTCCACTATATCTTAAACCTTCAACCCGAAAGAATAATCAATATGAATATGAAATGGATATTATGAGCTAATCAACGTCTTCTTTTTCCGAGCTGCGGTCTCGAATTGTAAATTCAAATTGATAATATTAACTTCAGGCAGTCACAGAGTAAAGCTACGTTAACAATAATAGATTCTATAGGTTCCTTATAGATTCTATTAGATTGAACATAGCTTATCATACACATAATGAACTATGTGTTTTTCAAGTTCCGTTCAATCTATAAGAATCTGTGAGGATTAAGTTATTAACAAAATGTTTAATCATTAACATTTTGTTAATAACTTTGGTGTAAACGTAGCTTTAGATGCCAAGATTTATCATGGCGTTCCGAGTTACGAATAATAATGTCAATGAAAAACTTCATTCTCCTCATGAAATCTTTCCCATAAAAATGTTAAAAGATTGTATTTTAAACCGTTTCTACAATCATGTTACAAAATGAAAATCCCAGTAAAAAACAAAAAGTGCCACTTGATAATTCCCAAACCATCTTTTTAATCGTAGCTCTGATTCAACTAAGCAATAGCTTTCTGAACTTACTGAGTTGATAAAGTAACATTTCAAATTATCATAAGCGCAATGGGACTTGGGATTCCATCAATTCCAGTATAAGGATTTTACCGGTATTCATTTTTACAGGATTGAAGTAGTGCAACATTTAGATTAGCACACCAATAGATTTTAATTGTAACGAAGTAAGTTCATTACTTTCATATCAAAGTTCTTCTATTTACATTGTGATATAGTTAATTGACGACTACTGCAAAACGATGTCTGGTAGCCATGGTAATGTAATGTAATGAAATGTGATCGTATGGTTGATTGAAAGTCTCCAATCAGCCTAATCAGATTTCTTAGTGGAGCCATTGGCAAACATTTTAAAAAAGTCCTGATATTATAACAATGACTTTATCTGTAGTAGATAGCATTAACTAGTAGATGGCTGAATATTCTGGTTACCACATTGCAAAGCATGTTCAGTGAGGTCTACTGTTATGTGGACTGTTACAGATGATATTTATTATTATCATATGATTTCAATACATTAGTTTCCAAACGTTAATAACAGTTTAGTCTTGAATGTATTAAAAATAAAGACGGTTGGTTGATATGAAGAGTATTATTTATTCAATATCTAACATGGCGCAGTCGAAAATAAAATAAAACAAGAATAATTGAATTATTATGTGTTCTAGTGAGAAGTGATAGCTCAATATTGAAGATGGAATTCAACAAACCAGGTATGCTAGTTATACATGGGGATATCGCGAATAATTTTGCCAACTTCAAAGAAGAAGTAACAATTTATTTGACTGCTATCGAGACTGTAAAGAAATCTCGAGAAATACAAGTAGCGAGATTGAAAAACTGAATGGGACCTGATGGACTTAAATTGTACAACACATTATCAGGAGAGAACGACATTGAAACGGTTACGAAGTTTTCTTGAAGTTTGAAGTTTGAAGTTTTGGAGAAATATTGTAAGTCTAAACAAAACATGACAATGGACATCTACAAATTGCTAACCAGAAAACAAAGTCCTAATGAACCATTTGATAGTTTCTATGCAGATTTGAGAAGATTAATAAAACCTTGTAACCTCAATGACCAGGAAGATAAAATTATAAAAGCAATAATAGCACTCGGAGTGAACTCGAGAGAATTACAGCAAAAACTTCTTCGTGAAGATTCTAATCTTGAAAAGGTAGTCAACCTTTGCAAATCAGTTGAGCTTGCGGATAAAAATATGGAAATATTAAACAGAGGCACTGAAATCATGAGAGGTGTTGACTCAGTCAAACAGACGCCTTCCACCCCTACAGCTAAGTCAGATAATCCTATTACTAATAAAAAACTTAACAAGTCGTCAGTAATCAATCACAAATGTTGCTTCAGATGTGGTAGAAAACACTCAGGGATTTGTCCAGCTTTAGGAGAGATTTGCAACTATTGCTCAAAACCCAATCATTTTTCCATAGTATGTAGATTGAAACAATCCCAGCAAACTCATAAGATTAGCAGCAAGGAAGATTTATGAGGAAGCGGAAGTAATGGAATCACCTCATGAAATTGATAGCATTTATACTGTAAACTTACTTAGCAAAAAACGGGTATGGTTACAAGAATTGCTTCTAAATGGTCATAAAATAAAATTCAAGCTTGACAGTGGAGCTGATGTTAATATTCTATCATTTCACTTACTTGGAAAATATGGTATTCCATACAAGTCATTGGAGAAATGTAATGTACTGTTGGAGGCTTTTGGGGGTTTTAATATAAGACCTGTAGGTTGTGTAACTGTACAAATTGGATCTGAGTCTAAAATATCTATAGCAAAGTTTATAATTGTAAAGTGTCCTTCAGCTGTTCCAATACTAGGCCTAGAATCATGTATTGATCTCAATTTGATTGAAAGAATTGACTCTATAGATAAAAAAAATGTTACAAATTATAAAGTGGATAAGGAAAAACAGGCTATCTATATAAAAAACAAACATGTTTTCGACGGCCTTGGGCGTTTTCCTGATATTTGCAAGATTAAATTGAAAAAAATGCATCCCCAACAATAAGTCCTGCTCGGCGTATCCCACTCAAAATTAAAGAGAAATTTCGAGAAACTTTGGAATCACTAAAGTCAAAAGGTATTATAACCCCAGTTGAGGAGCCTGTTGACTGGATAAATAACGTTATAGTTGTTGAAAAGCCGGATGGATCACTGAGAATTTGTATTGACCCAGTTGAACTTAATAAATATAAATCAGGAAACGTTATCTCATTCCAACAGTGAAAGAACTAGCACCAAAATTGTCACACAAGAAGGGGTTTACTGTATTAGTTATTAAAAATGCATTCTATCATATTGCACTTGATGAGGAGTCCAGTAAGTTGTGTTCATTTAGCACAGGATTGGGAACATACAGATTTTTACGAGCACCATTTGGTTTGTCGTGCTTGCCTGAACTGTTTCAGAGGTTAGTGCACAAATACTTTGGAGATATTGAAGGCATCTCACTTTACTTTGATGACCTCTGCATTGCTAGTAATTCAAAAGAAGAAAATGATATGATACTGACTAAAGTTTTAGAAAGAGCAAAGAAATTTAATGTAAAATTCAACTTCAAAAAATTTCAGTATTGTGTGTCTCAAATAAAATATATAGGTGTAATATTTTGCGAAAAAGGCATGCTACCCGACCCCGAGAAGATTGAAATAATACAGAAACTTGAAAATCCAATGAATAAAACAGATCTACAATGTATGTTGGGAATGGTAAACTACTTAAGACATTTTATTCCAAATATGTCAGAGTTAATATCAGCCATGAGAAAACTTCTGAGGAAAGATACTTTATGGGAATGGAACGAAACTCACAGTCAAGCTTTCTAGAGATTAAAACAGGCTATATGCAGTCCTCAAGTATTAAGAGCATTCGACCCAAAGAGCCAATTGATATACAATGATATACAATTGATATACATCGAAGGAATCACTTGGCTTTTGTATGCTTCAAGAAGGAAAACCATTGTACTTTGGATCAAGATCAATGACAACAACTGAAGAATCCTATGCTCAAGTGGAAAAAGAAATGCTAGCCATTTGCTTTGCCATAAACAAACTACACAACTACGTATATGGCCATGACTCTGTCACTATTTTTACTGATCACCTACCTTTGGTGTCAGTAATGTCCAAGCCAATGGATAGAATTTTGAACAACCGACTGAGAAGGCTCAAACTGTTTTTTTCAATGTATGACTTGATTTATTCAATTGTAATTGGTGATGATAATTATGACTTGATAAGACTGATTTGATGAATGATTACACAAATTCGTAGAAAAAACCAAAGAAGATGAAAATCTAAGAGACGTTGTATCATATCTGCATGAAGGATGGCCTGACATGAACGCGATAACCGGTGATGTGAAACACTTTTACAGAATAAGAAATGACTTGCAACTGAGTAATGGTTTATTGTATTTTGGAACAAGGTTAATTGTACCTCTAAAACTCCGGAATTTTATAATGAGTCGCTTACATGAAACTCATCTTGGCAGTTCGAAGATTAATTCTCTTGTTGATCAGTACTACTATTGGCCAGGTATATATTCAGATATTCGCAATTTGATATTATCATGTAACATTTGTCAAAGGTTTAAAAAATCAAAAACTAAAGAGCCACTGATCAATCACGACATTCCAGATAAACCGTTTTGTAAAATTGCAGCGGACATTGCAGTAATTGATTGTACTTAATTGTAATTGATTATTATTCGAGATGGATTAAAGCATACCCAATCAATAGCAAAAGCAGCTTCACCGTAATTAAAAAAATTTAGGAAACATTCAGCAAATTTGGAATACCTCAAACACTAATAGCAGATAACATGTCATTTAATAGCAGAGAAATGCATCAATTTGCAGAGAATTGGGGATTCAAAATTACCACATCAAGTCCATACCATTCAAAATCAAATGGATTAGCAGAAAAGGCAGTTGGAATATTCAAAACGATGTTTAAAAAGGCATCTGCAAACAAGCAAGATTTGGAATTGTATTTACTAAATTATCGTAATGCTCCCGTAGCTGGATTGGGATATACACCTTCACAGCTTCTTAATAGCAGACATTTAAGAACCAAGATTCCTATACCACATTACGCATTGAATCCAAAAATTGTGCCTAATGAGATAATCGACAAGATGGCAAAGAATAAATCGATTCAAAAACTTTACTATGATCGTAATGTATCTAAAAACACCGAAGATTTTGTAGTTGGAGAGGAGATATATCTGAGATATACTAGAGTATTGTAACTCCTAATGTCAGATTGAGTAAGAGCTTGAAATTTATTCCTATTTAGTGTACTCCATATTCAATAATCTGCCACTATCTTATATTAAAAGAAACTTGCCTCCAAATGAATCAAAAAACGCAGTAAATCTAATTCTGAATGAAAATGTGATATTCAGTACTGTGAGTTTATAAATAATTTATGTTTTTTTTAATGTATGACTTAATTTATTCAATTGTAATGGGTGATGATAATTATTATGACTTGATAAGACTGATTTGATGAATGATTACACAATTCATAAGATGACTACTAAGATGTTATGAATTGAATTGCTCATTTATTGTATAACAGACTATAAGCTGAATTCTTTAGACAAGGCCTAATCGACCAATCAACATCCAAATTGTTTGTATTTATCGGTCAATATATTTCTTATTTCTAGACGACAGCTAAGAAAGGGGTTTCAATTTTCTTAGAATATGCACGTAATTAAAAATGTACGTTTTTCAAAAAATGTGATTTCAAATTCAAATTTCGTTCATCACACACATATACGAGAATTTAGAATTAATGAGAAAGTGGCCTGGAATAAGGTTTATGATTTTTGTTCTTCTGTATTTATACTAAATGACGTATTTATTAGTGATGGCTCTTAAACGGTAGGCTTATCATCAAATAACGAGTTTAGACCACCGGGATTCAATCCACGTGACATCCATAATATAAATATATAATTTACATATGTAAATAATGTGGCGACATCATTTGATGCCAGCTTTAAACGTTTCTCCTGTGGAGAAAAATGATGAATTTAGTGGACTGTTTAGTGGATCCTAGACATTTAGATTCAAATCTACATAATAATTGATTCCCGTTTTCATCCAGGATATTTGTGATTTCTTAAAATTTCGATTTACTGGCCGAGCGAAGTGAGTTCTGAAATTCAAGTCGACGGTTTTGCATTTCTCTTTATGTTTATATGTTCCGCAATTACGGCGAAACGCAGCAATAGATTACCATGAAATTTGACAGGTATATTTCTTTTTAAATTGTGCCTCGACGTATATACAAGAATTTTGAAAATTTTGCATTTCAAAGTTAACACAATAGGAAAAATCTCCTTCGAACGCCAATATTACAGTAAAAATCAGAATAGAATCATTCATCATAAATCAGCTGTCGAGTGGATTTTTAATTGCATGCAATAACGCATGTAATTTACCTTCTAGTCCTGACCCTATTTTTTCCCGACGTTAGTCGTCACCCTGGGTCCCAGGGACCCGCTTCTTTCATATTGAATATCTCAATGTATTTCAAGATATAATGTTATTCCATGCTTCTAATATGTCCAAGGGTTATTAATGAACGCAACGAGCACTAATGTAAAGCAGAAATAGATCTTTATTATAATTTTAAAAATGAATTTATAAAACCTTGCATTTTTAGGGTGGTGGAAAGAAACGTTCGGTTATTATTTTATATAAAGTGAACAAAAAATGATAGTGATGAATACAATATTATGGATCTCACATGCAACACTACAAGAAAGATGGGAGAAAAATTGGAAGGTCATAGTCCACTCGTAGGGTAGTTTTTACCCTACCCTCAAGTTCATGTTGCACAATATTTGCAAAACTTATGAAATTATAGTGATGAATACTACTATAAATCCTAAAACATACATGAAACACTACTAGAAACATGAAAAATATATAAGGTCATATATAGTTTACTTTTAGGGGAGGTTTAGAACCCCTAGGATCACTTGAAGTTCATAGGTTTCACTATCATCCTACTCAGGGTCAGTATACTTATCTTGAACTATGAATTTATTCTTATCATCACTAATGTCATTGAAATAGAGATCTAGAGGTCAATTTGTCATTTCTCGAAGTCTATGTTCAAAATGTACATGTTGACTGCTTGAATCCAATCACTATTGCATGAAAATGTGCATTTGAAAAAAATGAAAAAAGTTACGTTAGTCGTGACCCTTGGGTCCCAGGGACCCAAAAGCATCATTTCACGAAAACAACAAGTCACAGAGCACTAACACTCTACATCAAGTTTAAGTGTCTACTAACATTAATTTACATGAGTCACAATATACAGTAAAGTGAACGGAAGCAAAATTATAACTAAAAAAGAATTGCTGGGTCCCTCGGACCCAGGGTCACGACTAGAAGGTTAATATCTCAATGTAACTTAGTAAAAAATCAGCTGTCGTGTTGACTATTCATCGCATGCAATTAATAACGGAAAGTAAACATAGTATTTCTTCTCTCGACCTTTCTCTGCTTTCAACTCGGGCTGACCTGTTGCCAGTGTCTGCCAGGAGATTAGCTTTTGATGTTACCATATTTTTGATACACTAACTCCAATAGCCATTAGCCTTTTTCACACCGACATCTTGCCGACACAACATACAGACAGGATTTACTCTTATGGACAGTATGAGACGAGGCTGTGTTTTATAACTGAGTGAGGTCTACTGTTGACAGAACTACTAGTCCAGGATTAAAATGTCGAAAATCATCAAAAATGATTTACCAAAATCATCAAATATTTAATTATTCAATACAATGATACATGTACAAATGTAAAGCTGACTAGCACCGAGGTAGAATCAATTTAATCTTAAATAATTAGAATAATATATTTCAAGTTGTTAGGCTTCATTTATTCATTGAACACCTATTTTATCATTATGGATTATGAGACCCTATTAGAATTATGTAGATAGCCTTTAATGAATAAATTGAGTTCCATGTAAATGTATTTCTACCAAACTCCAAAATAACTATTTCAATGTGACTTTTAATTGTTCAGGTTATGGACAAATTCTGATACTGCAGTAAAATTAACTTATACATAAGTGATATCAATGTAAGAAAGAACAGATTTATATACTTCTAGATGAATGAAACAATATTGGAAAGATGCTATCCAACGGTATTTGAATACACCCCTGACAGAGCACCTCTCTGTAGTAGTGGCCGTTTACAGTTTGGCCGGGTGGATGGAAGCGTGAACTTACAGTCACGTGTCAAACTCTTTGTGAACGGGTAGTACAACAGAGGGGTGCTCCGTAGACTAAACGCCCGGGTTCATCGAGTCCATCCGGGGATTGTCGATTCGTGGATCCTCCATCACGACAATGCTCCGTCGCACACCTGCCTGCTCGTCACCGAGCAGTTGGCCAAACAGTCGAGGATAACGTTGCTACATCCTCCTTACAGCCCGGATATGACACCACCAGACTTCTTTTTGTTCCCCAAGATCAAGAGACAACTTAAGGGACGCGGTTCGGGACTCTGGAAAACGTTCAACGTGCTACGACGAGGGCTCTAGACAGCATTGAGGTTGCCGACTTCCAGGGAGCGTTAAGGGATTGTAAAGTCCGGTATCAGCGTGTTATCGACTCCAATGGGGACTACTTTGAAGATTTCTAAAGAAAAATTGTACATATTTTGCCAATAAAAAATTTCCTGAGGTCAGTCCGGTTACTTATTATACAGACCCTGTATATCACCTATATTTTATATACGTATACCTATGAGTGTCGCATATTCCTCACCCACCATACAGCATAATTATAACATATCAAAATCTCTCACTCCCACTCAACCACATCACTCTCTCACACATACCCTTTCCTTCGTGCTCTCTCTCTCAAATATGATAATGAACTGAAACACAGATTTCGGTCTTTGACACTAATATCATGCTTTAGTTAGATCAATGTTTCAATAGCCATCTGGAAATTACTGAGATATTGCAATTATTCAAATGCTAATGAATTTATCCTATAATATTGGTTGAGTTCAAAGCCACTGATCGGTGAATGAACGATGAGATCGGTGAGTGAACGTGGCTCTGAACGATGTACTGTTTTGTCGTTGAACGATGCATAGACTCACATGCAGCGCTAGATTATTTGGAATTGAAATCTGCCATTAAGGGGACAGCCTAGAAGATTATTACATACTAAAGATCTTGAAGATTTTTGTGATCTATTATATTACAAAAAATATATATTATATAATATCTCGCGCTAAAATACCTCAATGGAACCTTTAATTTCAAGTAAGAGCTAGCATTGGGAAGGCAAATGTATTGTGCGTTTATACCTCTTCAAGGTCTTTGGTCTAACTGATAAGAAAAAAAATACGTCATATCCGGTTCGTTCACTGATCAGTTAATCGTACTTTTCCAACCGATGGAAAAGAACGTAAATAGAGTAGCTGAACGTAAACATACATGGCTGAATATGAGGTTGTTTACAAATGATGGACTTCATTATAATGTATTTGGGAGCAGAGAAATGCATGACTACATAAATTTAATAACATTTAAAATATTTTACAAAGCATTTAAAACTACTCCAATCACCTGATGGTTTTCCATTTTAATTGATTTACAAAATATGATCAACAAGGGAAACATCTGTCAGTCATGACTCATGAGCAACCGTTCAGCCACAGAATACACACAAAATGGAAGGTATCAATCTAACCAAGATTTGAGTGCACCAAGACCACGACACATGACTGCATCATCTTGTTAGAAATTAAAACTACTGATGTATTACGATGCTACACTTTCTTTCAAGATGGCGGATTATGGTGTCAAGATACTAGCCGACTTTCCAATCTGTGGTTCATCTGTGATCAGGTTTTTTACTGAAAGTAAAAAAAAAACCGATGGAATTGATCAGTGGCTTTGAACTCAACCATTAAGCGAGCAATTTCTGTATATATATATATATTTATATGGTTATGTGGTTATCTGGTTATGTGGTTATAATATGGTTATATGGGTATAAATATTTATGTTCAATGGATCTCGAAAACGGCTCTAACGATATTCACGAAATTAAGAACAAAGTAGGTTTATGATATGCAGATTTGATTGCACTAGGTCTCAACCCTTGGATAACTCACTGAGACATTGAGAGGATAAAAATGTCCTTGGAAAAACAGCTGCAAATTTTGTCGTCTGTTGATACCGTAATGGAAGAGAGTGAACGAGTGCATGTGTGTGGGATCATCCAGCTGATCTCACGAGAAGAAAAATTCAGCAAGAGAAACTTATTTTCGTTTATTTCTCTTTTTTTCAGAAAACATGTTCACTTCAGAAAGTAAAAAATAGTAACTACATGCTGTTAGTGATACATAGTATATTAACAAATATTGCAGCAAACATATAATTCTAAATCGAATTCATAGTATATCTTGAGTCACATTCCACCTCCCAACCTCCGACGCATGAATGCGCTAACAAGAGAGTTCAATAAGATCCTGCAAAATCAAAACTTTCCAATACATGGGGATATAGAAGATGCCAATCAAAGTCCGCCTGGCGTCTTGAAAGCCTCCCACCAGAACGGCATTACATGCTCTGGATGGTGAGTTCAGTTTAACAGACGCCTGGCAACAGGAATGGCATGCAAGGCAAATCGATCTTACCCCATGTATCACCGAAAAGCCACCAGGTTTTGATTTGCCACGCAAACTATGGTCGGCTCTTAACAGGATCCGAACTCAGCATGGAAGATGTGCCTATGCGTTGCACAAGTGAGGAAAGGCTCCAACGCCTGTTTGTGAGTGTGGCGATGTGCAAACCATAAGACACATTGTAGAACAGTGCACAAGAACAGATTATGAGGGCAGGCTGTATGACTTCCTGGTAGCTACACCAGATGCAGTGGCATATTTAAATCGACTACATATATGTTTATAAGTTTTAAAATTTTATTTTTTAATTTGTGTTCCACCTTTTTTCAAACTTGTGACTAAGATGACTTCATTGTTTATATGTGTGACTTATGTTGGATAACATAAATATTTGTGTCGTAGGGCCATACGCTAAAATAAAATAGCATTATCTATTTGTTATTGATGATGTGTTTGTTTTTTGAAGTGTGAATAAATGTTATTTTGGTGATAGTAGTTTAACCTAGATTTTGATTTGGACTGTACTATAAATTTGAAGAGTGACAGTTTTGGGCATAAGCCTGTTGTGCCTCCTCATATCACTGTAAAAATAATTGTACGACTGAGAAAATGAATAAATAAATATGAACTATAAATTCAATTTTTCGTTAAAAATTTTCTATGCTTTCACACTCCAGAGCAAAGCTCGGTCCTCCGATATTTATTATTAAACGAAAATCTAAATAAAATGCTGTAATTCACCCCGAATACTTCTGCTACTGCAAATATTGACAAAGGGTAAACAACAGGGATTTAATTTAATTTATAATTTATTATTAATATTCAATTTGGATTTTCGATTAATAATAATTTATTCATTAGCATTTGAATAATTGCAATATCTCAGTAATTTCCATCTGTAGACTGGCTGGCCGCTATGGCTTTGTATAAAATGAGCGCTGCTATCCAGAGATTGTCAGTTTGTTGTAAAGGTAAGCATTTCTGACCGGCAATTAGGAGGTACTGAGTTCGATTCCCGGGCTGACAAATAATTTTAGCGCTCATCGAATTTCCATCAAACTGTTTACCCTGTTGTCAATATTTGCAGTAGCAGAAGTCTTCGGGGTGAATTACAGCATTTAATTTGGATTTTCGTTTAATAATAATGATTAATTCATTAGCATTTTAACTAGTAGTTCTGTGAACAGTAGACCTCGCGCAGTTATAAACCGCAGCCTCCTCTTATACTGTCGTTCAGAGTAAACCCTGTCTGTATGTCGTGTCGGCCAGATATCGGTGTGAAAACGGCTAATGGCTTTTGGGGTTGGTGTATCAAAAATGCTAACATCAAAAGCTAATCTTCTTCAAGACATACTGGGAACAGGACAGCCCGAGTTCAAAGCAGAGAAGACAATACTATGTTATTTTAGTTTCTTTATTCATCATCAAAATGCACAAAATACATCTGAACAGTGTCAAATTACAAAAATAATTATTAATATCGTCACAAAATCATCCTTTACACATACAGAAGTCAAAAATTCTGATAAAAAACAAGATTCTAAAATCTTACAGTCAAATTGACATACTCCTGCAAAGAGTATAGAGATAGTCCCACCAAATATTCCTTTAATTTTTTTTGTAGGTATTCAACCTCCTCTATTTCTTTCAACTCTCTAGGAAGTATATTGAAAAATTTTCTCCCCATAAAAAGTGTTTTTTTCTTAAAGAAATTCAATCTATGCCTCTCCTCGATCCTCCCAAATCTGGTGTTGTAGCCATGTGTTTCGTTTCTTGATCCTGTTGACGAGCATTTTTTAAAGTACATGACTACGTCAAAAATATATTGCCCATAGATTGTTAAGATTCCAAACTGTGGAAAAACGAGTTTTACTGAGTCTAATCTTTTTAACTTCATTATTATTCTGAGAGCTCTTTTTTGTTGTAATAGTATCTTATCAAGGTTACTCTTGGTTGTACTTCCATAGATAGCAAGTCCGTATGCCAGATGAGAATGTATTAAAGAGTGGTACAGGGATTTCATTGTCTGTATACTGCAGATATCTGTCAATTGCCGCAAAGCAAAAAGGCCGGGGGATATTTTTTTTAAAACCTGAGAAACATGTTTATCCCATGATAAGCTGCTATCAATATCAAGGCCTAAGAATTTTGTGCCATCCACTAATTCCAAGGTTTCGCCATTTATTTCAACATTTGGGGACCAATGATTAATTCTTTGCCTTGTAGAAAAAGGAACTACAATAGACTTGCTGGCGTTTAAAAGAAGATTCCTATTATTTAGAAATTTATTAATGGAATACAAGCCAACAGCGGATGCTGCTTCAATCTCTTCAATGGATTCACCCGAGAAGATGATGTTTGCATCATCAGCATAGAGACAAACAGCAGCTTTCCCCTGGACCACCCTAGGCAACCCTTTGATGTAGCACAGGAACAATAAAGGACCCAATATTGAGCCTTGAGGGACACCATATTTCAGACTCCTCAGGTCAGAGCGGTATCTGATTTTATATTGCAGCGCATGCGTCTCTTCAATATGCTCTATCTCAACAAATTGTTGTCTATCCTTCAGGTACGATTCAAACCATGTCTGTTCTATTCCATTTACACCTAGAGTTTTCAACGTATCTATCAAACCATTATGCCTCACACTGTCAAAAGCACGAGTCATATCCAAGAATATGCCAAAAATTTATAGTTATTAATTGCATGCGTTATTGCACGCTATCAATAGTTCATTTAATAGTGCATAAAAATTGCATTCAATGAGGCATGCAATTAATAGTCTATACAGCTGCTGATTTTTTACCAAGTTACATTAAGATATTGAATTGCATGCGTCATGGCATGCGATTTATAATCCACTCGACAGCTGATTTATGATGAATAATTCTATAGTCTGATTTTTAATTTAATATTGGCGTATGAAGGAGGCTCCTTTTTCCTTTTATATTATCCTTGAAATGCAAAATTTCCAAAAACCTTGCATATACGTCGACGCACAATTTAAAAAGGAACATACCTGTCAAATTTCATGAAAATCTTTTACCGCGTTTCGCCGTAAATGCCCAACTTATAAACATTTAATCATAAAGAAAAATGCCAAACCGTCGACTTGAATCTTAGACCTCACTTCGCTCCGTCAATAATTGCAACATTCAAATAATCGCCATCTGTACAATAATTGTAGGTTGGAAACGTAATTGAATATTTATTATAATAAAAAATGAATCCCATTTTCCCGGTGGTCCAAGCTCGTTATTTGATGATAAGCCTACCGTTTAAGAGCCATCACTAATAAATACGTCATTTAGTATAAATACAGAAGAACAAAAATCATAAACCTTATTCCAGGCCACTTTCTCATTAATTCTAAATTCTCGTATATGTGTGTGATGAACGAAATTTGAATTTGAAATCACATTTTTTGAAAAACGTACATTTTTAATTACGTGCATATTCTAAGAAAATTGAAACCCCTTTCTTAGCTGTCGTCTAGAAATAAGAAATATATTGACCGATAAATACAAACAATTTGGATGTTGATTGGTCGATTAGGCCTTGTCTAAAGAATTCAGCTTATAGTCTGTTATACAATAAATGAGCAATTCAATTCATAACATCTTAGTAGTCATCTTATGAATTGTGTAATCATCAAATCAGTCTTATCAAGTCATAATAATTATCATCACCCATTACAATTGAATAAATTAAGTCATACATTAAAAAAAACATAAATTATTTATAAACTCACAGTACTGAATATCACATTTTCATTCAGAATTAGATTTACTGCGTTTTTTGATTCATTTGGAGGCAAGTTTCTTTTAATATAAGATAGTGGCAGATTATTGAATATGGAGTACACTAAATAGGAATAAATTTCAAGCTCTTACTCAATCTGACATTAGGAGTTACAATACTCTAGTATATCTCAGATATATCTCCTCTCCAACTACAAAATCTTCGGTGTTTTTAGATACATTACGATCATAGTAAAGTTTTTGAATCGATTTATTCTTTGCCATCTTGTCGATTATCTCATTAGGCACAATTTTTGGATTCAATGCGTAATGTGGTATAGGAATCTTGGTTCTTAAATGTCTGCTATTAAGAAGCTGTGAAGGTGTATATCCCAATCCAGCTACGGGAGCATTACGATAATTTAGTAAATACAATTCCAAATCTTGCTTGTTTGCAGATGCCTTTTTAAACATCGTTTTGAATATTCCAACTGCCTTTTCTGCTAATCCATTTGATTTTGAATGGTATGGACTTGATGTGGTAATTTTGAATCCCCAATTCTCTGCAAATTGATGCATTTCTCTGCTATTAAATGACATGTTATCTGCTATTAGTGTTTGAGGTATTCCAAATTTGCTGAATGTTTCCTAAATTTTTTTAATTACGGTGAAGCTGCTTTTGCTATTGATTGGGTATGCTTTAATCCATCTCGAATAATAATCAATTACAATTAAGTACAATCAATTACTGCAATGTCCGCTGCAATTTTACAAAACGGTTTATCTGGAATGTCGTGATTGATCAGTGGCTCTTTAGTTTTTGATTTTTTAAACCTTTGACAAATGTTACATGATAATATCAAATTGCGAATATCTGAATATATACCTGGCCAATAGTAGTACTGATCAACAAGAGAATTAATCTTCGAACTGCCAAGATGAGTTTCATGTAAGCGACTCATTATAAAATTCCGGAGTTTTAGAGGTACAATTAACCTTGTTCCAAAATACAATAAACCATTACTCAGTTGCAAGTCATTTCTTATTCTGTAAAAGTGTTTCACATCACCGGTTATCGCGTTCATGTCAGGCCATCCTTCATGCAGATATGATACAACGTCTCTTAGATTTTCATCTTCTTTGGTTTTTTCTACGAATTTGTGTAATCATTCATCAAATCAGTCTTATCAAGTCATAATTATCATCACCAATTACAATTGAATAAATCAAGTCATACATTGAAAAAAACAGTTTGAGCCTTCTCAGTCGGTTGTTCAAAATTCTATCCATTGGCTTGGACATTACTGACACCAAAGGTAGGTGATCAGTAAAAATAGTGACAGAGTCATGGCCATATACGTAGTTGTGTAGTTTGTTTATGGCAAAGCAAATGGCTAGCATTTCTTTTTCCACTTGAGCATAGGATTCTTCAGTTGTTGTCATTGATCTTGATCCAAAGTACAATGGTTTTCCTTCTTGAAGCATACAAAAGCCAAGTGATTCCTTCGATGTATATCAATTGTATATCATTGTATATCAATTGGCTCTTTGGGTCGAATGCTCTTAATACTTGAGGACTGCATATAGCCTGTTTTAATCTCTAGAAAGCTTGACTGTGAGTTTCGTTCCATTCCCATAAAGTATCTTTCCTCAGAAGTTTTCTCATGGCTGATATTAACTCTGACATATTTGGAATAAAATGTCTTAAGTAGTTTACCATTCCCAACATACATTGTAGATCTGTTTTATTCATTGGATTTTCAAGTTTCTGTATTATTTCAATCTTCTCGGGGTCGGGTAGCATGCCTTTTTCGCAAAATATTACACCTATATATTTTATTTGAGACACACAATACTGAAATTTTTTGAAGTTGAATTTTACATTAAATTTCTTTGCTCTTTCTAAAACTTTAGTCAGTATCATATCATTTTCTTCTTTTGAATTACTAGCAATGCAGAGGTCATCAAAGTAAAGTGAGATGCCTTCAATATCTCCAAAGTATTTGTGCACTAACCTCTGAAACAGTTCAGGCAAGCACGACAAACCAAATGGTGCTCGTAAAAATCTGTATGTTCCCAATCCTGTGCTAAATGAACACAACTTACTGGACTCCTCATCAAGTGCAATATGATAGAATGCATTTTTAATAACTAATACAGTAAACCCCTTCTTGTGTGACAATTTTGGTGCTAGTTCTTTCACTGTTGGAATGAGATAACGTTTCCTGATTTATATTTATTAAGTTCAACTGGGTCAATACAAATTCTCAGTGATCCATCCGGCTTTTCAACAACTATAACGTTATTTATCCAGTCAACAGGCTCCTCAACTGGGGTTATAATACCTTTTGACTTTAGTGATTCCAAAGTTTCTCGAAATTTCTCTTTAATTTTGAGTGGGATACGCCGAGCAGGACTTATTGTTGGGGATGCATTTTTTTCAATTTAATCTTGCAAATATCAGGAAAACGCCCAAGGCCGTCGAAAACATGTTTGTTTTTTATATAGATAGCCTGTTTTTCCTTATCCACTTTATAATTTGTAACATTTTTTTTATCTATAGAGTCAACTCTTTCAATCAAATTGAGATCAATACATGATTCTAGGCCTAGTATTGGAACAGCTGAAGGACAGCTGAATATCACATTTTCAACAATTTGAAAATGAATTTACGGAATAATAAGCATTTTCATTCAGAATTAGATTTACTGCGTTTTTTGATTTATTTAGAGGCAAGTTTCTTCTAATATAAGATAGTGGCAGATTATTGAACATGGAGTACACTAAATAGGAATAAATTTCAAGCTCTTACTCAATCTGACATTAGGAGTTGCAATACTCTAGTAGTCCACATAACAGTAGACCTCACTGAACATCCATTGCAATGTGGTAATGAGAATATTCAGCCATCTACTAGAATAGAAATGCTATCTACTAGGAATAATGTCATTGTTATAATATCAGGGCTTTTTTGAAATGTTTGCCAATGGCCCCACTAGGAAATCTGATCAGGCTGGTTGGAGACTTCCAATTAACCATACGATCACATTTCATTACATTACATTACCAGGGCTACCAGACATAGTTTTGCAGTAGTCGTCAGTATAGTATATCATAATGGAAAAAGTAGAACTTCGATATAAAAGTCATGAACTTACTTTGTTACAAATAAAATCTATTGGTGTGCTAATCTAAATGTTGCACTACTTCAATCCTGTAAAAATGAATACCGGTATAATACTTATTCTGAATTTATGGAATCCCAAGTCCCATTGCGCTTATGATAATTTTAAATGTTACTTTATTAATTCAGTAAGTTCAGAAAGTTATTGCTCAGTTGAATCAGAGCTACGATTAAAAATCTGGTGTGGCGCACTCACACAACTTTCCTTGCCGTTATGAAAATTGATCACCTGACGCTAGTGTATACGCGCATCTCAAGTCTACTTATAAACAAAGATCTGAGCCAGCTGGTGACAGGACAATAACGCTGGAGACATACGAGGTCTGCTATCTCTTCATAGTGAATTATTTAATAACAGTTGCCAACAGTTTGCAATATTGGATAATTACATTTTCTCGAACTTCGAGCTTATTTTCAATTTTAGGTGAAAATGTTATTGAAAATAAATTGTAGAGACTTTCATGCTGGATCTTTTCCACTCGAAAGTTTTTGTTCAAATTGTATCTGAAGCCTGATAATTGGGAATCTAAAATCAAACTTTGCATAGATGGGGCGGAGCTCTTGAAATTTTACAGATATGAGACTTGTGGCAGTTGATAGAGCTTATCAATGACTATTTTAGGTATAAATTTAATCAAAATCGTTGAAGCCGTTTTCGAGAAAATCGTGAAAAACCCGGTTTTTGAAAACATTTCCTCCATTTTAGCCGCCATCTTGAATTGCAGTTGATCGAAATTGTTTGTGTCGGATCTTTATAGTGTAAGGGCATTAAGTTCCAAATTTCAAGTCATTCCAATGAATGGGAGATGAGATATCGTGTACACACACACACACACACCAATACCCAAAAACCACTTTTTTGGACTCAGGGGACCTTGAAACGTATAGAAATTTAGAAATTGGGGTACCTTAATTTTTTTCGGAAAGCAATACTTTCCTTACCTATGGTAATAGGGCAAGGAAAGTAAAAAGATGATTTGGAAATTATCAAGTGGCACTTTTTGTTTTTCACTGGGATTTCCATTTTGTAACATGTAGAAACGCTTGTAGAACAACAATCTGTTAAAATTTTCATGGGAAAGATTTCATGAGGAAAATGAAGTTTTTCATTGACATTATTATCCGTAACTCGGAACGCCATGATAAATCTTGACATCTAAAGCTGCGTTTACACCAAAGTTATTAACAAAATGTTAATGATTAAACATTTTGTTAATAACTTAATCCTCACAGATTATTATAGATTGAACGGCACTTGAAAAACACATATGTTCATCATGTGTATGATAAGTTATGTTCAATCTAATAGAACCTATAAGGAATCTATAGAATCTATTGGTGTTAACGCAGCTTTAATCTGTGGCTGCCTGAAGTTAATATTATATAAATTTGAATTTACGAGACCGCAGCTCGGAAAAAGAAGACGATGATTAACTCATAATATAGAGGACCGAGCTTCGCTCAGGAGTACAAAAGCATAAACAATTTATTACGAAAGAAGGAATTATAATGAAAACCCATTTTGGCCATGTGGTTTTTAAGAAGCGGTGATGAATAGATCAGTGGTAGGCTATTTGGCTTGTATATATTCCATTTCATATTCATATTGATTATTCTTTCGGCTTGAAGGTCTAATATATACTTATTAGATATATTGGAATCTTGGAATATTAGTTATCTTGGAGTTTGGTAGAAATATATTACATTTGCATAGAACTCAATTTATTTATTTAAGTTATCTTAATAATTCTATCTATCTTCTATCTAATTCTAATAGGTTACCAACCCATCCCTATCTTATATGATAAACCTTTAATCATAATCATATACCTACATGATTAAAAAACATCAGACATTCAATTTACTTAGAACAAATAATGGAATGCCTTCAAGTTCAGATGTAGGCAACACGCCTAACTTCTTCCTTCATTCGCTACCTTGTCTCTACGTCACTGTACTTGCTTCTGTGAGACACCTTGTTCCAGTGAGAACTTGCTCCTGTGAGACTGCCATTTATAGCGCTATTAGTTTGGACGGAGACCTTGTCTCTATGAAACTGCTTGTCTCTGTGGGAACTTGTTCCTGTGAGACTGTCATTTATGGAAGTACTTGCTCCTGCGAAACTTGTCTCTGTGACACTAATATCGTTCAAAAACACTACTTGTCTCTGTGATACGGACCCAATATTTTAGGTATTTTGTTTGGAATTGGGAAAACAAAAGGCTGCCTGATTCAAATTGAGGAGGATCTAATCGATACTAAAATTTATTAATGTATTGAAAAAAATCAATATGATTCTGTGAGGTTTTCAAGCATTATGTCTTCTTCAGTTATCTATACTATACTAAAGGAAAGAACTGACTTATACACGTAAGGAATAGGGAATTATGTTTGACGCATCATCAACTGAACTACTCAACTGATTAATGTGAAATTTTGCATATAGATTCTTAATTAACCGAGGATGGTTATATGCTTATTTTCAGTTCTTCAAGATTTCATTACGTCAAGTTTTCAATTTGTCATGCTTCCAGTTGATGTATAGAAGCAGCTGAACATTTCTTTTAAAAGGGACATTAGATGATAGGTATGATTGGGGATCCTATTCGAATAAAAATAACTGATTTTCTGTCACATCAAAATTTTTTTCCGCCATTTTGAATTCAAATTCATTTTTTTTAAATTGGAAGGTAGTCATATGACAACGTTAGAAGACAGAAAACTTATGTTGGTCATATGATACAGAATTTCAAGAGAAAATGAATGGTGAAAACAGCACCGATTTCTCAAACCGTTCAAAAGTTATTCTCATTCAAAGATACTGATAACTCATCCATATATCCATCATCTTTACTATAATAATGGAAAGAGCTGGTTCATATACGTACGTGAAATTATGTAGGAAAATTATGTTTGACGCATCATCACTTCTGAACTACTGGACTGATTGAATTGAAATTTTGCATGAAGATTCTTTATTAACAGAGGATGGTTATAGGCCTATTTTCAAATTTCGAATTTTTTATTACGTCAAGTTTTTATTTTGCAAAGTTTTAAAAAAGACCCTTGCGAAGCACGGGTTACCTACTAGTCATAAATATAACAAGTGAATTGCTATATTTATTTCCTTCCAAGTATTTATATATTCCCTTCATGCATGTTTGATGAAGCATGGTACTAATAGTTTCAGTTATTCATCGGCGTGCCATTCTAGTTATCATGTGACTTACATTTGTTGACGTCTGGCTCAGTGTCAGTATGGCCATGATTGTCGTCGACGAGTGGCGGCTCGGCTAGCTTCAAGTCATACTTTCCTTCTTTTCCCATGCGGTAGGAGTTGGTGGAGCCGTTATCCCACAGCACCCGCAACCAACCATCGTCGCCCAGCTCACCAATCACCCTGCCTTCGCCTGGCGGTGGTCCATCCTGCAATTCACCCAATAAATAGTTCACAGTCATCAATTCAAAAATCAGGAGTCATATTTTTGTAACTCAATGTTTCTTTCCGATATGTAATACATATTACAAGGTATGATGATAAGTGATACACTTTTTTCATTCACGTAAGTTGCTTTCGGATATGCTATGTGAAATGTTACAGGTTAATGTTCAAAAGGTCCACGGAAGAAGAAAAAATATCGAAATAATCCTAGGTCCATTGAAGTCAATTCTGAGAGGGAATAGAATAGAAGCATTTATTTCGACCTAGGAGCGCGGAGTTAGGGCGCAACCAGCCCTCTCTTACACTCAACATTCAAAGAGGGAAAAATATTGTTAAAATCGTTGACGCATTATCGAAAGCAGAAAAAATCATTTCAATTAAACTTACTTGGTCACCCCACTTCCAATCAGCTCCTCTTACAACTTTGGTGCCAATCTTGAGATAGCCCACTATGTCAGGTCCACTGACAACTGCCACGTTTGGTTTGTATTCGTTTGTATTCTCTTCGAATATCATGTATTTTTCTTTGTTTGATTTTTCATTACTGCTTTGTGTGCTTTCAATATCTGTAAAAAGAACAAATAAAACACAATGAGATTGCCTTCCACTGAGGATGATGCCCACATGAGCTCCAGGCTTGTGCGTGAGTATTTATTTATTTATTTATACAATAATTATGACAATCTCCACTAATGAGTCTAACAAGACCCATAGTGGTACAAAACAAAATAGCACTGTACATGAATAAACTATACGGTAAGTATTAATGTGAAACTAAAAGTATAATAGATGAGCACAGTAAAAATTTATATAGATTACTTCAAAAACAAAACAGAAATAGAAAAATGAGAATGAAAAAAAAGTCATGCAGTTCGTGAACCCATGCAAAAATCATTATCTACATTTCATGAGTAATTATAAAAAAAGGAATACAACTTTATGGCTACCAGCCATAAGTCAATACCCAGAAGCAAGAGCTAGGTGTCGGTGCAATCTCTTTTGGAATAGTGATAAGGATGGGGAAAGGATGATATAAAGTGGCAGAGCATTCCATTCACGAGAAGCCGTAACACAGAACGAAGCTCCGAAAATTACCGTTTGGTGTTGAGGTATCTGAAGAAAGAAGCGGTGAGACCGAGTATCCCTCTGATGAACCTCAGTGAAAAGTACAAGTCCTTCTCTCAAATATTGCGGACCAGTACCTCCCACAATTAGTTTGTAGGTTTGGCAGAGTATGAAATACAATCGATTCTGCTCTAATTTTAGCCAATCAAGTTCTCTGTACAGGAGTGTTACGTGGTCATTCCATGGAACATCAAAAATAAATCGCAGAGCATAGTTTGATGCCCTTTGAAGCCTGCCATTGAGCTCTTCAGAAACACCATTGTACACCATTGAACAATAATCGAAATGGGGGAGAATAAGCGCCTGAACCAGAGTCTTCCTCAATCCCACCGGCAAAAATCTCCTCAACCTTTTTATTTGATGCATCCCTGCAAACACCTTTCTCACTAGAGCATTCACATGAACCTCCCAAGTGAGTGCGTTGTCAAGCAGCTTGATCCTATCATCATATATGAGTTCCACTCAATCCAAGGTTACAGAAGGTAGACCAATCGCTCCTTGTCTAATTCTTCTTTGTGAACCAACAACAGTGCATTTCGTTTTCTGTGTATTCAACGACAGGCAATGCGATCGGGCCCACACAGAGAGTGAAGAGACATCCAGGTTCATCCGCGTGACAGCCTCCACACAATCACCCGGGTTGAAATGATTATAAAACACTAGATCGTCAGCAAACAGGTGGAATGAAGAATGAGCAATGATTTCTGTTATGTTATTTATGTAAATGGAGAAAAGGAAAGGTCCAAGTACTGATCCCTGAGGCACTCCAGCTGAAACAGGCATCCAGTCCACCTCAGTTACACCAGGAACCATGACAGCCTGGAACCGACTCCTCAAATATGAAGAGAACCAAGAAAGTGTTAGAGGTGAAAGATGACAATGATTTTTTAATTTATGAATAAGAGTCGAATGAGAGATGTTATCAAATGCCTTGCTGAAATCAAAAGAAACCATTGTTGTCAGCATGCCTCGATCCATTGCAGATCTTATATCGTCGGTAACCTTCAAGAGTGCAGTGGAAGTGCTGAAATTGGCTCTGAATCCTGACTGGAACTTATGGAAATAGTTAATTGAACTGAGATGAGCTGTTAACTGCCCATGAACAATCCTCTCTAAAGCTTTAGAAATGGAACAGAGTATGTTAATGGGTCGGAAGTCTGACGGATTGGAAGGATTCAAAATTCAAAATTTTTTTATTTGCAGAAACCCTTGAGGACATCAAGGGCATTACACAAGTCAAAGATACAATCAACAAAAAACACATTAAACATACAAGCAACAGAGTCTCACTATTAACTAATAAGAAAATCCAAATAGCAATCAATAACAGTCTCAATACATTAAACACACTACAGGAGGTAACTACAGTACAATCATGATAAATTGTCATGGAAAATATTCATAGAACACACACTTTCATAATACTCTTCCAATGTATAGAACGCATTCTTTAACAGGAATCTTTTGATAATTTTTGAAAATACATTCAATGGCAAACTTTGCATCCTCTCAGGTAAAGCATTGAAAAGCTTAATAGCTATGTAGTAAAATGTTTTTTGTGACCTAGAGTAATTGCAAAAATTTATAGCAAGATTGTTCTTCCTCCTGGTATTATATTTATGACACACACCCTGTTGAACATATGAGCTATGGTTTTCCTTAACATAAACTAAACATTGATAAATATATAATGAGGGAAGTGTCATAAAACAAATGGATTTGAAACTCTCTCTACAGTGACCTCTGTGAGGAAGACCACAAATCAATCTTACCGCTTTCTTCTGCAACCTGAATAATTTACTGCTATATTTCTGAGAGCCCCAAATTAAAGTTCCATAGGACAGATGGCTGTGCAAATGTGAAAAGTATACAGTTCTTAAGACCTGTAAGTTCACAATTGTTCTCAACTTTCTCAGCATAAAAAGTCCTTTACTCATCTTATTCGCTGTTTTATCAATATGACTGTTCCACTTCAATTTTGAGTCTATGATAAATCCAAGAAAATTAACCATGCTTTGGCCACCATCATGTAAACTATTGCTATAAGAAACACTGAGCTTTTGAATTTTATCTGAATTTAGACACAACAGGTTCGCATTACACCAGTTCTCAACCATAAGAGTCATCTCATTTATTGGTCTGTCGTTAGTTGAAAGGGTCTTTGTGCTAACACAAATCTCTAGATCATCAGCAAATAGGTATCCTTTAGCTGATGGTCCAATTACTTTTGGCATGTCATTTACATAAATAATAAACAGAATTGGGCCTAAAATAGAGCCTTGTGGCACACCATAGGAAACAGGCATGTAACTAGACTCATTACCATTGAAAGCTACCTTTTGCAACCTATTGCTCAAATAAGAACGTATGAGATTGCTTGCAGACTTCTCAAAACCATAATACTCCAGTTTGTTCGAAAGAATTTCATGAGATACCGTGTCAAAAGCTCTTGAGAGGTCAAATAGTCTTATTTCAGTTGGATTTTTCTTCTCCAATGACTCAATAAGAAAATTGAAGAGAGAAACAGTTGCTTTAACAGTTCCCAGTCCTGCTCTATAGCCATATTGGCAGTCACTAAAAAGACGATTGACTTCAAAATACTGAACTATTTGTTTATTCAATACTTTTTCGAACACCTTGGAAATAATAGGAACAAGTGAAATAGGTCTGAAGCTATTGCACTCAGATTTGCATCCTTTTTTGAATATGGGAATCACTTTTATACGCTTAAGTGCATCTGGAAAGATGGAGCTCAATATACAACTGTTTATAATATGAGTCAAAACATCACTCAAATAATTCATTCCTAGTTTCACAACCAAGGTGTTTATTCCATAAACATCCTCACATCTACCTGCTTTCATGGTATTGATAGCGCTTTCAACTTCACCCTTACAAACTAAACTGAACTTAAATGAACAAGATGGTTTTAAGCTACTACACAAATAGTTGGTAGAGTTCTGGCTCCTCACTTTTTGAGACACCTTTTTCACAATTTCATTGATCTTATCAACAAAGAAATAATTAAATTCAAATGGATCTAATTTGCTATCAGATACTTTGATTTGACCCTCTTTATTACATTCACTATTA
Source organism: Nilaparvata lugens (assembly GCF_014356525.2). NCBI lineage: Eukaryota > Metazoa > Arthropoda > Insecta > Hemiptera > Delphacidae > Nilaparvata > Nilaparvata lugens. Next base: position 34,303,138 of record NC_052510.1, read on the forward strand.
ATAATACTCCATATCGCTTTACTCTTATTGCTAGAAGATTCTATGAAGTTGTCATTCTTTTTGCGCCTAGTTTCTTCAAGCAATTTTTTAAACGATTTCTTATATTTCTTAAGCAGCGCTTTAGCATGAGATGAACCTGTTCTTGAGTATATATCATAAAGCCAGTCACATTTATCCTTTAAGCAATTCAACTCGGGATTGTATACTCTATTTTGTTTCGGCAAAGTGGTCTTATCCCTAACTCTTTTAAGCGGAAAAGCTTTATTTATTACATTTAAAAAAATTTCGAGAAAGTAATCAACCTTCATGTCCAATGAATTATTCAGATAAATTTTATACCAATCTACAGCACTCAGTAGACACTCATAAGCATAAATGTTTTTGTTATTCATGCTACGCACTAAACGTTCAACTGTTGCTGCATTTGTTTTTTTCTTAGTTTTACCTTCATTTTCACATTTGACTGCTAGAAGAAGAGCCCAGTGATCAGAAACAAGAGTTTTTACTATTTCACAAGACAAAAAATGATTTTCCACATTGGTAAAAATGTTATCTATGCACGTGTCATAATTTTTCCCAGGCCTAGTAATACCCTCAAAACAATAACTTAATCCATAAGATAAAAAAATATTTTTCAATTCAGAAACAATGTCACCTCTTTTCCTGAAATCAACATTAAAATCTCCACAGAAAACTATTTTAGAATTGTGTTTACTCAAATATTCAAGAATGCAAGCCAACCTTTCCATGAAGATCATAAAACACTGCCGTGTATTATTTGTATTAGGTCTATATAGCGATACCACTATAGTATTATACTCGTTTAGCAACACCGCTGATACTTCAATAACTATTTCCAGAGACATACTGTTAATAACCTCAAGTGGCTTAAATGTAATTTTGTTTTCAACATAAATAATTGAACCACCATGTCTCCTGAGAGACCTACAATATGAACTCGCAACTGAGTAATTTTTAATTTTATACAACTCCACCTCATCAATTTCGAGCCAGGTTTCAACCAAGCATGCAATATCAATCCTATTAGAATGTAAATAGTACTCAATCGAATCCAACTTATTCCTAAGACATTGTACATTCCAGTGAAAATACTTCAAATTACTACTATGAGTGGGTTCAGAAGCAGGTGGAAAATTAGAGCTACGGTCCTGTTTTCTATTACCTTCCAAGATTTTTCTGTTAATACTTATATCAACAGGACCAACCACTAGTTTTCCGGGGAGTTAGATATCTTTGGGATTGGTCTTATAATAAAATACTTCCACAAATTCGGGAAAATACCCATTTGAAGAGAGAAATTAAATATATGCGTAATTGATGGTAAAAGAACTGGCATTATTTTTTTAAAGAACGAGATTGGAATCATATCAATACCCTTGCTGTTCTTATTCATATTTTATATAGTGTAAGCTATAGGAGTCACGTGAGAAAAATGGAACTGATCATCAAGAATTCGAGGATTCGACAAATTTAACATTTGAGAAATTGTTCGGTAATCAGGGAGACCTGATGGTGGATGAGGAGTACAAAAGAATCTATTCAAGTCGCTAGGTGAGACCGCCAGCCCTCCTGATGCACTCTTAACAGGCGAAGCTCCTAAATTTCTCAATCTCGACCAAAGTACCGAGGCGTTTCCGTCGCTTTCGAACTGAGTATGGAAATATCTTAACTTGGAGTTCCCACATAGACTTGACTTTGTTTCGCAAACTTTTGAAGCGGGCTAAATCAGACTCTCTATGCGTTCGGAGATACAGGCGCCTTGCCCTGTCTCTTTCCTTCCTAATCCGTATTATATCACTTGTTATCCAGGGACACGGTTTACTTTTTATTGTTACTGATTTAACAGGCGCAAAATCATCAAAAATGGAAAAAATAAATGGATTGAAAGTGTTGATCTTATCGTCAATATCTGTTGTATTCAAAATGTTGTGCCATGGAAGACGCACTGCAGCTTCCAGACACGAATCTAAATCAAAGTTACGGAAGTCTCGATATTCAAATGTTGTATTGTAATTGGTTCAGATTGCTTCAGATTGTATGTAAAATATATTATATCATGTGCTGAAAATCGTTACAACGAGCTTGTCCATTTGTAATAACACTAGAATAATCACTTACAATTGCTAGGTCGAGAAGTGAATCACATGTTGCTGTATGGAATGTCGGACCACTAGGTGAAATTGTGAAGTTGAATGTGTCAGCAACAGCTTTAATCTGTCTTACTTCAGGAGAATCTTTAATCAGATCAGCATTGAAGTCTCCAACAATAACTATGTGGTTGTATCTATGCATAACTCTAGCTAATGCATCCTCGAATGTGTGGAAACTACCTGCCCTAGGCGGGCGATAAGCACCAGCAACCAAAAAAGACTCGCCACCCACTCTCACATCAAGGAGGAGGAATTCGGGAGAATGAGAGTACACCGGCTCCGAACACACTATAACTCGAGCCGCAAAAGAGGATCTTACATAGATAGCTACTCCCCCACCACCCTTATTAATTCTGTCGTTTCTAAATAGTGAATATTCAGGAATAGCAAAAGCTGAGGACTGCAAACTAGGTTTAAGCCAAGACTCACTCAATACTACAATATCTAGAGGAACTGAAGATAACATGATTTTAAAAAAGTCAAAATGCGCTGGCAAAGATTGAATGTTTGTATGACATATTTTCAAGGAGTTGTCGCCTTTCATTGAAGTCTGCATTAAAGAGATGTAATCAGACATTTAGAGGATAAAAGTAACAAGTTGATAAATGATAGTTAGATTCTTTTACGAACTGCTAGATGACTTTGAAATAATAATATGATAAGAAATGAGAATGGATTAAAAGATAAGATTATAGCGTAAATTTAACACGGGTTCCCGCTTATCTAAATGTGCAATAATATAGGTTTTGAGCAATAATTGTTATCACTGAAAAAAAAGAAAGAGCTGCTACGGTACAATAAAGATAGGTAGACCTATCCACATTCAACAATCCTGTTTTGAATTATGATTCAATAATTGAATTCAATCGACACTTATCTTGTGTTATCAATGAAGCTTTCAACACACAGTCTCATCATTCGAAAATTATTCTAATCAACAATTCTAATACAAAATAATAAAAGCTACGTAAGTACGCATATTCATGATTATAAGAGCTTAATGGGAGAAACAAGAACTTAAATAATGGTGATAAGAATAACAAAAACAATGTGAAGAGAAAACACAAAAAAGACTATCAAATCAATTTAAAACTTCATTGAGCAGAAAAAAAGTCCAGAGTCTTTAACTCTAATCAATCAATATTTAATTTTTCTTATAAACGAAGAAATAGATAACAGTTGAGTTCTTTCCTTACTTATTTCGTTCCTCACTACCGTTTACATAGCAATACAACCATTTATAAGTCAATAGTTGTGATTGAATTAATAAAGCACTTACACTGATTCTCCTGAGTTATCACCTTCCCTCCAGAGAACTCGTCCATCTATTGTCCACACATTCTTCCAGCCTACCCTCTCAGCCACCTCCCTGCTGAACTCGTACCTTTGACGCGTGAGATCTTCCTTGATAGTGACAGGAGTTCCTCTCAGCTTCTGTCTCATTGAGATCACGCAACGCCTTGTCTGATAGCTCACAAACTTTACAAGTATCGCTCGAGGCATCCTTGGCGGCTGCTGACTGGATGGAGGCCGCTCGCGACCAACCCGGTGACAACGGTCTATGAGATTCGGGTTGAAGTCCTGAATGCCAAGTCGATCCCTGAACAGTGAGGACACAACCTCCAGAACACCTTCATTCGCCGACTCGGTCACCCCAAAAATACGGAGGTTGTTTCGGCGCTGGTATTGGGCTAGACCATCGATGCGAGTTTCCAGCTTCTCTTCCTTTTTCTCGTTGGAAGCCTTCATTGCAGTTAATTCGTTTTCAACTGCAAGCAGCCTAGCCTCTAATTTTTGTTCGACTTTAGCAGAGACAATGACAGTGATGCTATCCGTGAGTCGGTCGGCCAGAGTATTGAGCCGGATGATAATGAGATATGAGTGTGTTCTGAACCACCAGGAAGAAATTTTTAGATTAATAAATTATATTTGGAGGGCGGCTCTACAAGTGTTCAGGACTGATCAAAGGGAGCTACCAAAGGGTGTAGCAGGTAAGGGATTAGAAGATCTATAAAAAACTCTTGTTTCATCATCAGGCAACCATTGAGATAATATTCTCATTATTTCTAGTTATTATTATTCAACTATTTTAGATAATATTCTCAAATAGATATTAATATAAGCATTTTAATTTTGATTTTATTAGATAGATATTTGAGCCCAAATGTCAAAATTTGGAGGTTTCAATGTATATTGATATGAAAAGAGACTGACCGTGCAAAACAAAGACCTAGGATACACAAATATACTAGAGAAGGGACGATGGAAGGACGGATAATACAATAGTAAAAAACTTACCTATCTCCTTCAGAATGAACTCTATGATTGGAAAAATTCCAGAGTTGATTATAAGGTTCAACTCGTTTCGACCATGCAGTTGTGACAGCATACCAATTAGAGATAAAACAAACCTGTAAAGAGAGGAAGTTATCTATCACTGAATAGCATGTAATAATATAATTAATCCCTTTTTCACGCATCTTCACCTATACACTCTACAAGCCTAATACATGGAAAACCATAGATGGCTGGGTATTTTCCTTCTATTCAGCACACTCCACCATGAAGGCTGTTTATTACAGAATTTTATATTTCAATTGTATTGTTTCTTTAGTTTGACTTTTATTAATTTGTGTCTGTATCAATATTGAATAAAATTTAAAAATTTTGAAATCGTAAGGTATTACAGTAGAAAAAACGGAAACGATATTGCAGACTACAGATGAAAATAAAAAAGGAATTGCATTTAAGAATTAAATTGCATTCAATTTGGAACTCCGTTTAATAATTATTTCATATTCATCAGCATTTGAACGAATGCAATTTCTCATTTGATTTCAATCTGTATACAAGCTGGCTGCTTTGTCTTAGTTAGAAATGAGCGCTGTAATCCTGAAATTGACAGATTGGTATATTTGTTTGAAAATTTTCCTATCCGGCAAATGGGAGGAACAGGGTTCGATTCCCGGGCTGGAAAATAGCTTTTAGATAGTAGGTCTCATCGAATTTCCTTCGAGCTGTTCACCCAGCTGTCAATATTTGCAGAAGCAGAAGTCTTCGGGGTGGTTGACCGAATTTAATTAGGAATTCCGTTTAATAATGATTTAATATTGCAAACCACTGAAGTTTTTGAGATTTTCTTCAATATTGAATAGAATCATGTTAAATGGAGAAGTGGTATCTCAAATGTCTCAACAATAATTTGGAGCCAAAACAGATTCAGTCATAAGCCAGAACTTTTCAATACATTTTAGTATACTGAATGAGAATGATTGTTCGAATACAAAATTGAAATAGAAGAATTAATGCAAACCTTGTCCAAGCAAGCTTTTTGAGGCAATTGAGTGGCGCGCGGGGTGAATACCATTTGGCCCATTTGTCCGCCTGTATCACCAGCTTCTTCAGACTATCCAAAGTCCACTGCAATACTTCATTCTTCATCAATATTATTTCCGTTTTCTGATAAGGAGTCACAAGCAGAATATCTTCTAGATTCTCCCATCTGAAAATTAAATGAAAAAAAATGATTGAGCAATATTTTCAAATGCATGCTATTATACGTGTATATGTGTGTATAAACCTATTTAACAAAATTTTTCCATCAGTTTATTTATTTAATTCTACAAATGACACTGATGTAATACTACATTGGTAAATAGAATACTAAGGCAATCCTTGTTTGATTTTTCTTCCAAATTAAGATGATGACACAGTCCAAAAAGTAGTTTAGCTGTTTCCTTCACTTGTCCAATTTTCAGTGCAAACACTACAAACATGGAATTTTCATTTTACATAAATTTGAAACCAAATTGAAAAACGAAATTTCACTCCAAGAAAATCTGTAAGATATTGAGATTATTTAACTTTACATTATTTTATTACTATTAGTTCGGAGAACAGTAGAACTCGCTACACACACTAACATCACTACTCACACACGCCCGCCTATTCACACACAAGCACACATACAAATTGGATTTAGAGTATAATGGTATATGATATGCAATAGGATCGGTGGAGAATGCTGAGAAATAGAAGCTCTTTATACTTTTGAGCTAGGATGCACGGTTGAAGAGATAAAAATATGAAATTTGAAATGTGGGACTGAAAAAAATTATCGAATTATAAAAAATTCAAAATTTTCAACATGTGATGTATGAACATGTAATACATGAAATAATACCGCTTTGAGCGCTGAGAAGAATGAGCCCAATTTTAACCTGATCCGATAAAGTATTGAAAAGTTAGGTTGATTTTTAGGATAAAATTCCCGAATAAAGGGCCACCATCTTGAAACTGGGATGAATTAAAAAAATTTAAATATATATGTTCCTGCGCCTTGTTTCAAAGTACTTGTATACCAAATTTCATCGAAATCTGTCCATAAATGCGACTGTAACTGCGGTACAAACAGACAGACAAACGCCGATTGACTTGAAACATAGATTTCGCTTCGCTCATTCAACAATAATATATTCCCCTGAAAATTACTCCCCTAATATGGAACAAGTCTATTAGAGAAGGAGTCAATGTTTATTGAATAGCTAATGCTTATACTATTTTCAAGTCTCATCACACATACATTTTCTAAAATTCATTGGGAACTTTTGACCTGAACTCCACTATTCCAAGAGTATTAATATACTCTCACTACATTAATAGTAGTTATTAGTGATTGACAATAATTTAAAACCATGTAATTGGACTTGAAAAGTGTGCAGTATCCCAAAGCGAGAAGTTGAGTCCGTTTTCTTGATACCCATGCACCTATGAAATTATTACAATATAATGGATAGAATGCTCGAACAGAGCAATACGGATCTTTCCGTAAGTGTCAGGTGATAATATAAGCAAATATTTGAATGATAATCCACTGTTTCAAAAGCTTTGTCATTAAAAATAAAAAGGGCTTGTCTTGTACATGCTGATGCTAGACAGCATTCTAATAGTTGGTCATCTGACTGAATATCAATCATCACAGTCGCAGTGCGGGTCGACAATCTGCCTCCAAGTTTTGCAGTATTCTCTAGTACAGGCACATTCAACTCTGAGGCGGTTCATGGTCTTCCACTTGCTCCTGTTGGCGTCGCTCCTGCAGCTCCATGCCAGTGTAATCTGCACTCCCCTGCCACAGCTGAATCGTTTCCTGGTCTAGCACTTTTGCTTCGCTCAAGAAACTGCGTCGGAACTTTAGTCGGTGAGTGGCAGGAGTATGGCCAGACATTGGATACCTATCACTTGTAGCCTGTCGAGTTCGCTCAGCTCTTCCGGCTATTTCTCTTCGGATTGGAGGGGGAGTTGGTGGAGGTAGTGGGTTCTAGTTGGCTTCAGGCAGCCTGTCACAATCCTGCAGCTTTCATTGAGGGCTACATCCACTTTCTTTGCGTGGGCTGAGCAACTCCAAACAAGACAGGCTTATTCTGCAACTGAGGAGAACAGAGTTCTCTGTCTGTAGTTCTGAGAGTGCTCGCATCAGCACCCCATACGGATCTCAAGTTTTGTAGAATAAAATTATATTTTTAAATTATAATAACTATTAGTGGACAGTTCTTTTATTCCTGACAGAATCGATCAGATATCAAATGGCGAAAACCTGACAAGTGTTTCTCTGAGTTTGAAATGTGCATCGAATTAAAACCTACAATGAATCTTCTGTAAATAAGTATATGAAGTAACGTGAAGTGATAGGAATAAGATATAGAAAGTAACTATAAATTAAACAATATAAATTTAATGGTATTCATGTAAATAAGAAGAGATAAATAATCTTACCTATCCTTATTCTTCTGATGAACTTGTCCTAGCCATCCATTAATAACATTGTACTTCACACTAGGAATCAAGCTGTCTCGCTTCAATAGTTCCATAATCAGAGATATTCCTTTCTTTCTCATGTTAGCTCTCTCAACCTGTATAATTACACTTAATTTATTTACAATCATCTTCAAGCAATAGTTCAACTACTCAACTAAACAAGTGTAGTTTCATTCGACAATGGTATTCTTAATAATATTATCTTTTGCTATATTTGTCCATTAAAACAAATTAATTTATTCTTGCATGAATGAATAAAGCTGTAAAACTATTATTCGCAATGAAGAAGTTGAACAAATAAAGAGGACAATAGCATATTTCTTAGTATGAACCTCATCACACATATACTATAATAAAGTAGATAACTGGCTTATACACGTACGGGATAGGAAAATTAAGGTGCGTACAGATATTCGCGCCTCGAACACGCTCCGCAATCGATCCGATCATGAACGTTACTCGAGATATTACGCAAGGGTTCGATAGAGGTTCGAAAGGATGATCGCTCCGCACTTTTCTTATTGTTGACTTCGTTACAACCTAACCTCACAAATAATGTGATACGTTCCATCCAGCTGATCGGGTGACAAAACTAAATGAAATATTCTGACCAGGGGATTGCTGGGTAGCCTACTAGTAATAAATTATAGTCCAGTCACTATATAATGACTTACATGATGCATGATTTTGTAATGCCATGACGAGCCGAGAAGAATGAAGTGTTGTACGATGAAATCTGAGCATTGTGTCATAAGTTATAAGAGTTTGAAATTTTGATTCTTGAGGTATCCTTAAGCGCGCCTCTCCACTAGGAAATACTGAAATAAAGTGCATCTAACGGGGTGATTTCATAAAACATAAACTCATGAACTTATGTCATCGTGCTAAATATCAATGTGAGGAGACAATGTAGTTGGTGATGATGGTTGAATCTGAAAATTAGGTGTTTTTCACAATACAAGGAGCATTGTTGTCAGGTGTACCTGGAAATCTATATGAGATAGAGCGCTCTACCTGATATCAGATTGTAGAGCACAAAAATACGCCCAGAGGGATTTTGAATTATACGTCTAAATGGTAACAATCGGAAGATATTGTTGAGCAAAAACTAAAATTCATAAAAATTTATTTCTTCTTCAAATTTTACTCATTTTTCAAAAATCATAACTCAGTACTCATTGGAGATAGAGAGTTCCGAATGATCTCATTTTATTCAGAATTATATAATTTAAAAAAAGGCGATAGCAAATTTTTCTGTCCGATTAAGAGATTTGGCACAAATAGCTGAAAACTGGAAAATGAGCCGAAAATACGAGGTTTTTGGGCCACCCTGTATCTAGCACAAGGAAATTTTGCATGAAGAAATTGGTTCTGGACTTATCTCAATAATATATAAAAAAATCAGAACTACAATATAAATTGCAAGCACACCCCCTTTTTTATGTCTAAGATATTGACTGGACTAATATGTTTATATAATAAATTGAAAATAAATATTATTATTATTATTGCATTTATTTTAATGTTTTATTATAAAAGGTAATGTCTGTCAATGTTTCAAAAGGTGAAAGGCTTGGTTGGGAGTTCGACTTCTTTCTTCTAAATGCTAATATGCCGGTACCTATTATAATAAATGCTTTTATAATTTTATATTATTTAATTTAATAATTAATTATTTATTTTGATAATTTTATTTGCTAATACAGAGATCGTAACTATTAACAATCATTACAAACAAAAACGTTGACCACGCATGCGCAACTATTGGTTCTACCTAGGAGCTTGCCTAGCTCGACCTCTGTTATACGCTCTTCTCGCGTTCCACTCTTGCTCCACCTTCGATCATCAATCGATCTGCTCGAGGGACGTTCGATTGCGGAGCAGAGCGAAAGCCTGTACACACCTTTATATTTGACGCATCATCACGTCTGAACTACTGGAATGATCAACTTGAAATTTTACATACATATTCTATTAACCGAGGATGGTTATAGGCCTATTTCAAATTCTTCAAGATTTCATTATGTCAAGTTTTCAGTTTTTCAAGTTTTAAAATAGACCATTGCGGAGCACGGAACACCAATTAAAATTGTAATTTATTACGAGGGTAGGCTGATAACTAATGCACACATGCTTGTAGAGCACAAACCAAATAAACTTCAGAAGCGCGCCTGGTGGCATGTAGAAGTACTATTTCTCCTCTATACGGCTGCGCAGTTTGAAGGCGTTGTGCTCATCCAGTTTTGTTTGGTTAGTGAAAGTATGGCGTCGTGTTTTGGTGTTATGTCAACGCGAATTAAACAACGCGCTGTTATCGAATTTTTAACTGCTGAGAAATTGAATCCTAGTGAGATTCATCGTCGTTTAAAGGCTGTTTATTGTGACGATACTGTTGATAGGTCTACCGTGAATCAATGGGTTATAAAATTTCGAGATTTCCAACCTGGAAAAGCCTCAATTGTTGATGAAACACCCAGCGTACGTCCAATCACTGCCACAGACGATAATCATCATAAACTCGTCGAAGACTTGATTCAAAATGACCGGCGAATCACTCAACAGCATATCGCAAACCAAGTTGGAATATCCAAGTAACATGTCGGCCTCATTATTGAACAATTGGGATACCATAACATCTGTGCACGATGGGTACCACGCCGTCTGACAGACGAGAATAAACAGCGTTGATTGGAATGCTGGGAACAATTTGAAGTGCTACCGTTAGGAAGGAGACGACTTCATAGATCATTATTGAGAAGAATCAAGAATTAAATAACCTTTAAACGACGATGAATTTCACCGGGATTCACTTTCTCAGCAGTCACAAATTCGATAACAACGCGTTGTTTAATTCGCGTTTACATAACACCAGAACACGACGCCATTCTTTCACTAACCAAACCAAACTGGATGAACACAACACCTTCAAACTACGCAGCCGTGTAGAGGATAAATAGAACTTCCACATGCCACCAGGCTCGCTTCTGGGGGTTATTTGGTTTGTGCTCAACAAGCATGTGTGCATTACTTATCAGCCTACCCTCGTAAGAGCAAGTAAATCCAATATCGAGAATGATTGAACGTTGTTGCTTAATAACCAAGGAATTCAAGTCTAAGCTGAATTCCCAACATATGAAAATTTAAGTTCAAACTGTATTGCCTACAAATCCTTTTAATCATTGGACAATAGCATATTTGAGAATTTGAAGCTAGTTCTCGTTTCATACCTGACAATACATTGCTTTCCGTAGTGCCTCAACATCTCCTCCCTCTTCATGAGTGACAAATCCCACTATCGATTGAACAAGAACCGATTCATTATGGCACTTTACATCACAGAAATCAAAACCTGGAAACCAAAAAATTTTATTATTGATAAAGAGGGCTGACTACACCTCTACACTAAGACAATGATACTATACATACTAAACGTATGAATTTAGCGTGGATAATGGAGTGGTTGATGATACAACTAATCAATAGATGCATGCTGAGATGAATAGATTAGTAAGTTCACATTCGTACCTGGACTGTAAGGTTTATCATCTTCACTAGAAATCTTCTTTTCAGTGCAGTCCCCTTTCTTTTTAGTTTCCGTGGATTTAACCTAGATAAAAATCATAAATCCAATCATTCAACCAATAAAAATATTATCTATTATGAGAAATAGAAAAAAATTGGAATATTGATTAAGAGATAAAATCAAACCTAGCAAATTCTGTAGGATTGAAAATTAATTGAACCATGTAATTTATGTAGAATGATTATGTAAAAGATAATAATCAAATGAGAGAGTATATATCTGAATCGATTCTATTGAGAAATTAATTTTATTGGAAAGTTACTAAATTGGATTAATTTAAAAAAAATAGAAATTACGTTTTTGCCATTGAAAAATTGTAGTTGGAGGAGAGACAAGGGCAGTTATTGAGACTAATTGAATTTTCCAATGCAAGATAATGCCTCTCCACCCGATAAAAAGTTATACAGATATTACCGTAATTCTCATTTTATGTGATTTATGAATATTAGATGAATATTGTGACAGGTCCAATCTGCAACTGACAAATTTGAAAATAGAAATATCTTTAAAATACGCTAGAAATTACTTTTACTTTCCTAAAATGAGAGTAATTTCATTGCTTTCTTACTTGTGGATCAGCTTCTTCAGGGCTCGTCTCAACTTTATTTTTCAGTCTAATATCTCTGATAACTTTCTTAACAGTTCTTTTCCACAATGGAACGGTGTGCAAAATTTGAAGGTGCTTCAGTGCATTTACTTCATGACTAGTAGCCGGACGTACTTCATACAACAGATATCTGTAATTTAGGAACAAATACATTGATGAGTAACTTGCATACACATAATCAGAATATATAAAAATGTAATCCATAAAAAATAAAGAAATGGAGGATATTAATTTGCTTGTTAGAATAACATTAAAGTAGAACATTATCGGAATAATGTCTAGAATCTAATGCAGGCTATTGGTATCCAAAGTAGTGGGATACCTCTTATACAAACTATAAGCAAAGGTCTGTTACAAACTACTTTTCCATTTGGGATAAAAACAAATATAAATTTGGAATGAACGTTCCCAAGATTACAGTCAGAATTAGTGTATACAAGCCTAATATTCCGGCACAGAATATTGTTCGTAAGAAGTTGAGTATTTGTTGGGCTGATTTGATGCATTTGCCATGTTCAACAACTCTACATATCAGCTCTAAACTTCCAAGCTAAAGGTTCCCAAATATTCAACAGAAATTGGTAAAATTGATCAGGAACATGAAAAATGCTTGATAGATATGTACAGAAAACTCAATGGTATTAGAAAAAGTAAACTTTTGAGTAAATCTTGATAATATTTCTAACACTAAATAAGAAAGGTTGAAGAAAACGAAATGTTACCTGCATTTATCAAGAACTGGCGCACACACTTCTTTGTAAGATCTATTTTGTTCTTGCCTCATTTTTATCAGTTTCCATTTCGTTTGATGAATCACCTTTGCAATGTTGCTAAACTGTTTACTTCCTGGCGGAAGGCCTCCTAACATAACATAAGAAATATCATTCCAAGTTTTTTACAAAAAAAAGCCAGAATTGAAAATAGATATGAATGAATGAATGAATGAATGAATGAATGAATGAAGTTTTATTCTCAATAAGCACAATACAAGGAAATGTAAAATACATGCATATCAAAAACAAACAAACAAGATTATTATATACAAAATCTTAAAATATGAGATATTTTAATATTATAATGCAACTTATTACTTATTGAGAAAAATACAATCCAGCACGTAAGATGCAACTTACGGACCGCTGGAGGGAGTCTAACACACTATTTTACTAAAGCAATAGAATGGACTGAAAAAAAAAGAAAAAAGAGAGATAAAAAAAACATTTATGGGCTGTAATCAAAATAGGATATTATAGTATTTAATTATTAAAGAGATGATGCTAATTAGAGAAAGCAAAAGAAAATCATTAAAAATAGAGATTCAAATTGTGTGAAAAGATTAATTTATTGATTTATGTTGCAAAAAAAAAAAACGGTACGAAGAGCAGGGAAAATACAAAAAAAAAATAAAGAGGAGAAAAAATAAAAAGAAAAGCAAGATAACAGAATGCAAAGTTAACAGAATGGAAAGAAAAATAGACGGATTAAACAATAATTATGAACAAAAACTCTAGAGCTTCGGGAGTGAGTGACAAAAGCCAAATTTTAATTAATCTCTTAATCTTATTCCCACAATTACATGCAGCAATGGCATTCTTGACCTGAAGCGGCAAAGCATTATAAAATCTAGGTGCCAGGAAAATGAACGTTTTACGAAAAAGAGTGCAATTGGGTTTAGGACATCTGACTTGGGAAGCCGCAGTCCGCCTGGTCTGTCGAAGTGCGGTAACAGGCTGACAGTAATCAATTGTCACACCTCTATTTCCACTTATATTGAAGAACAATGACAAAACCTTGAATACATATAGAAACCTAACAGGCAAAATTCCAAGATGACAGAACAGTGGAAATGTATGATCATCAAACCTACTGCCCGTTATCAATCTTATAAAAGCTTTTTGAAGTTTAATAATTGGATCCTGGTTAGCGTAATAGGAGCTTCCCCAACATGTGATTCCATATTAAATTTTGGAATGTACAAATGAAAAATAAAGTTCCTTCATTACATTAAAATCGCACAAATATTTAATGCGATGGAAAATCATCAAATAGAACCTTAAAGACTTCTTTAGAGTTTCAATTTGTTGCCTCCAATTCAGATTTTCATCCAGTGAAAGACCCAAATATTTGATAGTCTTTGCTGGACTGATACTGGGACAGTCACAGCTAGAATAGGAACAAACCGGAGAGTGAAAGCGCAGTGGAGCAGGCAAGTCAGCACTTCCAGAGAGACTGAACATCATATAATTAGTTTTGGCTACATTAATTTTAAGTTTGTTACATGTAAACCATAGAGATATTTTGTTCAAGTCAGACTGCATTTTCTGATGTAAATCTTGAAGGTTATTACTTTTATATGAAAGAGCAGTGTCGTCCGCAAAAGCAGTTATCCGTCCATTCAATTCACCATTATACAAATCATTTACAAAAATTAAGAAGAGAATAGGACCAAGAACCGAACCTTGCGGCACACCACAAGTTATGGGTAATACTTCACTTGCAACGTTTCTGATCCTTACATACTGTTTCCTACCCTGTAGGAAGGACTTAAACCAATCTAGTGGAATTCCCCTTACACCAGCACTCTCCAGCTTGCGGAACAGCAGACTATGATTAACTGTATCGAATGCTTTACTAATATCCAGGAAGATTCCCGCTGTTTTGCCACTACAGCCACTGTTTAATCCTGAATAGACATATTCCAAAAGATGCTGTAAGGCAATTTCTGTACAAAGATTTTCCCTGAAACCGAACTGGCAGGCCGAAAAAAAGTTGCAGCTATTGAGGAATGAAAGTAATCTAGTTTTTATAATTTTTTCAAATAGTTTTGACATGACTGGTAATAATGAGATGGGTCTGTAGTTTTCTTTACTGAGTTTATTTCCTTTTTTGAAGATGGGAACAACAGTAGCCGACTTCAGTATTTCAGGAAAACAACCAGATACCAACGACAAGTTAAACAAATATAAAAGAACTGAAGAAATAGAAGAAAAGTTATCTTTAAGGATTCTAGCAGTCACAACATCGTCACCCGAACTTTTACGAGTAGAAAGAGAGTCAACAAATGTTTTGAGTTCAACAAGTGTAACAGGGCTGAAAAAAATAGATTTATGGCTAGTTTTAATTCTGAAGGACTCTGAAGATTGTGCCTGAATATGGGTGGGTAAAGCAGGAAAAGAATCAGAAAGATTCTTAGGCATTTCAATAAAGTATTTATTCATTACGTCAGAAACTAGGCGGTTGTCATCAATTAAAATACCATTCTCCTGCAACACAATATCCGTATCTTTATTATTGTCTTTTACTGGGAAAAGTGTTTTTATTGTTTTCCATTTTTCTCGGGGGTTATGTTTTTGAATGAATAACTGTGAAGAGTAAAATAGAAGTTTGGCCTCTTTCACCCATACTTTTATTTTATCTTTCATATTTACGAATTTTCTTTTGAGGATCAAATTGTTTGGATCATTTTTATGCATCTTATGCAATTTGTCTCTTACATAAATGGCATTGGACAAACCAGGAGTCATCCAGGGCTTTAACATTTTTATGTTCTGTTTGTATTTAATATTTTTTTGTGATTCTACAATACAGTTATTTAAGATTTGATAAAAAATATCAAATGCTTTGTTAGTTTCGGGTTCTTCAAAGACAGGTTCCCAATTTTCATATTTTAATAAGGTACTCAAACGCTTGTGGTCCAATTTTTTAAATTCAGACTGCTGAATCCTTCTCTTTTCAATAACTATAGGCAAAATACAAGCCACCGCCCGGTGATCCGTGATTAGGGTTTCAATGACAAAAAGATTTGAACGATATGATAAGTGGTCAATACAGGTTGAAGATGACCCCACTACCCTCGTCCCTATATCTATTAACTGCTGCATACCATTTCCATTGAGACAATTTAGATACGAATCACTATAAACATCCGAAACACTAACATTTAGGTTAACATCCCCTAGACAATATAAATCTGAGCTCCTGGTGGTAGCCAAGAATCTATCAAAACTGGCAATAAATGTATGCCGATCACCTAGGTGAAATCTGTACAAACCTAACACATTAAATAAATAATTCTTGTATTTACAAAAAAGTAACAGTGAGTCACAGTCAGCAATGCAACAATCCTTTTTAGTGGCAGTAATAGAAGAATGAACAAAGATCACAACATCGCCCGCCCTCGTCACAGAACCAGCAGCAGCAAAGCTTTCATATCCGACAATATTATATAAATTTAATTCATTCATATCCTGCAACCAGGCTTCACTTAAAATTATTATATGTGGCTTGGTTATTAAATTATTAATGTATGAAAGGAAGTTATCAAAATTAGTATTTAGGCTTCGGATGTTTTGATGGAAGAACAAAATACCAGAATCCGAATCAAAAAACTCATTCACTTCATCAATTGAGCTTAAAAGAGTCGTTTCAGAATTATTCATTCGCTAACTTTGAAGTTTAAATTAACTAGCATCAATCAACAATTGCACTCTTTTCCATAAATTTGATATAAATGGGGGAAAAATAAATGAATCTTTTGAACAAATGAAAATCAATTTGGCAAAAGCAGCTCCACCAGAACATAATATGAATAGAAGAAAACAGTTTAAACTAACATGATTGATAATAAAAAACGATAGACCGCTACAAAAATCTGTTATCAATTCGACTGGGATAGCCATCACAATCATAACGGAGCTTGATAAAGCTCTGAACTGAGTGATAAAATCTGTGTCACCAGTACTATGCTTTCCATTGCTGAAAATGTTATCATTACACAAAAATTGAGATAAACCAACTAGAGCACATCGCTTGACCCAATGTGCACAATTGGATTCATAACCTCTACGATATACTATTATCAAATAATATAAGTAATATAAAACGTTTGACCAACTAGAGAAATCAATTTTATATAGGAGAGAAAACAAACAATGAAAAATTAAACATTCCTTATTTCTACCCGAGTAGCGAAAGCGAAATTTTTGCAATAAACGAAAGTCATTGATATTTTCCTCTAGTATTGAAACATTAAGAAAAAACAATTTAAAGTCTATCGAGATCACTCAACGACGATATTTTCACAATCGGTTTACCCTGCTCCTTCCTCATTAGTATCTTCCCGTTCTGCACCCACAGATAAGCGTAGTCATATTTCTTCTTAGCCTCCCTGGCAGCTGCAAAAATTCTTCTCCGCGCCGGACTTAGACTCTCGTTGATGTAGACTACTGCCTGCTGCTGGAATCCAAGGTCCTGCGTCGATAAATTACGCTTAACCTTTCTCCTCGCCACCACCGAGAACTTGTCCTCTCTCCTGACAAATTTCACAATAATACCAGCAGGCCGATTGTCTCCCTTAGGTTTTCCCAGTCGATGGCAGACGTCAATTTTTTATCTTGTTATATTAACATCAAGAGCATTACACACTCTCTTTACAGTTTCATACACATCCTCGTTTTTCGTCTCTGGTACTCCATAGATTTCAAGTGTATTGGAGCGTGTGTACTGTTCAGCATCTTCGAGCCGTGTCTCCAAGTCACAAACTTTCCTCTTAAGGCTTGTATTCTCTTTTTTCAAGTCCTCAATTAATCTAAGGCACTCATTTATTTTCAAAGTTTGATTAGTAATTGTATTAGTCTGGTCGTCAATCTTACTGTTTGCAAACTCGAAAGAAGCATTAAATTCCCTCTCCATTCGCTTCCTATCCTCTCTGGCCTCCTCTAGCATAAATATCACTTGTGATATGCTGGCATTGCCATCCTCAGCAGAAGACACAGCACTCATACTCTGCCTCCTCAACTTGGAACAAGGTGGGCATCTCCAAATCTGACCCTCGTTGACAATACATTCCACGTCTGCCTTGGTCATGTTAACACATTGAGGATGACTTAGTTTTTTACAATCACTACATGCAAGTTTGCTTCTAGTCGCCGGAATTGCAGCCTGGCATATTGTGCATGCAGATTTATCAGCCATATCAAACAATAAATTTTATGAAAGAACACGGTTTAATAGATAACAAATTAAAATATTATATGCGCCGAGTAAGCGAATAACTATGGAAAATAAATTTGAAATGAAATATACGGAAATCAGGGTAAATATGACAATAGAAGGTAGTTGAAAGGAAAATTGCGTCAAGAGGGCTATCGTGACGTCTTTATACGGATATTTTTGAAAAATAAATTTAAAAAATATATATAATTTAAATTTACACTATTGACAGAGGTATTGTGGAATTTCTTCATATTAAGGTGAAATAAAAACGATATTGTCAGTTCCACATATTTTTTTGTCAATTACTATAGCTATCTAGTCTGGAGACTAATGAGCTAATTTTTTCTACCCTAACATACTACTTGAAAATGTTAACAGCGAATATCTCATTAGATATTCTTACTGATATTGATTGTTCAATTAATATGTACACTTATGACTGTACTATAGAAGCTAGATTCACTCAATCACTGCTCTGCTCTTTCACTGGACACTAATTGAACAAGCACTACACTAGCTCATGCGGTTTCCTCCTTTTGAGCCTTCGCACCAACCCTCCATTGTCTAGCAGCTGGATCGCCTCAAAGTTGTCGTGTTGGAGCCTCTCCGCATGCTTCTGGATCTCGGTGGACACCTGGTCGACGTGAAGCTCTCTATGAAGATCGCTGTTCCTGACATACCAAGAAGCATCCACAATGTTCCTCAGAACCTTGTTCTGGAACCGTTGTATGACATTGATGTTGCTGTCTTTGGTACACCCCCAAAGTTGTATACCATATATCCATACTGGCTTTAGTATCTTTTTGTACAGAAGTACTTTGTTTTGGATTTGTAGGTTGGAGTTTTTACTTAGTTTTTACTTAGCCAATACCGCAATAATGTCAAATGGGATTATTCTCAAAATTGATGTAATGTAATGATTATTGATAAATGAATAAACAGCTTCTTATATTTGATTCCAAGTTCCTCTCTCTTCTTCTTGACATGGGCCTTCCAGCGAAGCTTTGCGTCCAAGGTCATACCTAGATACTTGGCATCATTGGCATATGGTACAACTTGGTTGTTAATTGTTATTGGTATGGGCAGGTCCTTCTTATTGGTGAAGTTGATGTGAATCGACTTTGCTTCATTTAGTTTTATCCTCCACTTTCTAGTCCAATCTTGAATTTTGTTGATGGATCTCTGTAGTTTTTCTGTTGCAATATGAATATTACTGTCTACTGATAATATGGCTGTATCGTTTGAAAATGTTGCTGTAGTATTCTCATCAAGGCTGGGAATATCGCTGGTATAGAGTAGGTAGAGAAATGGTCCTAGAACACTTCCTTGAGGAACTCCTGCTTTTATTTCCTTCAAATCAGAATATGAATTTTCATGCCTCACTCTAAAGTATCTGTTAGTCAGATAGGAATTCAATAAATTGCTTTGGTAGCACTTTTTTCAGTTTGAAAAGAAGACCTTCATGCCACACTTTATCAAAAGCTTGCCCTATATCAAGGAAAGCTGCTGAAAAAACTTTTTTCTCTTCTAGGCTCTTCTCTATTACATTCACAATCCTATGCACTTGGTCTATTGTTGAGTGTTTCACTCTGAAGCCAAATTGGTGATTTGGAATGATGTGCTGTCTCTCAATTATTGGTGTTAGCCTACTCAGTAAAATCCTTTCAAACAACTTGGCAAGCACAGGTCACAATGATATTGGCCTATATGATGATACTTCATGTGGCTCTTTACCTGGCTTGAGTAGCATTATAACCTCTGCTACTTTCCATATTCCTGGTACAAATTTGAGTCTGAAAGAGGCATTCAAAATGTGTGTTAATTTTACTATTGCTTTTCTTGGTAGTTGCTTGAGGACTAAGCCAGTTATCATTTCGAATCCAGGGGTCTTTTTGTTATTTAGATTTCTTATTTCTCTTTTCACCTCTTCTACTGTGACACACATTATTTCTTTATTTGGCTGTAAGATGTTCTCCTCTGCTTCTAAAGTGTCTTCTTCAGTTGTGTTGTTTGGTTGAAAAACGTTCACAAGATGATCTGCAAAGGTCTGTGCCTTTTCATCACTACTCCTTGCCCATTGTCTGTTCTGCTTCCTGAGAGGAGGAGATTGATGAATGGGTTTTTTTATTTTTTTAGCTGCCTTCCAGAGTGAGTAGTCTGTACTGCGTTCTGCTTTCAAGTTTATCAAGTAATTATTGATTGATTCACTCCTAATACATTGAATCTCTCTCCTTAGAGTCCTTAGATATCAGTAACAAACTTCTCTAACTCCCGATCAATCTGTTCTTCGTTTCTTAATGGTGAGTTCAACTCTATCAGTTCTCTGTCTGATGTGAGTCAGCCTTTTCTAGGTTTCGATCTGGCGAATCATGTGTGTACACTCTGCTTGAGGATGGAAGGGATTGTCTCAATGTTTCTGGAGGTCAGCAATCATTGTCTGACTCGAGTCAGCCTTTTTTAGGATTCGACCTGGCGCCCCTAAGAGTGATCTAAGTTTTGATATGCATGTAAATGAGTCAAGCCCTAATTATTTAGAGTCTTCTAGAAATAATAATAAAAAATTCCGATTGAATTTATGCTCCATAAATGTGCAGTGTTTAAGAAACAAATTGAATGAACTTGAAATCTTATGTAAATCACAGAATGTTGACATATTGTGTATCATAGAGCATTGGCTGGTTGAACAAGAGTTACCATTCTACCAAAATATTGATAGGCTGGCACTTACTGGCAGTTTCTGTAGACAGTCACCTTGGGGCGGTGTAGCTGTATACTTTAACAATAGGAATAGTCAACTTACTGTGTGGAAGTTTCGGCGGAATTTGCAGGTTTTTATATTGTTGAGCTATCACTCATAGTGATATTGATGTATAGGTCTCCTAGAGGGGATGCAAACCTGTTTTTTGATAAGTTGGAACTTTGTATTTCTTATGCACTGTCTGTGGGTAATTATGTGTTGATTGGAACTGACCATAATTTCAATGCAATTTATTCACCAAGGGATGTCAGGGTGTTTCTGAATGTTTTGCAGGGGTTTGGGCTGACAAGTTTAATAAGTGAGGCAACAAGAGGATGCTCAGCTCTTGACTCAGTTGTAACAAACTTAGATCCGGATTGTTTCACTGTGAATGTTAGCAAGGATCAAATATCAGACCACAAACATATCCTTCTGAGAGCTCGGTTGGCTTGCTATAGACGGGGTAAAACACTCAAAACTATCCAGTATCGATCATTTAATGAGAATTGTCTTAAGATTTTTTGTGCTTCACTACAGGATCGAATTGAGCCCTGGTTTAATATGATTTCAACGTTGTCAGCAAGGGAGGGGTTTACATTTTTCTTTTGTAGTTTTAAGGAACTTTTTGATTCTTTGTTTCCTGTGAAGACTAAAAGGGTTTTCTCATCATCGGGGAGGGATGCTGGTCGACTGGGGGGTGGTCCAACCCGTCCAAGTTGCGATTGGTTCACTCCAGAACTTGAAGAACTGAGACAGCTTATTCTGTTGGTAAGTGACATGTGTAAAACAAACCCTAATCTGAACATTGTATTGAAGAATCTTAGACATGGGTATCGCAATAAAATTAGGGAAACAAAATTGGAAGCAAACGCAAAACTCATTATGGAGTCTAGTAATAAAATAAAAGCTGCCTGGACCCTTATAAACAAAATAAGACCATCATCAAAAGAGACCAAC
This sequence comes from Nilaparvata lugens, assembly GCF_014356525.2. Lineage (NCBI taxonomy): Eukaryota > Metazoa > Arthropoda > Insecta > Hemiptera > Delphacidae > Nilaparvata > Nilaparvata lugens. The sequence goes on from NC_052510.1 coordinate 34,325,001, forward strand.
AACTCATTTGCCACAGCAGATGACTTCAACAATTATTTTCTTGAGTCAGTTGAGAAGATTGTGAATGATATACCAAATGACGGTGAACCTATTCAGTTTACTCACATGCCTGCCATAGTTTCTGAATTCACCTGGAGTCCTGTATGTGCTCAAGATGTAATTGAAGCGGTTTTAGGTTTCAGAAGTTCCAATTGTAAGGATATTTATGGCATGACCCCAAATTTGCTCAAGCAGATGATAGTTATTATTGCACCCATATTAGCATTGTGTATAAACAACTGTTTAGTTAGCGGTACTTTCCCTGAACAACTCAAAATCTCCAGAACAGTTCCAGTCTACAAGAAGGGTCCATATTGTGACACCTCAAGTTTCAGACCAATTTCTATAATTCCTGTTTTTGCTAAGATATTTGAGGCAATCATATTTGCACAACTGTATAAGTACCTTGAGGAGCATGACCTCCTGGCTCCTTCTCAGTTTGGTTTCAGGAAGGGAAAATCTACTGTCATGGCTGTGGAATCACTGTTAGAATCGATTATCAATTCTTTTGAGGAGCGGAAATCAACTTTTTCAATGCTATGTGATCTCTCACGAGCATTTGACTGTATTCCTCATACAGTTCTTTTAAAGAAATTGGAGCATTATGGCTTACAGGAATGCGCAATTCGGGTGTTTGAGTCTTACCTTTCTGAGAGAAAACAGATTGTACATTGGAATGATCAGTGCTCAATTCCTCTTCTGGTAAAACGGGGTGTGCCACAGGGCTCATTGTTAGGCCCATTACTCTTTCTTGTAGCAATAAATGATTTGCACTACTATCTAGCGGGAAATGTGCTGTTCTATGCGGATGACACTTCCTTGTTCTCTGCAAATAAGAGTGGTTTGGCCAGAGCATTCGAATCGTAGCGCCAAAATCCCAGACTACAGTTCTGCCAATAGCAGGTTTGTTTGCGCCAGCGCTGATCGTCCAGCTGTTTGCCTTGTCATCCTACTTTTTCAGTTAGTTCTAGTTCAGTCGTTCAGTCGTTCTTGTTTCGTCCATTTTGGCTTGTTTTGTCACCCCGTTGTCTTGTAGCAAGACCGAATTTGTATTTTGTAATGTAATTTCAATCGGAAATTTCTTGTAGATAATTGATTCTCTGATTCTACAGTCACCTTGTGTTGGATTAATGCTCCATCCGCGAAATGGCAAACTTTTGTTGGTAATCGCGTCGCAAAAATGCAGGATTCTTGTATACAGGAGTGGATGCATGTTGCCGGAATTGAAAATCCCGCTGACTGTTTGTCTAGAGGTTTATCACCAGTTGAGCTTGTGAACTTTCCGTTGTGGCTCTCAGGTCCATCATGGATAGCAGAGGACGAATGCGATTGGCCCGTCCGAACTCAAATGGAAGAGATCGTGGATCCACTGGAGGCGAAAAAAACCGTCAGTGTTGACAGTCACAAAATCTCCTGATTGTAACAGCAATGCAATATATTCATTGATTGGTCGTTGTTCGGATTATGGTCATCTTTTGAGAATTGTAATTCTTGTTCTCAAATTCTTACGAATCTTACCCCAATCAGAAGAATCAGACTTCGATGTTGCTGAGAGGTATCTATGTAAAGTGGTACAGAAGATACATTTTTCATCTGAATTTGTGCAATTAGAGAAGGAAGAAGATTGTTCTATGCGCCTACGTCGCCTGTCTCCATTCATTGATAAAGGTGTGATTCGCGTCGGCGGTCGTTTGTCTCATGCTGGACTGGAATTTGAGACTTGTCATCAGATGATCTTACCAAAATCCGACGCTTTCGTATCGATGTTGATTGATTATCATCACAAGAAGAATTGTCATGCTGGACCTTCGTTATTGTTGTCCTTGATCAGACAGAAATTCTGGATACTGTCTGCTCGCTCTATTATTCGTATTTGTGTATTTAAGTGTAATCGTTGTTTCCGTATTCGACCTAGTAACAAAATTATATCCACTCCCAACTCAATAGTTGTTGTGCTTGTTGCATTTTTTCTTTTGTGTTGTTTTTTGGTGTTGGTATTTTGTTCTTTTTGTCATGTCTGGATTTTTCCCTTCCTTGGTTTTTTCAGTTTTGTAACTTGGCTGAAAAATAGTTTTTCAGAGGCGGGGGTATGGTTTGGCCAGAGCATTCGAATCGTAGCGCCAAAATCCCAGACTACAGTTCTGCCAATAGCAGGTTTGTTTGCGCCAGCGCTGATCGTCCAGCTGTTTGCCTTGTCATCCTACTTTTTCAGTTAGTTCTAGTTCAGTCGTTCAGTCGTTCTTGTTTCGTCCATTTTGGCTTGTTTTGTCACCCCGTTGTCTTGTAGCAAGACCGAATTTGTATTTTGTAATGTAATTTCAATCGGAATTTCTTGTAGATAATTGTTTGAGTATAGTGTGTGTGAATTGAGTATAACAGCGTAAATAGTGTTAAATTGAATTAATTTGAATCGGATTTGAATTTATAAAGACTCCAGTTTGAGCTTTGTTCAAACCACAGTATATGACCTGCAAGTGGAACACAGAATCAACACGAAAAGGCAGCCCGGAAGCAAACCTTTCTTTTCCCAGATTTCTTCCCACCCATGAATCTGACCAAAACACCTAATAAAGGCTTCGAAGGGCAAGTAGACAAGATTGGATTAAATCAGGTGAGTTTTTGCTCTTTTTTATTGTTTATTAATGCAGAGTTTAACTGGAAAAATAACTTGGCTCAAATTGAAGATTAAATTTTGCCCCTTGTTTGTATTTGATTATTTAAATAGTAAATTACAGTCCACTAGTAGCTCTAGCCTGAGCTTTGTTCAGAACATTTCTGGGCCTCCGAACCGTGATGAATTTAAATTTGTAATTTGTTGATTAATTCACACACATTAGATTTAAGCAGTTTCGTCTTTGTCCAGTGTTGGCATGTTGAGAATGGTCTGATCCATGCTCAACTTAGTTTGTTGTAGCCTTGTTCTAAGAGCAAGGTTTCTTGTCAATTTGTATTTGTCTGAAATTAAATTTATTTCAGTTAAAATTGTAATTTTCCTGAAACTAGGCTCATTGTGCTCTTTTTCGGGAATTTGTTTGTCGAATTTTGTATTGTCCATTTTGTTATACATGTTAGTGAAGGTTAATCACAGCATGATTTGTTTGTTCAATTCAACAAGTTATCGTTTGTTTGTGAGTTGTTGGAAGAACATTATCTAATCATATAGTTTTGTCTTCAGCAGTAACTTATCTTGTGAATTGATAATCAAAGTTTAACTTTGATAACTTACTAGTCGTGATTCTTCCTTTCATCTAGTTTTGAACTCATTCTTGTTTTATTGTCTGTTGTTTGTATTATCGGGGCTGAATTGTTTTGTGTATGAGTTCAAGATGGAGGAAAAATTACAGAAACAAATCAGGGTGCATAGCGCTAAACTGGAACAATTGTATGCCCGATTGCAAAGAATTTATGAACTGTCTAAAAATGTCTCTGATCCAAAAGTTGCTGAGCAATTTTTAGTGTTGTATCCTCGGGTGTCTCAGACCATTTCGGATTATGAAAAGACAGAATTAGTGGTTAATGAGTTGGAACTTGAGTTGAATAAAGATTATGTTGTAGCATTCAACGACTCACATCTAGATCTGTTTCAGTATATTGAAGTAGCGGCTAACACTCTCAAACAGAGAGAGGCGACTGATGCTATTGCTCAATCTTCGGCAGCTTCAGCAGCTAGTGCACAGCCGGTCGTGTCCGAGTCGGTACTGCCCAAAATCGACCTTCCGAAATTTGATGGGAACCAGACTCAATGGTCGGTGTTTTATGAACTATTTAAGGCATTGGTACATGACAACAAGAGTTTGAACGATCAGCAGAAGGTCCAATATCTTGTAAGTAGACTTACTGGACAAGCAGCAAATATTTGTCGTCATTTGCCACCATTGGCTAATAATTATCAAATAATTTGGCAGGCATTATTGACCCGCTATAACGATCCACGGGCGCAAGTCGATGCCTATTTCAAACAAATTTTTGAATTTCGTCCAATAAAATCAGAATCAAAGGCAGGTTGTATTGCGATTTTGGATGGGTTTTGCAGTTCAATCAATGCAGTGAAGAGATTGCGACTCACTGATTTGTCAGACTCGATATTCCTCTATCATGGCTTGAGATTGCTGGATCCAAGCTCTCGTAGAAATTTTGAATCGGCCGTCCGTGACAAGGCTATGCCAACTTATGCCGATTATGTCAAATTCATTGAAAAGCAAATTAGGACTCTTCCTTCTGATGAGAAACAGACTGAATCGTTTAATATGAAGCACAAAAAGGATAATAAATCAAAGGTGTTTGTGGTTCAATCTAATGATTCATCTAACGATGCATCTAGTAAAAAGCCCAATTGTCTGAAGTGCTCAAAACGGGTCATCGGTTAGTAGATTGTGCAAGTTTCTTGAAAATGACTCCTTGGGATCGTTAGTTTGATTAAAGGAAAGTTTTGTTGTTTTCGTTGTCTTGATGTGGATCATTTGAGTAGAGATTGTCGTAGTAAAACTCAGTGTGCTCAATGTCGAGAATCTCATCATTCTTTATTGCACTTTTCCAGATCAAGTTCCAATGAAGGTGTTGCGTCCTCGTCGAACTCCAAGGCAGATGGCACATCACCTATTAATTTTTGTTCTACATCCAACGATGTAGAAAATTCGACCGTTGTGTTGTCGACCGTCACTGCACATATTCGAGATTGTAATGATCAGCTTTGTGATGTTCGTTTCTTGGTTGACACCAGGAGTCAGTGTCATTTTGTTACAGCCAAATTGTGTCGGCGTTTGAGACTACCATTCCAGCCCATGAAAACCGTTGTTCGTGGATTCGGTGGTGGTACTAGTGAAGTTCGAGGTCGTACTTGTGTGTCGATTCAGTCGAAGTTGGATCCTACCGTCAAGTTTTCGATGGATGGCACAGTGGTAGATAAAATCATCGACAAGTTGCCTTCTTGTGAAATCGACAGATCCAAACTTCATCATCTTGAAAATCTCACACTGGCTGACGACAAATTCTACCTTCCTAGTAGAATAGATGGCATCATTGGTGCGGAGTTAGTTCCTCACTTGCTACGTGGGAGTCCTAGTATAGGTGAATCGCACGAATTGATGACTGTTAATAGTGTCTTTGGTCACATTCTGATGGGGAGAGCGCCGATTCTCACTTCAACAACGAATGTGTCGAATTGTTTTACAGCCATCTGTAGTCCATTCGTTAGTAGTCCATCGTTGGATAGTTTTGTGGAACGTTTTTGGGAGTTAGAATCGTGCCCTGCACCAAGCTGTCAACTGAAACCGGAAGAGTTGGAGTGTGAGGTAAATTTTCGGAAGTCTGTACATCGTGTGAATTCTGGTCGTTTTGTTGTTGCCTTGTCATTTGCGGAGCCGCCCAGCAGCTTGGGAGATTCGTATGCTGTCGCCGAACGCAGACTGCTGACTTTGGAGAGACGACTAGAGCTTGACAGCAATACTCATATTTCATATCATGAAATATTGATCGATTACCTACGTCAGGGTCACATGTCGTTTGTAGCAGATCAGACAGACCGAGGTGGTTACTACATACTGCATCACGCCATCGTGAAAGCAAGCAGCACTACCACGCCCATCCGAATTGTATTTGATGCTGGTTCCAGAACATCATCGGGTTTGTCATTGAACCAGGTTCTTCATGCTGGTCCCAAATTGCAGACTGACATTTTTGTTTTGTTAGTTAATTTTCGTTTGTTCCCAATCGCACTAACTGCCGACATTAAACAAATGTATCGACAGATATTAGTGGAGGATTCCTGCCGTCGTTATCAGCGTGTATTGTGGAGATTTTCGCCGGAGGATCCGATCGAAATTTATCAGCTCAATTGTGTTGTTTTTGGTGTTTCAAGCTCTCCATATTTGGCGCTTCGCACCGTCCACCAGCTTGTAGAGGAGGATGGAAATCGTTTTCCAGCAGCCAAGGCGAGAATACCAAGAGACATGTTCATGGACGACTTAGTCACATCTGTCGCCACAGAGTCAGAGGCCGCGGAGCTGTATCGTCAGTCCAAGCAGCTGTTTGAGGGAGGAGGTTTCTCGCTCACAAAGTGGACTTCAAATTCACCATCAATGTTGGAGAAATTCTCGGAGGAGGAGAAATCGTTTTCGTACAAGGATTTCGAAGCAGACAACTCCTTGGCTATCTTGGGATTGAATTGGCAACCTAGTACTGATCTGTTTCAGTTTTCAGTCAAGAGTGGTGAGGTCGTCGCTACTAAGCGTTCTATTCTGTCGGTGATGGCTCGTATCTATGATCCACTTGGTCTCTTGTCACCGTTTACATTATTTCTCAAATGTCTTGTCCAGAAACTGTGGAAATTAGGAGTGGATTGGGACGAGAAGCCGCCTGAGTCTATATGCTCTCTTTGGGAGAATTGTCAAAAAGAGTTGCCTCTATTGTTGAAATTTGCTGTTCCACGTCACGTTGGTTTGTTTCAGGATTCTCACATCAGTTTGATTGGTTTTTGTGACGCATCATTGTCTGGTTATGGTGCAGTTATCTATGTGAAGTCGCAGGAGGAGAGCGAGGAGTCAAGATGAGCGAGGAGTATTATTGTGTTCAAAGTCCAAGGTAGCACCATCTAAAGTTGTTTCAATACCTCGTTTGGAGTTGTGTGCGGCACTCTTGTTGGCAGAACTCATGAATTCAGTAGTCACTATTATTAGTGAACGTTGTCATGTGTCTCGTATTGTCGAACTCTCTGATTCGACAGTCACCTTGTGTTGGATTAATGCTCCATCCGCGAAATGGCAAACTTTTGTTGGTAATCGCGTCGCAAAAATGCAGGATTCTTGTATACAGGAGTGGATGCATGTTGCCGGAATTGAAAATCCCGCTGACTGTTTGTCTAGAGGTTTATCACCAGTTGAGCTTGTGAACTTTCCGTTGTGGCTCTCAGGTCCATCATGGATAGCAGAGGACGAATGCGATTGGCCCGTCCGAACTCAAATGGAAGAGATCGTGGATCCACTGGAGGCGAAAAAAACCGTCAGTGTTGACAGTCACAAAATCTCCTGATTGTAACAGCAATGCAATATATTCATTGATTGGTCGTTGTTCGGATTATGGTCATCTTTTGAGAATTGTAATTCTTGTTCTCAAATTCTTACGAATCTTACCCCAATCAGAAGAATCAGACTTCGATGTTGCTGAGAGGTATCTATGTAAAGTGGTACAGAAGATACATTTTTCATCTGAATTTGTGCAATTAGAGAAGGAAGAAGATTGTTCTATGCGCCTACGTCGCCTGTCTCCATTCATTGATAAAGGTGTGATTCGCGTCGGCGGTCGTTTGTCTCATGCTGGACTGGAATTTGAGACTTGTCATCAGATGATCTTACCAAAATCCGACGCTTTCGTATCGATGTTGATTGATTATCATCACAAGAAGAATTGTCATGCTGGACCTTCGTTATTGTTGTCCTTGATCAGACAGAAATTCTGGATACTGTCTGCTCGCTCTATTATTCGTATTTGTGTATTTAAGTGTAATCGTTGTTTCCGTATTCGACCTAGTAACAAAATTATATCCACTCCCAACTCAATAGTTGTTGTGCTTGTTGCATTTTTTCTTTTGTGTTGTTTTTTGGTGTTGGTATTTTGTTCTTTTTGTCATGTCTGGATTTTTCCCTTCCTTGGTTTTTTCAGTTTTGTAACTTGGCTGAAAAATAGTTTTTCAGAGGCGGGGGTATGGTTTGGCCAGAGCATTCGAATCGTAGCGCCAAAATCCCAGACTACAGTTCTGCCAATAGCAGGTTTGTTTGCGCCAGCGCTGATCGTCCAGCTGTTTGCCTTGTCATCCTACTTTTTCAGTTAGTTCTAGTTCAGTCGTTCAGTCGTTCTTGTTTCGTCCATTTTGGCTTGTTTTGTCACCCCGTTGTCTTGTAGCAAGACCGAATTTGTATTTTGTAATGTAATTTCAATCGGAAATTTCTTGTAGATAATTGTTTGAGTATAGTGTGTGTGAATTGAGTATAACAGCGTAAATAGTGTTAAATTGAATTAATTTGAATCGGATTTGAATTTATAAAGACTCCAGTTTGAGCTTTGTTCAAACCATAGTATATGACCTGCAAGTGGAACACAGAATCAACACGAAAAGGCAGCCCGGAAGCAAACCTTTCTTTTCCCAGATTTCTTCCCACCCATGAATCTGACCAAAACACCTAATAAAGGCTTCGAAGGGCAAGTAGACAAGATTGGATTAAATCAGGTGAGTTTTTGCTCTTTTTTATTGTTCATTAATGCAGAGTTTAACTGTACAAATAACCTGGCTCAAATTGAAGATTAAATTTTGCCCCTTGTTTGTATTTGATTATTTAAATAGTAAATTACAGTCCATTAGTAGCTCTAGCCTGAGCTTTGTTCAGAACAAAGAGTGTCACCCAAGCTAAAGCAGATGTGATGGAGCTGTATGATAAAGCTCGTGATTGGTTCTCACTAAACAGATTGTCTCTGAATGAGGCAAAAACCCAAAGTATATTGTTCTCTCTATCTGATGTCAGTGAGTATTTACAGCCGGTCCGACTATTGGGGTTCACTCTTGATGCCAAGTTACTCTGGGAACCTCATATAGACATGGTGTGCTCCAGTCTCAGCAGCATTGTCTATCTACTGAGAAGGCTGATGTCTGAACTGCCAATTTCGGTGGTCAGGCAGGCCTATTTTGCTTTTTTTCATTCGAGGATGAGTTATGGTTTGAAATTGTGGGGTCATGCATCTAGCACTTCTAAAGTTCTGTTAATTCAGAAGTCGAGCTACCCTGTGATAGGCTACAAATTCCATAACTTGCTACCAACTCAAGTTAAACGTTTAAACGTTTTGCCGAATAAACGTTTTCTCCAAGTACTTAGATCCTGGTTGATTGTGAATCAATTTTACTCAGTAGAGGAATTCATTACTGCTGATCACAACACCCTAGTCAATTTAATATAATGCTTTTTTTGTCTATTGATACCCAAGTACAGGAGACTAAATTATCTGATCTAATTGTAAATTTGCTTTTACTGATCTGTTTTATTTTATTTATTATTGTCTATTGTATGTATTGTATCTGTGCAATTTATTGTATGTTTCTCTAATGTGAATTGTGACTTGGCTATATGTAACTTCTATGTTCAACTGGCCCAATAAAAACTTGAAACTTGAAACTCTATTCTTTCATCCAGCATCAGTTGGAAACCATCCCAATCCGTGTGGCTGTTGACTAGCGCAGGACAAGCATTTTCCTTCCGTAGAATTGAAACACTCAGAGTCAAAATGATGGGTGAGTGGTCCGAATTTAGATCGAAACTATCCTCCAAATGCAAATAATTTACCGATATATTCTTTGTCACAAAAAAATCTATAAGATCTGGGATTTTCTCGTATTGGTGGGCCAGTAGGTTGGTTTACCAGTTGAAAGAGCTTCGCACCTCATATGACTCAAATAAATTATGTGGAACTGACAATATCGTTTTTATTTCACCTTAGTATTATTAAAAATCAATATTCGTTTATTAATACTAATCATAAAAATGAGTGAAAGTGAAACTACAGACTTGAACCTTCAATCTTTTTCATTTCTTGGAAAAAAATAGTCAAAATGGGTGTACAAAATGGGTGTATAAAAACCATACAATTTGTCAATATTTAACCTCAGAAGGTGATATAAAAGTCCGAAAAACATCAACCAGATAACATATTTTAAAAATACTCAACTGCACTTGCAATTCTATTCAAAAAAACACATCCAGGAGCCAGTAAGGAAAATGAAACTCCTTTTTCCTCTAACAGATGTATTGGAACAACAGTATAGGCTAAGGCCTAAGGCAGCAACTTCAAGGAGAGAGGTGAGAATAATATAATTTGAAAATATTGCTTTACCTTTTTCGACAGTGGCAACAACCTGGGATGAAAGTGCAAGATGCTTGATGAGCACAGCTAGAAGCAGCCTTGTTGCCTCTTCCACGGGGTGGTCGTGATTCCCGTCAACATGATTGAATGATTGATGTTTGTAGTGACGATCCAACATATTAAGGAACGACTGAATCATTTGCTCCTGTAAGACGAAATTTGAACTCACAACATTCATTCATTCATTTACGATAAAAATAAAACTGATGATTTTAATTTATAATTTATTTTTTATAATTTATTCTACTACTAATTATCCAAGTATCAAAACTATGAAAATATTGGGAAGGTACAATAGGCTTGAGAACAAACCTGTAGTGCACCTATTACATTTTATACAAGAATCTGAATGTAATTTATGATAGATTTATAAGAATGTCAGACAAATTGGTGATATGTTAGTGTTTGTGAGATAATGTTAGAGCGCACACTGGAAATCCCATATTTCAATTGCAAATATTTGTAACTTTTGTATATTAATGTTTATGAGTTTCGCATATCAACTTCATATCATAAAACTGGTCACAAATGGATTAATACAAACACAAAGATTAAAAAATATTAGGTACAGGTATGTGTTTAAAGTATTTTTCAACTCTTTTCTATCAAGATTACCAATATTTTGGTGTTTTTTGACAACCAAGTTATTGTACCAAGGTACCTAGAATACATTTTATCTAGGAACATTGGATTGTACTATTAATAATAAATTTTCTGCAATTTCCAATGATTGATCTTACTATCTGTGCATCACTGAAAAAATCAAGATAACACTAACTGAACTGAAAATTGCATTTTCAGCAGATATTGAAAAATATCTTGATAATCACTATAGATATAAGCTTCCTGTTGGTTTAATCAAGAGATTTCCATTGAGTTTACCTATTTCGAGTCAAATCATTCATCTTAATCATCTAAACCATTCATCTTGAATTTAAATCTTCAATCACATCTTGAGCTTGATAAATAGCAAGTAATTATGACTATTTATCTCTTTCCTGTATAGGGCTACTTGTAATATAAATATAAAGAAAATAAATAAAAATCTCAGTACCCTTTTTTTAAAATATTTTATCACGACATGTTTCGGTCATTTATGCCATTTTCAAGTCATTATAAACATGTCGTGATAAAATATTTTAAAAAAAGGGTACTGAGATTTTTATTTATTTTCTTTATATTTAAATTATGACTATTATTGAACGTCCAGAATGATGTATTATGAGAAAATTCAAGTGATTTGCAGTTTTCTGAGAACAGTTCTTGATTGTTTCAGCTTGTATAGGACTCAAGTGTAATGGAGACCACTCTTGATAGTGATAATTTTCACACTAAAAATGCACAATTTTCTAGTGGACTCCACCATAGAGAAAACATAGTATAAGAAAGTATCCCATGGTATAGGTCATTTATGTTCCAAATTTCAATCCAATTTTTTGTTAAATAAAGCCGATTATAAGTATACAAGTTTGTGTTTCTTCAATGGTTCCAAATTTTCTTAAATAACTCAATATTATTCGTTACAAGTGGTAATTGAGTGGAATATTTCTAATCAATTTATCAATTCAAGCCATCTAAATTGAAAATTTATAGTTTTCATGTTTATTTTGGACTAAAATTTTATAAAAACTGTACACATGAAATTCTAACCTTATCTTGGACTTTGTCACCTATAAATTTGGAGGAAAAATAGCACAAGGACTATCTTATTATTTTATCTACCAATGTTATTACATTAGTGTCATTCGCTTTGTAAATGAATAAAATAAATTATCGTCGACTACTGTCGATTATTTCTGTGTTGTCGGGGTGAGAGTGTAAGAACAGCACATTATGAGCGACTAACAGCGTCATATAGTTTTTAAAAGAAGAAATACTAGGACTATCGGCTTGAGTTAACAGGAAAATTGGAACATATAATTATGCCCTATACCATTGGATATCTACGTAAGCTATTTTTTCCCTATGATTCCACTCTCAATCAACAGTGAAGAACCGAAATAATGGATGTAATAAGATGTTTGAAACCAACTTACAGAGATTTTTTGATCGGATGAAGAATCGATGTGGCATGGCATGGCATGGGCCTGGGGAGTGATGGACTCAGTGGGCGTGGAACCAGCACTCCTTGCTTCGCCCTTCTCTTCGTAGGGACTGGGTGGTGTCGTCACGTGCAGACCGCCTTGCAGGAACTCACTTTTCAGCCACATCAACGTTTCTTCCTCGCATATCTGCAATCAATTAGGCAACATCAATTTGCATAACTTGAATAATATGAATTTATCTTGTATCTTTAATACAATTAAATATCCTTTTCTAATTATTGTACTGTGTGTTTTATGACCAGTCCAGGTTTACTTATTCTGCTTGGAAACAAGCTCAATTTAAACTATTCATTAACTGAATTATGGAAGATTTTTGGAAATGCTTAGAATTCACTTGCTCCACTTATTATACATGCGTTTTATTTTTGTGATGCCTAAATAATTATATAATTAAATAACTTTTTGGAAAGTTTCATTCTTCAAAATTCCTTTTGCTATTTAGTTCTTCAGTCAATATTTGCAGTAGCAGAAGTCCTTAGTTCTGTTTGTATAGCTTTCATTTTATTTTTGAATTATTATACAGTTGATGAATTTTTATAGATACAGCTGTCTATGTAGTCCATTTTATGGTCTATGCTCTGTAATACAGGCAATCGATTTTGCTAAAATGTAAACACAACAGCCTTATTTTAATTGAATTGCAAAACCTGCTGAACCTAGTGAAAAATTAGGATTTGAGGGTCACTGTATCATCGTCAGTTGAATAGCTTCTCTGAAACCAGTGTTTGGGCTGATGCCGTTCAAGATTTCAACTGTTGTCATAAGTTGTGGTAAGTTCAATCCAATTATTAAATTCATATTTAATAATTCAAATTTTTGTCTCAAATAGAATCGAATTTGAAATAGTATCAGTGTTGAATGTGTTAAAGTATTTAATATCGGGGACCGAGCTTCGCTCTGGAGTACAAAAGCATAAAAAATTTATTACAAAAGAAGAAATTATAATAATATTTATAGTTCATACAGAAATGTTCTATCTAATCACAGTGAATTGAGATTAATTCCCAGAGGAATGCAAAAATTCCCCTCACAAAGGCCCGGTTGCACAATAGCCGGTTAAATTTTAATCCTGATTAATTTCACGTGAACCAAATCAGAGAGGACCATTTCAAAAAGATGGTTCTACTGGAATTAATCAGGATTAAAAATAACCCGGCTTTTGCAACCGGGACTAAGTACCTGATTGAATGATTACAAAAGTTCATCAGCTGAGTCATAATTTTGACACAGTCCCACACACATGAACTCGCTCACTCACTTCCATCATCAACAGACGACGAAATAATTATTATCAGTTGTTTTTCCAAGGATGAATAATAATTATCCTTTTAATGTCCTTCAGCGAGTTTTCCCAGGGATAAAACCTAGTGCAATCGGATTTTTATATTATAAACCTACTATGTTCTGAATTTCGTGAGAATCGTTGGAGCCGTTTTCTGATCCGGTGAAATGCAAACATATAAACAGAATATTGCTCGTTTAATAGGATTTGAATACCAGTACTGCATGTTGCAGTACTATTTTTTTCAAAATTGGAGATTAATGCCACATGAGAATTTACAAATCCAGTAATACAAACAAAAGCTGCCAAAACATCTGACATAATATTATTTTTATAAAGCACTCACTATTCAGGGTTTACTTTACAGTGTGTCACATCATAATATAATTTATGAATTTTTAAGAAACAAACATCAAATATCCTTTTATTTTTTTACTTTCATGTATTAGTTTTAACAGTTGTTAATGTCTGAATTTACCTGTTGAGGAGTGCTGACAGCAAGCCTGTGGGCATGTAGACCCAGCAGGTAGCCCAACGTTCTCTCACAATCCAAGAGAGATGAAGTTGAGATATTCTGATCAGAAGTCTGAAAACATCGAAAGTAAAATTATCAAATGACAGAGGACCAAAGAACGGCGTCAACATTACACTCCACGAAGGGCCGTTTGCACAGTGACAGTTTAAACTAAAATATCGGGGCACCGAGCTTTGCTCGTTATTTATTTATTGACAAACAGAACTCAATTCTTTAAAATGATTGGGAAAGGACTAACAGGCACAGCCCAAAACTGTTTCATCCCAGAATTTTGATTTATACACTATAAATATTCCAAAAAGTAGGTTATGTTCCATACACTTGAATTCAGGTGAAATTTTCAGTCCAAATATTTGAAAACAAAAAAGTTCTAATTTAGATTGTTTACATACCAAATTAAATAACAAAATAACACTCACTAATCACTTAGAACTGTAAAATAATGATAAACTTTGAATATTATGATATATACATCTCATGTTAACAAATCAGATTACTGTATTTTGATCAAGTCAATTAAAATTTCTAGATTTCTCGCGAGATACAGTAAGCTAATTGATTACACAGCTGATCTCCCACACAGGCACAAGCATCTTCTGTTATCGACAGACGACGAAATCATCATATGTTTTTCCAAGGATGAATTATCCTTTTCATGTCCTTCAGCGAGTTTTTCCAGCGATGAGACCTAGTGCAATCGAATTTGATCTCATAAACCTACTATATTTCAAATTCCGTGAAAATCGTTAGAGCCGTTTTCGAGATCCGAACATAAATAACCTTATAACCAGATAGAAAAATATGAACAGATATACAGAAATTGCTCGCTTAATATAATAGGATTTCATTTTAAACTGGATTAAATCCGTATCAAGTCTAGTTTGTTATAATGTTTCATTTTTAGTTTAAGCCACCAGCTGATTAAATCGATGTTAAGATTTGGCTGTGCAAACGGCCCTTAGTATTAGTACCATATAGAAATGTATTTGTAAACAGCCCAGTAATTAAGACGTATTTGATTTCTAATATTTCTCTGTTGCAACGGAGTTTTGAAAATTTTCATGAGCAGTGTAATTTTGATTGTAATATTCGATTCAAAGTTCTATTTTTTATGTATTATGATTTTTCAATTATTTCATTAATTTATTATTCCTTTAGTACAAAATCAATTATCATTAAAATTATATTGGAAGCCAAAAAAAATAGGCGAACACAACCCTTTACTATCCCCCCAAATTTAGATTAATCTTGAGACAATCTTATTACTAAGATGGAGACACATTATTGTGAAAGGTATAATGTCGTAGTATTATTCCCAGGTTGGTACGTTTATTTATTGAATAAACATGAAATAAATATGAAATTGTATAAATAAATATGAAATTCATAGAAGACAAGAGGTTGTTGTGGTATGGTCATGCCAGAAGAGCTAGTGCCAGTAAGTGAATTGGAATGGTGACGGATTGGAGTCTATTGGGGCGGAGGAGGAGAGGAAGACCAAGAAGGTCTTGGAGGGATGAAGTGGATGAGGCTGTGGTAATGAGGAATTTAAGAGATGGTGAGTGGGAAGACAGACAAGGATCCTTCGCATCTAAACATAATCAGAGCATAAAATCAATTTATTATTATTTATTTTTAATGAATTACTCATTTAGAGATGCATATCAATTCATTGCTGTAAAGAAGAAAAGTTATCAGGTAGAAGTACAAATTAAAAATATTTCAATTATAATTCTAAATCAACACTAAGAAGCAAATAACAATCACATTATTTCAGAAGAGTTTGTCAGCTTTTACATTCTTGTCTTACGAATAAGAAAGAACAAATAATAGAAGAATTTGTGAGCATTCATGTCCAAGGAATGAGAAATAACATTCATATTGTTTACTCATGAATTAATTCACATAAATAATGACAATTATTGGAAAGAAGAGATAGGCTCAACAAAATTTAATTTCTCTCACAAATTTTCATAATATTACACTGAAGTAAAGTTGTTTTCATTCAACTAATCACACAGAATCGCAGCAAAAGAAGTTGAAAAATCGAATCAACTGAGTTTAAATTTAAATGAATGTATCAAACTAAATCATGATTTAGATGTATAAATGGAAAAATGAATTTGATTTGAATTGAATAAATCCCATGTTGGGAAGTTGAATGGTCTAAGGTTCGCAACCTTCAATCTGCCATTGCTGCCTGGTCGTAGGTTTGAATCCCGTCCAATGCGTCGTTTGATCATCTATTTTCATCACCCACGCACAAGCAAAGAGCTTATGTGGGCATCATCCGCAATAAAAATAAAAATAGAACCATCCCCTCAATAATCAAATTGAAAATTGAGAAATTTAAGCCCAGAGAAAGTACTCACCTCATATCCTGGATGTCGTAGACCTTGTTATTGACCAATATCCACAGACCTCCATCTCTGTTATGATTTTCAATGTCTGCTTTTCTGATGAGGGGCATATCGTCCTGAGTCTTGTGGTTCGGCAGGCTGCCACTAGTCACTACATAAATACATTGTCTTCATTTAACAGTCAAGTTATTCATAAAATATAAATATAAATTTCGATTGAAAGAAATTTCGGAGTAAGTCACTTGAAGCTGAAAAACTAAATTTAATAGCAACCGAATTGTATGTATAAAACAACTAGTCAGCTTTCCAATAGTAGCAATAAAACTATTTAACCTCCAGTCAGCTCCGTACCATATACCCTACCCATGCTCGTAATTCTTCGTGTTTTGAGGAAATGGTTAGTCATGAATCCTTTCTACACTACAGAAGACGAGTTCAAAATTAAAGTAGGTAGGATGCATCATCAATTAATATTAAATTATCATTAGGACTTGAAACCAAATAGTTAATAGTTGTGATCTATATGTGAAAGGATTGAATATATGTGTATTGACGAAGCTTTATATTGTACATTGTATCTTCTGGCTAAATAAAATTGATTTATTAATTGAAATATGTGAAAAAGTCAAGAATATAGTATTTTTTTAATGAACATTTTAATGGATATAGGAATAGGAGATCGGTCTCTAGTCTACCATTTGATGATTCCCATCAGTGATGATATGTACCGGTATGATATAAATTATTTTGTGTGAATCACAATAATGTGAGACAATTTTTCTTGTTCCTAAAATATAATACACGTTAAATAAGCTCAATTCGATTCTCACCTGGCCAGGCAAGGTCTTCATTATCTTCTTTATCTAGATTTGGCATGAGTCTATTGAATCGCTCCAGTGTATCCAAGAGAGGCAGGAAAAGCTCAAGCCAATCGGCTGAATGCAACAGAAGTGGCACTTCTCTGTGAAGCATCACCAATGACACCAGAATTTCAGGTAGCAGAGTTTCTGAAATACAAATAACATTACATCTATAAGAAAAATTAATTGAACAAAACAGTAACTGCAAATATTGACAAGATAATAATCAATAACCATTAATGGATTACAAAAGCGTTTGTCAAGGTCGGCAAGGTAATTGAACTCAATACTTCTGATTTCCTCCACTTTCAACTTTTCTACTTTTCTCCACTAGCAACACTACCCAACTACCCAACCCACTACCCACTATCCAACAGCATTCTCCCTACTTTTTTTCTTAGCATCCAATTGTGCGCAGCATGCTTGCTCCTCCCCACTACATGCTACAAACTGTGCAAGGAGAAATCGTTTTTCTCTCTTCATGTTAAAAGTAATATCTCTCGAACTCGTACAATAGCTAAGTCACAAGACGAAATAAAAATTGTACAACATTTTTATTTGAAATTGAAAATTATAACTGGAGTTAACAAATGAGGATAATTTACTAACCAATTGTGTCAGATTTCAGAATACATGCGACAATGTAGAAGTGTTTGTTGCTTGTTGATGCCAGATCTGTTGCAATGTTCATTACTTCTGTAACTTGCTTGCATAGCTGCTGCAGGTATTTCAATAGAACTGACTCTGCCCCAATGCTTCCTTGTTCTGAAATGAGAGAATCTTCGATGAATGGGAATGCAATAAACAATGGAAAGAGAAATATTACAAATAAGCAACAAACTATGTTTTAAGACGTTTTGTAGGTTTTCTTAAGATAGTCCAGTCTCATAAAGTATCAAGAACCATAAAAGTATCAAGTATCATTGAAAGCAGAACTCCAATCATACACAATCGTTCACCATAGCTGTAATCTTCATGTTACCAGTGTCAATTAAAAATTTTCTAGGTTTGAAAGTTCCTCCAAAAATCCTCAAAACACTGAAATAAATCATGTCCACGAGGTAGACTTGATTAGAAGTAGATATAATAAGTAGTAGACTTGGTTACGTAGTAACTTGATTAGAAAGAAATTGAATTGATAAATTATTTCAACTTACCAATAAATGCCTTTTGATCTTGACTATGAGGATAAATCTGTGCAATCAGTAATCTCTGAAATCGTAGAAGGAGATTGAGACTTGGAGATCGATCTTGTTGTATTCGGGGATAAGGTGGCTTCATAGCTGCCAATTTTGTTTGACTTTGGGACAAGCAATTCCTGTTTGGTGAGAGGAAAAATAATTATATCAGTTGCGTTATTATTTATGGGAAAAATTATTCACTTGGTAAAATACTTGGATAAATGTTTTCATTGAAACCAAAATAACTCTGAAGTTGTTCTTTTCGACAAGAATTCATAATGGTAGCTAATTGAATGTACCTGAGGAGCTGCTTCACTAGATGTAATAGAGGCACTGTTGACATCGACTTATCGCCCGTTTCTGGTTCAGCACATTTTCCATCTTCAGTTAGACCTGCCATTTCACCTAAAATCACAAAAAATAAGATAAAGAATATATAATCATAATTAAAATAAAATTGTAAACTAAATTATCTAATATTCATAGAAGCATGTAGTTCTCAGTGGTATTCGAGAAACATTTAGATATTGAAGTCACTTCAAACACTTAATACAAAAATTAAGTCATGTCAAAGAAAGTTGGACCACGGAGGGGAGAACACAGTTATCTTTTTTTCAGGGGTTGAACATACTTCGAACTATCGTGAAAACATTCAAGCACTTGGCAAAGTTTGAATGGCTGGCTATTTCAGATTTTAAAACAGTAAATTCTCCATAATACACCATTATGAACCTAATATAAACTAATTTTAAGTACATTAAAAATTCTATCTCTTGTTATAGATAAAATGTACCTTTATCAATTTACAAATTGTGAATACATTTTGTAATTGAATCTAATTCAAATATGTCACTATAATTTTTTGACGAGTGAAGTGTAATCACCTTTGATGGCAGCTTCAAGAGAACTTTCTAATCCACCATCCGCCATCAGGCTAGATACGAGAAGATCAGTCATAAAATGATGTCCCTGACTCATGTTGCTTGCATCCCATTCTGAAAAAGACATTTTAATGTTCAAGTTGGATGAAATTCTCATTTTTTAAATGCAATTGCTTTTCCAAATAATTTGAATTTTAATGATAAGCTTTAAACCAATTTATAATCAATAACAATATAGTCATTACTGTATAATAATAATTTCAAATATCCAATGAAAGTTTTATCGACTAAATATTATAGAATTAATGACTTTTGCTACTGCAGATATTGACCGAATAACTAAACAACAGAAGGGAATTTGAAGAATAGACTGTATAAAAACTGTCTATTCTCAGCTTTTGGACAGTTTCATTCTTAAAATTTCCTTCCGCTATTTAGTTCTTCGGTCAATATCTGCATAAGCAAAAGTCCTTAGTTCTATACTTAGTCGATAAAACTTTCATTAGATATTTGAAATTATTACTATACAGAGTAATAATATTCCAGCAGTTGGTTAATTGAAATTTCTAATAAATCTTCCAACATAGTCATTACAAGCTATTTTCACAATATACTATCAATCCTCAAATACTATTCTTAAACAGATAGATAACAGATAGATCTACAAGGATAAATATCGAATAATTATAATAAATCTTTTGAATGTAATAATAAAATAATAGAAACAAACCTGAATTCAACTAGACAAATATGAATTTTATATGAATATAAATATAAAAAAAATATTTCATCTCTCATCATCATCCGTATCATTAGCCACCCAAAATCCTGGAGCTTATGAGTGCATCACCCTCAGAAAGAAAAACATTGTCAACAATTGTTTATAACAAACATCATATTTCACAAATCAAGGTAAAAAGCACATTAATAAAAAGCAACTGATGTGAGATTCACTGTCAGCATTCCTTACAGATAACCACTAATATTGGAGGTGGCTATGAAATGGCATCACATCAATTGATTGCTAGTTCTAAGTCATTTCCAAGCAATTTTCTGGAATTGGAGTCAGCTGTATAATCTTATTTGTATAGCTAGAACCAATGACAAGTTGTTAGTCACTAGATTGTAGTTTTTATTGAATGAATGCAGAATGCAGACCAACCTGTGCCTGGCAGTAGCGAAGAGAGCGCCTTTGCCCTCTCGTTGGCAGTGGGCAGCAGTATGCTCCACCCCGCCTGCAGGGTGGCCTGGGCGGCCGTCTGGATGGAGTCCAACACGCCTGTGTGGCTGGCCAGCTCCACCACTGTTCGCTTCATGCTATCCAGCAGCACTGAGCCGGCACTCAGGCCCACACTGCGCACATCCACGTTGTGGCTGGTCATTGCATGCAGCTAAAACATTTACACATCTCATTTACACTTAGTACGGTGCAATAAGACTACTTAAACCTCATAATTCAAAGTGAAAGTTTCCCTTCAACGTCAAACTTTACTGTCACAATGTTTATGGATGAGCAGCTACAATATGAAGGTGGTTTATTGATATTAATGGATTTGCTAAAAGACGTAAAGGTATATTGTCTTTTATCAGAAATGCATCTTGAAGAAATATAGTATAGAGAGCAATGTTTATGGATTAGCAGCTACTATATGAAGATGGTTGATTGATTATCATGGATTTGCTAAGACGTAAAGCTAGTTAATCCATTCCACGCATTTATTTTCACAGTTTCGATTGAATTTCGTTCATGGGAGAGAAGAAACGAAGTGGATGTGCTCTCTGTGTAACAGAAGAGAGAGAGAGGATACAGTACATTTTGTGGGAGTCTGTCCTATTCTGGGGGGTGTCCGTAGATTTTGGTTGGGGAAGAATCGGCTCTCTGAACTAGAGGTCATGCAATGGCTAAATGGTAGTGATTGGAATAGGTTTGTTGCTTTTTTGAGGGATGCCCTGAAGATAAGAAATAATATGGTGTTAGAGTTTAATTATTGCAGTTTTGTTTAAATTAGGTTTGATTATTTATTATTGAGTTTATTGTTCTATGATTGTTGGCATTATTGATTTTGTTAACAGTATATACGTATTTATTTTTAGTGTATATTTTTCTCTTAATATTTTAAAATTTTCCACAAATATATTGATAACCGACTCCTGGCAGACAACCTTCTCGGTTATGCCAAAGTTGAATGGCTTAGTTTGTTTCTTATTTCCTTGAATAATTAATTATGCATATGAAATGTTTTTTTATGATGTTTTGTTTTTCATTCTTAGCTTTGTTAAATGAAGGCCTTTTTTATTCATTATATTATTTTTTATTAATTTATTTACACTCTCACAATGTTCATGGATGAGCACCAACAATATGAAGGTGGTTGATTGATTTTCATGGATTTGCCAAAAGACGTAAAGCTAGTTTATGTATTGCACACATTTATTTCCACATTTTATTTACACTGTCACAATGTTTACGGATGAGCAGCTTCAATTGAAATTGAAATTATCTTTATTCTTCTTCTTAGAAAGTACAAACAATACACAATATACAAATACAAAACTTGAAGAAGGTTCCTCACATGGGCAAAGCCTGTGTGCGAGGAACGAGTTCTCTACATTTACATATACTTGAATATACAATGATAGATATGACAATGATACAATACAATTGAAAAACAAAACAATTTCAACCAATAATAAGCATTAAAAAATAACATATTATCAAAACGAAAGAAACAGAGCAATAATAATTATTAATTACAAGATGTATTACTTACAGACATAAATTGATAATTAATGGTATTAGGATAATACAGGAAATTAATCCTAAAAGAGACATCCCAGACAGACTCAAAACCCCTCAACACACCTTACACATTAAATTTCGTATAAATTAATTTGAACTTCCCTTTTTCTATGTTTTATTTTCATTTTTATTCATATTATATATTAATTTTTAATATTTGCGATTTGTATACTTGCGATCTTATCACACCACTCGAGCTCTATCAATCAGAATAAATTGCTACTATGTAATTCTCCATTTCCTCAAGATTCACACTAAGTATCCATTTATTGACTATTTGCTTGAGATGGCTTATTTTATTATTTTCGAGATTTTTTATAAATTCTGGTAGCTTAGGGAAAAGCATATTGATTTTATAATGCGAGGGTGTAGTTGTGAATGTTCAATCATATGAAGGTGGTTGATTAATTTTCATGGATTTGCTGAAAAGACGTAAAACTAGTTTGTCTTTAACATAAATACATCCTGAAGAAATGTAGTATAGAGAGCCAGTCAGTAAGTATAATGTGTGTAATGTGACTAAAACTTTTTATAATCACAGAGTTGAGAGTGTACAAACCTTGAGCCTGAGAATTTTGAGAGTGGAGACAATGATGCACTCCTTCTCTTCTAGTTTGTCTTTCAACAGAAATACATCCTGAATAAATATAGTATTAGAGAGCCAGTGAGTATTATGAGTGTAATGTGACTAAGACCTTTGATAATTATTGATTTGAGAGTGTACAAACCTGGAGTCTGAGAATGTTGAGAGTGGCGACAATGATGCACTCCTTCTCTTGGGGCGGAGGCCAGTCGGAGCCGACGATGCCGTCGCAGACTTGGGCCAGTAGCTGCTGCAGACGACACATGGTGTCTTCGCACACGTCCGCCACCAGCAGCACACGCAACCCCACCTTCCAACTGTCACTTGGGCTCCACGCAAAACTCTACACAAACATTAATCACAATCAACATTTTTTTTCAAAGGATTGAAAATTTCAATTGAAATTATACAATATTATTATTACAACATGTAAATCATCAAATACCAGCTGGCAGGCTCACTTTGTCGCCTGGTGACTCTATTCCCTAGGCCCCAGACGGATTCAGTCAATTAGGGGATTGATTGATTGATTTATTGTCTTTATTAGAGACAAACAAATATCCGTAGTAGTATTCTTCTCTCTACGCCTTTGTTAAGGAATGATGGGACCAAAAGCTCGTTTTGATCACTTGCATATTTTGTCAAACATATTTGCTTTGCTCGCCTCATCACTTCAATAGGGACGGACTTACAGGTGGCTTTAATTGCTTGTTAATGTTAAATTTGAAAATAAAGCTCTTAGGGCCGTTTGCACAGTCAAAGCTTAAACTGTATTTAATCAGCTGTTGGCTTAAACTCAAAATGAACAATATTAAAACGACCGATACGGATACGGATTTAATCCAGTTTAAAATGAAAATTAGTTTAAACTGTCACTGTGGAACGGCCCTTAGGGCCGTTTGCACAGTGTAAGTTTAAGCTAAAGCTTAAACCAAATCTGGACTTTTTTTTGTTCAAACTAAAATTCCGTTTGCACACTATCAGTTTAAACTCTGTATTGAGTTTAAACTCTGGGAAAGTTTAAACCTCTAAAGCAGGAGGTTTAAACCAAATAATTTGGATAAACTTATAGACACCAGTAAAGGTTTGATAGGGAAACAGCTGATAATAAATTATTTTTTGACGGTTGTTTTTAATGCTTCTGTAGACGATAATTATTATTATTAATTTAGGTTATAGTGAATCATTATTTGAATGTAAAAATAATTGTAATGGAGGAATTGATAGAAGTTTTTAAAGCGATTGATAGAGATGACTGCGAAGAAATTTTAAAACTGAGAAAAATTGGGCAAAAAACAAAAAAATTAAATTTCTGGGATAGAAATTTTTTTAAACGGTTTTGCTTGAGTACAGCAACTGCCAATCTAGTATTTTGATTAAATAAACCACTTGATAGAGATTAAGACAATTTTCAACAGTGGTCTTCGATTAGAAAACATGTTTTTAATAACTCATAGTCAAGATATATTGCTTTCGAGAGATTTCTAATAAACGAGGAAGACCGAAGTAGATTCAAGCGTAACAAAATAACTTTTTTATCTTACATTCTAAAATATATTTTCTGGTGCCAACTAATAAGTTTTTAAAGAATTTCTTGATCGCTTTTCACTTTTATAACCGTACAGCTTACAGCTCTGTGGATTTTGAACAAGAACAAGAAAATACTAAAATAGAAGCTATATAACCTCAATTTACTGATTGTAAACAAATAACAAATTTCCTGATATTATAAACGATGACATTCTATTACCAACTTAACGCTAAACTAGTTTAACTTAAACTGGATTAGTAAATGCACTGAGAAAACCGATTCAAGTTAAACTTTCAGATTAACTTAATCGAGTTTTGCAATCTATACTGTGCAAACGGCCCTTAGAGTTCCTAAAATCTGGGTCCATATTCATTGGGTAGGATAAAAACACGCTTTTTGACATAGAGAGCATATTATAAGCATATCATGAGGATCACTGTATTTTACTTTCTTGTGTATTTTTTTCTTTCAATTTGTAAATGCCATTCATATCAAACCCTTATAAGTTGCGTAATACAAATTTGACTAAAAAATGTAGGATGTCCCTTTTCTTGTAATAATGAGTAAATTATGGCACAGCCACACAATCAATGATGTTATTTAAAAATTTTAAGTTGCCCGCCTTGCAACTCGAATGAAAGCTATAAATTATCCTTTTTTAAAACAAAAACTCAGATTCAATAACACATCAAAACAATATCTGAAAGTTTAAGAAGCCTTATCGATTAATAAAATAATTTAACCTTGCATGGTTTAGCAGTACCATTGTATATTTGTTTTGTCAATACAGAATTTGATTTGATTGATGTGATGTGAAATTATGAGCCATAAATTAGAGAGGTAATAGCTTTGGTGACATCTGAAGGTTTTGTCTCTTTTCTTTTAAATTAATAAAAATCATATGAAAATGGAGTAAATATTACCTGTAATAGCTTTGGTGACATCTGAAGGTTTTGTCTCTTTTCTTTTAAATTAATAAAAATCATATGAAAATGGAGTAAATATTACCTGTGTTGGACCGCAAGCAACTCCAACAATATTCTTGCCTCTGAGCGCAGTGACAATGGATGGTTGATCGGAGCTCTGTGCCGCCACCGGTTCGCTGCACAGCTGATACTCTTTCTTGCCCCAACTGAACACCTCGCCACTGTCGGTCAATGCCAGCACGTGCACTAGTCCCACGGCTAGCTCTGTCACCTTTTTCCCTGCAACAATCCACTTTACTACTTTTAAAACTCCTTATAATAGACATTTAAAAATAGAAACAATTATTATAGATGAATACTATAAAAAATAAATACTCCACCAGTAGGGTGACAGAATGGACAGTAAACATTTTGTTAATGAGATGCAAATGACAGAAAATTGCTTGTATCTCTTGAGTTAGGACATCAACTGGAAAATTTCCGGTGGTTCGGAACCCACCTAAAACTGTAGGTCCACTCATCTCTCATCATCTTGAAGAACAGGTTACAAACTTGGATATACCAATTACTGATCAATTTCATTTCCATCCAATCTCAGAAGAAGACACTTTCAAAGCAATTCAACGTATTCATAGTAATGCTATGGGTGTAGACAAAATTCCTATTAAATTTATCAAGAAGATGTTATTTGCTGTTTTACCAACCATTACATACATTATTAACAAGTCACTTGAAGAAGGCAATTTCCCTGAAAACTGGAAGTTTGCTCTTTTTCGCCCTCTAAATAAAGTTGCATCACCCAATAAAGTTGAGGATTTCAGACCAATCAGTATTCTACCTGCATTGTCCAAAGTGCTAGAAAGACTTATTCATGCTCAAGTTGTAAAATTTTTAGACAACAATAGTGAGCTTCATAACTTTCAATTAGACTTTAGGAAATTCCATTCAACTGCGACAGCTCTGCTTCGTGTCACTGATGATTTAAGGTTAGCTATGGACCAAAGAAAATGCACCATCCTCACCCTATTTGATTTTTCTAAAGCATTCGATACCGTTGATCATACAGTCCTTTTGAATAAGTTAGCTATTCTTGGTTTCAGTCACAACTCATTAGTTTGGTTCAAATCCTATCTGTTAGGTAGGAAACAATGTGTATCTGAAGGTGACAACAAGTCAACTTGGAAAAACGTTATGCATGGAGTACCACAAGGTTCAATTTTAGGCCCTCTCCTCTTCACTTTGTATGCTAATGACCTTTCTTCCATTATCAAATTCTCCAGTTCCCATACTTATGTAGACGACCTTCAAATTTATTTAAGCTGTCCCATAACAAAAATTAATGAAACAGTTGGAATAATGAATCAGGATATCAATTCGATAGTTGAATGGACAAAGAAAAATGGCCTTAAGCTTATTTCCATCAAAACACAACCCATTATAATCGGATATTCTCGTCTTATAAACAATATTGACCTTGAATCGATTCACAAAATTAGTGTAGATGGTAATGACATTCCTTACTGTGGCTCAGTTAAAAATTTAGGCATTATTATGAATAATACTCTTGACTGGTCAGAGCAAGTGAACAAAACTTTTAAAAAGGTATTCTCAGCCATGCACGCATTGAAGAAAATGCACGATATCCTCCCTAGAAACATTAAATTACTATTGGTTCAATCTCTTATCTTCCCACATTTGATGTATTGTAATTCTGTTCTCAACGATATGCAAGTCACTCTGAATGATAAACTACAGCGTTGCCAAAATTATTGTCTACGTTTCGTCTACTCTCTTCAACGCCATGATCATATCACCCCAGCCTACATTGCTAGTTCAACATTAAAGCTCCCCGATCAAAGGCTTTTTCGAATAGTCAAGCTTGTTGGAGATATCTTTAAATACGGTAATCCGAACTATTTTTAAAATGAAATCAAATTTGTCTCTGAAGGTAGAAGGATAGATGCTTCACATACTAGAACCGGAGAAGTACTTTTAAGGATACCCAATCATCGAACTACTATTTTCACAAAATCCTTTCTTGTTAGTGCCTGTCGAGCATGGAATGCACTTCCCGTTACTATCAGTTCCATCGAGAGACGAGCGAGCTTCATCCTGACTTTAAGAAAACATCTTTTAGAACAAATGACTGAAACTGTTCAGCCTTAGAACGATAACATGACATTTTTCCTTCACCCATCCCATCAAAATAAACCCGTTACAGAATCAATTGTATATAAACTCATATTGTTTAGAATATCCACTGCATTACTGCTGAATATTGATTACCCTGATCCACCATTAGTCTACTCCATTTCAATAATTTTATTTTATTTGATTACATAATTACATCACTTTATTAATCATATGATTTGTTCTTAAATTGTCATAATATAAAAACTTTTACAGAAGTTTCATGTTTGATGTATAAGTTTGATGTTATAAGTTCTATAACAGAAGTTAATATACTACTTCTACCTCTTCTTCTATATTAAAACTTCTACAAAATTTTTATTTGTGAATAAGTCTTTAGTCGTATAAATGGAATTAACGTTTTTGGTAGAGAGTTACTGGGAAGGATACTTTTAATATTCTTTCTAAAGAATGGACATTGATATGTCCAAAGCTCAGCCAATTTATGTAGACGCATTACAATATTATCTTGTATAGTTATTCCTAATTGTTTTTGTTCATATCATTGTACAGTTCAATAATTATTTTCTTAGTTTATGTTATGTAAATTAATCTAAAATTTTGCTGTATTGTAAGCTATTGTATAAGTGTATAAGCCAATATTGTAGTTTACATAAATAAAGTACTCAATCAATCAATCATCATCCGCCTCATTATTCACGCACAAGCCTAATAATGGTCATGTGGGCATCTCCTCAGCAAAAAAAAAAATAATAATCGAAATTTTCAAATTTTCATTTTTTTTTGTAGTGGTAATTCAAGTTGAGGAATTGTTTAAAATAATTTACAGAAATGTATGCATGAAAATTAGATGAAACTTTGTTTGGTGACCCGCCCAGTATGAACTGTTTTGGGAAGTAGCAATAGTTGATACTATTCTAGAAAAGATGTAGCACTAGAAAGATAGCTTGACTAACCTTTAAGAGCTTGAATTAGTTTTGGAAATCGAACATGCTCTTCTGAGCCATGTCCGAGTCGATAGTTGTCTCCTTTGCCCCACGAATACACTTCTCCACTGTTGGTCAATGCGAAACTACACTGTCCGCCACAATATACTTTTATTATCTGTAAGATAGCAAATAAATATAGAATTAATGTGCGATATTATATATGTTCCTAACATTATCAACTAGCACTTTGAGATAATTTAGATACTGTACTATGAAGAAAGAATACTGTGCTATGGGGAAATTAACGTAGAATGTATCTGTACACGAAATATGAAAACTTTGAAATTTCCAAAATCACTCTTCTTTCTGATTTCATCAAGTTGTTGATGTGGAGTCACACTGAATTACGTCGAAAGACAAGTCAACTCATTCAACCCAACACTGAATATTTATAGGTACAGTAAAGAGGTAGAGTATATAGGTAGATCGAGTAGAAAGAAGGTGTTGATAAATCAGTTTTGTTCTCATAGAACTGTATTCATACTCAACCATTCCTTTTAATTATACCAGACAAGAAGCCATATTATTTAGCTTAACACTGATTATGCATTCTATTATATTATTATCTTTCCTTTTTGTTCTAAAAGGTTTTGATGACTATAGTAATCTACTTCAATAATAATATCAGTTAACAAAATTATCATGTTAAATCGTTGTTTGATTTGAAATATTTCAACTTAATCTTCAATCTTAATTTGTTAAATTTGTACAAGATGTTGAAGAACCGGCAGTACTAATGACAGCGTTGAATAAAGTAACAAAGTTCAGCATGAAAAAGAATAATTTGAACAATAAATCAAAATTGATATCTTCGACAACAGGATCGATTACAGAGACCAGCCTTAAAAAATAAGATAATTAGTATTATGCACTCACCTCTACACCATGAAAAGAGTCAATCATTTTTGGATGTTTAGAACCATCACTGCCTCCTCTTCCTGTTTGAATAGAGGTATTTATAAAATCAGCATTTTATATTCATCAATTATCATATTAAAAGCGAAAATCATTCAACATATATGTGAATGATTTTGCTAGTTTAAATTTTAAAAGTAAAATTCTGCAATATGCTGATGACAATATATTCTATGTAATACACAAAGACTTGGAAACTGGTTTGAGACTCATACAACAGGATCTTGATTTGGCAACTAAGTACTTCTTTAATAACAGTATAAAAATTAATGCCCAAAAGACAAAGGCTATAGTGTTTAAGAATCAAAGAATTAATGTTGATGAAAGAGAAGTTGTTAAATTGACTTGCCATGAAACAGTATGCCTGAGAAACCAAAGAATGAATGATTGCAATTGCCAAAAACTTGATTACAGTAAAAGTATAAAACACCTAGGAATAACTTTCGATTCTGATATGAGATTCAAATCACACAACGATTCACTAAAAAACATAATGAGAGCAGCACTTTATAAGTGTTCTAGAATAAGTAGCTATTTTCCTGTTGGCACTAAAAGAATTATTTACTATTCAATGATACAGAGTACCCTGTACCATGGTATCTCAATATACAGTTTAGCTCCGAAATATATAAAACAGCCATTACAGAATATTGTAAAAAGGATAATAAGAACTCTTTTTAATGGTATTGATCGCCAGCTATTGGGAATTATGTCCATGGGGGCCCTAGCCAATTATACTGATTTGACAAGGAATTATTTCATAAACCAATTTAGAGAAATAAATGAAATAAACTATGAATTGAGAAACAGAATATTTAGACCCCAGAGATTCAACAATAATTATGGTAAAAGAACTCCAGAGTGCAGAATACCATATCTTCTGAGCTCATTGCCTCTGGAATTGCGAAATTTACAAAGAAGGGGTGAAGTTCGGACAAAATTGAAATTATTTTTCATTGCAATAATTGATGATTGACATATGACAGATGGTTGGATTTACAGTAAAAATGCAAGCTCACAATAGTTTCTTCAGACTAGCGATCATTTAATAGTTATATGGGAAGGTTTTACATTTTATTATAAGTAATTATTTATGAATTTCTAATTTGCTTTGTTAATAACATTCATTTAATATATTATATATTTATATTTGTTATTATGTAAGTTATTGCAACATAGTAAATGTTTTTAGTATTTTTTTTTTAATATTCCTCAAATAGCTTAAAGCTAGAGGGATTAAAAATATATATGAATTTTGTATTTAATGAGATGTGTATTGAAATTGAAATTAATAAGTATTTAACATAGAAAAGTAGAAGGCCAAGAAAGGCCCAACTCATTATTGAATTTCATAATGCATTATAGTAGTTCAATTTATTCTTTCAGAGGATACATTTCAGTAGAAATCATAATAATTACAACAAGATCCAAGCAATACTCACAGTGTAATATGATAACCAACACGCCTTATTTTTTTACAAATTGATTTCAACCAACATTTCAATTAACAATTGATTTTGTTTACTTGATTTGTATGTTTCTGTACATAATAATTTCAAATGATACGTTAACTGCAAAGCTACAATTTTCAACTTTAATCGTTGCAAATACCATGAACTAGTTTTAAATGGTCTCACCTAATTTGCCATAATCACCATCACCCCACGAGAATACAAGACCCGAGTCAGTTAGAGCCAAAGTCTGTGCATCCCCACTACCACACGCTACATCAACAATATGATGATCTGAAAACAAAAACAAATGTTGAAAGTTATTCATATGTGATATTGGGAAGAAGATGTCCGTGAACTGAGGATTGATATATTTGAGGATGTTGACTAAAATTATTGAATCATCAATAATATTTTTCAATTTTAATTTTAAAAAACATTAGTCCCAGCCAGGATAGCTGAGACGACAAGGCACCCTTCTGTCTGCTAGCGCTACCTAGTCACAGGTTCGAATCCCTCCGGTAGGGGGATCAAATCACCCATGCACAAGAGAAAAGCTCATGATCCACAATGATAAAAATTGTATTGAAAAACTAAAAGGAATTGGAGGCTAGGGTGATAGCTTAGTTTATATTATAACTTCACAATCTGCTTTCACTCAAACTCATCATGATAGCCTTCCTCTTCCCCTCATTGAAAAATTCGACAACATTGAAATGAATTAGCAAAAATTTATTTCATCTCATAATCATGTTTCAGACTGTAATTATAATAATAATATCGAGTGATATTATTATAAGAATCTATTGAAAGAATAGACCTTGTGACTAGATTTAGAGATTCAAGTCTTCAGTCAAATGAGTGGAACTCATAAATTGCGTAATGTGACAGTGAATAATTAAATAAT
This sequence comes from Nilaparvata lugens, assembly GCF_014356525.2. NCBI lineage: Eukaryota > Metazoa > Arthropoda > Insecta > Hemiptera > Delphacidae > Nilaparvata > Nilaparvata lugens. Next base: position 34,356,400 of record NC_052510.1, read on the forward strand.
ATAAAATTTCTTCTCTTGAATATTAACTCAATTTTAAAACCAATTATGCGGTTTACCGTTTATGGAAATTAAGTTGTTGGGCATGTTGATGAAGCAAAATTTGCATGAAACAGGTCCCTGTTGGTTGAATATGACTGTATACTTGCCTGAGAGACCTGTTACTCGAGTTGGAATGTAGAAGTCTTCACTGTTTCCGTGACCCAGTCGTCCATAGTTCCCTCTTCCCCATGTCAATAATTCTCCATTCGAGGTCACTGCAGCACTGCAAATCAAACCGATTATTCATATTTCACAAACGGCAAGACTAGTAGAAATCGAATGACACGAATAATTATAGCTATTCCTTATTTGCAAGAAATTTTGTAATCTCAGTTAAGAGTGAATAGACGATGAATAATTGGAAATTTAATGAGAGCTTCCAGTTTCAATACTACAGTATTGAAATCAATTTTTTCTCAGTAATAGAATAAGAATATGGTGGGGATTTCTCAAATGAGTATGAATAGTTGAATGCCTAATCCAACTGCTTGCTGGTGGATATATTATTCATGTTGTCACCAGCCTAAGCAACCAATAATAATCCATTTTCATCATAAAAAAGTCCTATTTTCTTTTTCTTTCAACAAATTTTCAATTAACATAATTATATTTTCTAGAATTTACCTATTCTATTCTACCTAATTCCCAATTTTCTATTTAACTATAATTTTTGTCTTGAACATGAATTGTATTTGAGTCTTATTGTTATGTTAAGGAAGCAAATTTGAGGTTTTACCTGTTGTTTCCACTGTAAAATTATGAATTAATAATAATAAACAAATTATTTCCTTGCAGTTCTCTAATTTCTGTCACTTATAATATCCGTATAATGTACATATTATGTAATCCTCATCATCCACTGTTACTATTTTTGATGAATATAACTAAAAAATGTGAAAGTGACATTACCTAGCTACATTTCGACTGTTGTATAAATTAGAATTGGAACCGTTTTGGGCTTTAGCCTACTTTTCTAGTATTTCTACTATTCTGAATGTTTGGATTAATGAATATGTTCAGTAGTTAAATTTTTATAAGGTGCAACTGAAGTAAACCCTACTGGTTCAGCACGAAAATGAATTGAATACTAGTTTTACTGAATAGAATAATATAAGTTCACATATAATTGATTTGATAGTACTCATTTCCAATAAAGTGATTGTACCTGTAGGTGCCTCCACAGGCAATTTTAGTGACTCGGTGATCGCTGAGGACCAAGATGAGAGTGGGGTCCTCGCGGTTGATGGGGTCCCCATGGCCCAAGCGACCCCCGTCGCCGTCACCCCAGGAGTACACCTCACCTTCGGCGGTCAGAGCCATGAAGTGCTTTCCCTCCGGGTGAGACGCTATGTCCACGATTTCCTCGTGACTCAGACCTTTGATGAATTCAGGACACTGCAATTACAACGCAAAACATGATTGAGTTATTGTTGGAGATGGCCAATTAACGTTTGAGACAAACATTAGCCAATATTTTAATCAACTTTCTAGTCCAAGTTATAAAATGAATGGATTGATCATTGATTGACAACAAACACAATGCTGACAATTGACATTCGCCATTTTTTTTCAATTTCAATTGCAATCTAGTCTAAAAAGACTAATGAGCAATTTTTTCCTAATATAATAATGGGTTAAATATTAATAAGATAGAAATATTAATAAGATTCTCACCAGGACTACTACTTCTAGCAACTAACTTGAAATTATTGACAAAATATAATAAGAGTAATAAAATAAGTTATCATGTATTAAAGATTCACATTCACACTATCAACACTGCTCTGCTTTTGACACTTTCACTCCACAGCACCACACAGCTCCAAGGGTTTGGTCCGCTTCAATCTGCGCAGTATATGTGTGTTGTCAAGAAGCTGAGCGATTTCTTCATTTTCATGCCGTAGGATCCTGTTTGCATTCTTGCGTGCGAAGCACCCAATCTATGTTGCAACGAACTCCACCTCCAGGTATCTGTGGATGTCGACGTTCCGGCTGAATCTTGGAGCACCGGCGATGTTCCTCAAAACTTTGTTCTGGAATCGTTGAATTACATCAACATTGCTCTTGCTGGCACAGCCCCAGAGTTGGATTCCATACATCCATATGGGTTTCAGGATTTGCTTGTATATGAAGATCTTGTTGTAGGTTGAAAGAGCAGAATTTCGGCCTATCAACCAGTAGATTTTTCTATACCTTATTCCCAGTTCTTCTCTCTTTTTCTTCACATGTGCTTTCTAACGCAACCTTGCATCCAGAGTCATGCCTAGGTATTTGGCCTCGTTAGCGAATGGAACAGGTTTCCCATTGATGGCTAGGGGAATTTGCTCACATTTTCTGTTTGTGAAGTTGACTTGGACAGACTTGGTCTCATTTACATTGATTTTCCACAGTTTAGCCCAACTAGAGATTTCATCTTGAAGTTTCCTCATAGATTCCTGACTGTTGTCGCCCAGAGTTAGTACAGCTGTATCATCAGCAAATGTAGCCACTGTATCATTTTCCAACTCAGGTAGATCGCTAGTAAACAGTAGATAGAGAACTGGCCAAGAACACTACCTTGAGGTACCCCTGCTCTAATTTCTTTCTGCTCTGAATAGGCGGCTTCCTGATTGACTCTAAAATATCTTCCCACTAGATATGACTCTAATATTTCAGTGTATTCAATTGGGAACATAGTTCTTAATTTTGCTAATAGGCCTCCATGCCACACCTTATCAAATGCTTGGGCAACATCCAGGAATACTGCACTACAAATTTTCTTCTCTTCAAGAGCCATTTCAATCAAATTGGTAATTCTGTGGATTTGCTCTATGGTAGTGTGTTTCTCTCTGAATCCGAATTGATGTTTTGGTATCAACTTCTTAATCTCTATAATTGGCTTTAATCTTTTCAAAAGCAGTTTTTCAAATAATTTCGAAATCACAGGTAGGAGAGAGATTGGCCTGTAAGATGTAACATCATGTGGTGCTTTTCCAGGCTTTAAAATCATTATGACTTCTGCAACTTTCCAGTAATCTGGGACATATCTCAGCCTGAAGGATGTATTTATAAGGAATGTAAGCTTCAAGATAGCCTTCCTGGGAAGCTGTTTCAAAACATCTCCAGTTATGAGATCAAACCCTGGTGCCTTCCTGGTTTTGATGCTACTCTTGATCATATTTTCCACTTCAATAACAGTGACTGGTGAGATCCTCGCTGATTCTTGAACAGTATGTGGCAGATGTTCATCTTCATCATAGCTGTCATCAGTTTTGAAGATTTTTCCGGATGATTTGCAAACCTAGCTGATTTTTGTTGCTGTCTCTAGCCCACGTACCATCCACATTTTTAATGGATGCATTTTGGCTTGAAGTCTTTTTAATGCACTTAGTAGCTTTCCATAGGGAGTAGTCAGTACTTTTTTCATTAGTCAGCTCAGTGAGATACTTGGAGAATGTTTCATTTTTTAGATTTTGTATTTCTCTTCTGAGCTGCTGGGATAAGTTGTTCAGCAAAGTCTTGTCTCTTGGATCCCTAGAGTTTTGCCATTTCCTTCTTGCTCTTCTCTTCTGTAATAGAAGATTTTTTATTTCAGAAGGATAGTTGTTGCCTTGAGTGCTCCTTTTTATTTCAGGTGTACATGCCCAGGCTGCTTGCTGAATGGAGGTAACAAATTTCTCAATTTCCACATCAAACTGATCTCTCCTTTTAAGTGGTACATTGAGATCTATGCTTTCTTCCAGTAAGAGTCTGAATTGTTCCCAGTTTGTGTATCTATTGCAGAGATATGCAGTTGGTTCTCGTTCTATTACACTCTCGCTCAATGTGAGTATAATTGGTGAGTGATCCGATGTCAAGTCACAGCTGTCTTCAATTTTGATGTAGTTTGTGGAGAAATCCTTGATGATGAAAAAGTCTATCAGGTCTGGAATTTTTCCTGTGTCTGTTGGCCAGTATGTTGGGTTTCCACTTGATACTGCTTCACATTTGAATTGCTGGATTGCACTAAACAGTTCTCGACCCTTTGTAGTGGTTATCCTGGAGCCCCAATGGGTATTTTTAGCATTGAAGTCTCCTCCTACGATGAACCTTCTTCCAAGATGTTTGAAGAATTCTACGTAAACTTGATGTATTAGTAGATGTCTTGGAGGGCTATATATTGCTGCTAATGACACTTTGCATCCTCTGAGTTCCAGTGATATAACAGAAACTTGAATTTCATCTGTTCGATATTCTTTTTCTTCAGTGTGCTAGTTTCTCTCACAATTACTGCACTACCTCCCCTTGCTGAATTATTTGGATGTGAGGTATGATATGTTCTATAGCCTCTGATTTTGAGATAGGATTGGTTAGTCATATGTGTTTCTGAAATAAGGCAGATGTCTATTTTTTCGTTATTGAGTACTAATTCTAGTTCTTGCTTCTTCTGAAGTATGCCATTGGCATTCCATGCCATGATTTTCAGTGTGCGGTTCATTGATTGCTTTTGCTCCCAGCCGGGTTGGTGCTGCTTTCCAGTTTCTGTAACTTTTTTTCAAAGGAGGATAGTAGAGCTTCTTGCTTTTCCAGCTTTGTTAGTGGTAATCCCGTCCTGTCCCCAAACCTATGGATTGGGGTACAGTTAAGATTTAATTCACGAAAACGTCGACAGCCCCAAAAGTAAGTCTTTAATTTGCACTAACCTTGGAACTGGCGAGGAAGTGGACTGTATCTCGTGTGTAGAAGTTACTGCTGACGATATCCTGTCTTTATGCGTAGGCCTATATGATATTGTACATATATCACGAAACGAAACGAGGTAATTGCGTTCAGCTCGAACGCCACGGAAACAGGAGAAACGGAACGAAACGATGTTGACTTCTCGAGCACGCTTCTTGAAGTGATGGGTAGAAAGATAAACGGGGAGGATGAAGGAGGGGTGAGGGAGAGAGGTTATCTTGCCTCTTTGGGAGAGGGGGAAGGGGAGGAAAGCACAAACCAAATCAACCCACAATCAAGGCTGCCGATCCTCCGTGAATCCACCAGTTAGTATCAGCTGTAAAGTTTGTAGCACTCCATCCTCGTGATTGTTTTTCTTCATCTTCTATTCCAGTCCTTTTATTGTAGTATCAGCATATAATAAGGATTTATCTAATGCTGACAATATTGTAGCTGCTATTTCGGTGGAAGAACCAGGGGGTTGAGATGAATGATCCTTGCGCGAATCCACTGGCTTGATTGGTCCTGAATGAGACTTCACATTTTTGCTTCTCATCTTTTGCAGTTCGATAGCAACACTGCACCCACGTTAGCTTGCTGGATGATTTTCACCACACTGAATACATTTCGGCTTTTCTCCAGCTGCCTTTGTGCAATCCTTGGAGCTGTGTTTACCAGCACATTTGACACAACAAAACTCTTTAAAACAATATTTTTGGGTGTGTCCATATGCTTGCCATCTTTTGCATTGAGCAATGAGCTTCGATTTCTTCATTGCCTCTATTTCTACCTTACATCCCATTATGTTGGTGATTTTGTAAATTTTATTTACATCTTCTCCTGCTTCAAATTCAAGCATGAACATATCTAGTGGCTCTTTAGTTCTCCATTTAAGCTTTATACTTGCGTTCAGAATTTTGAATTCTTTCTCTTTGAGGTCCTCCACTATATTCTCTGCTTCACATGAGTGATGTAGTTTTTTAGCCATAACTCTGATTGGCCTTGATTGCTTATTTTCATACGAATGCCAAGTCAACTTCTCTTTGTTCAACTCCTTTGTGAGCAATCGGTAGTCGTCCTCATTCACTAAGTTGATTTTGAAGCTGTCCACTCCAAGTAGTTTCACACTGAATTTACGGCTTGGTAGTAGCTTCACTAGCTTTTCATGAAAGATATTATATGACTTGATGCCATCCACTATTACAGGTGGCAATGGGGGGCTCTTTTTAACTTTGTGTACTGCCTCACCCGGAAACAGGTCACCCTTATTGTGAGTAGCCGATTTTTCTTCTGATGGAGGCGAAAGTGAAGTATTCAGCTTCCTCTTCTTAGATCTCCCATTTTTCACTCTCACCCACTCCGTCTCCTCATTCCCCATTCCCCGATCAGCTCAAAATCACTCACGTCAACGCCCAATCACTCCTTTGTCACATAGATGAGTTCAGGTGCACTTTTAGTGATTGTGTTTCCGACATTATACTAGTTTCTGAGTCCTGGCTAAAGCCTGCCATCCCGAATCGGAGGCGAAAGTGAAGTATTCAGCTTCCTCTTCTTAGATCTCCCATTTTTCACTCTCACCCACTCCGTCTCCCCATTCCCCATTCCCCGATCAGCTCAAAATCACTCATGTCAACGCCCAATCACTCCTTTGTCACATAGATGAGTTCAGGTGCACTTTAGTGATTGTGTTTCCGACATTATACTAGTTTCTGAGTCCTGGCTAAAGCCTGCCATCCCAAATCGGCTTGTTGCACTTGATGACTACATGCTCATTCATAATGACCGTTTGCACAAAAATGGCGGCGGGGTTGCTGCGTACATTAAACGTGCTCTGCTCCCTGTACATAAACTCTCGTCCGATAATTCTCGTGCATCAAGGCCTGAATATATGTTTTTTTTTGAAATTAAGAGCAATGGCGTCAAAATGTTGATCGCGGTATGCTACAGGTCGCCTCATATTGGCTTCATGTCTGAGTTTGAGGAGGCACTTTTAGAGCTGATGGTGCCCTATGAGCATGTGGCTATCATGGGTGACTTTAATACTGACTTACTTGGACCTGCCACTTATGACAAGGTGCAACTGACTACTATATTCTTTGCGAATAGTATGACCCTGCTGCCTCTCCAAGCTACTCACCATATATCCACCTCGGACACGCTTCTAGATCTCGTAGCCGTCGCTGATAAGAAATCCGCTGTGAGCCATGGGCAGATCCCTTTCCCAGGACTTTCAGCACATGACTTGATCCACCTTGTTTACAACATAAGGTGACCTAAACTTAAACCGAAAATCATTACCTACAGAGATTACAACAATATTAACCTTCCTAATCTATTTAATGATACATTTAATCTTGACTGGCTGAGCATTTTCAATACTAATGATGTAAATCAAATGTCGAACGTAATAAATGACAATATCCTCTTCCTTTATGAAAAACACGTCCCTCGTAAGACCCTTAGAGTAACCAGAGACCCAGCTCCATGGCTCACTGAGGAAATACGTCAGTTGATGCGTGATCGTGATTATTGGTGTAAGAAGGCTAGGCAGTCTAAGTTTCCTGATGATTTTAATCGTTACAAGCGCTTACGAAACTCATGTAAGCAAATGATCAGGAACGCAAAGGCTGGCTTCTATCAAAATTTGATATCATCTAAGAGATCATCAACATCATCATTATGGCGAGTTCTGAGAGGGATTGGAGCCAGCAAAGAGAGGCAGCCACCGATCGTTGCTCACTCACTTGACGCTCTCAATGACTTTTTCACTGATATCCCTGTAGGTTTGGACCAAGCCTGTGCTTACTATAATTCATTACCAGAAATCCAATCAAATGAAGACTTCTACTTTTCTGGAGTTACTGAGCAGGAGGTTTCTCTAGCTATTAGAAGAATAAAAAGTAATGCTGTTGGAGCTGATAGTATACCTATCAAGTTTTTGAAAATCCTTCTTCCCATGATTCTTCCTTTCCTAACCTATCTAATTAACACCTCACTAATGACTTCAGTTTTTCCTGAAGACTGGAAACGCTCTATTTTTATTCCTCTGAACAAAATTCCTAACCCTCTCACTCCCTCAGATTATAGGCCTATCAGCTTATTGCCTGTCCTGTCAAGGTACTGGAGATTATTGCCTGTCCTGTCAAAGGTACTGGAGATTATTGCTCACTCTCAAATGAGTCTGTACATTCATGGCTCTGCTTTGATTAGCGATTTCCAGTCAGGGTTCCGTGGTGGTCACAGTACCACCTCGGCTCTGCTGAGAGTTGCTGATGATATCCGCGGGACTATGGATGGTAGACAGTCAACTGTTCTAGTATTAATTGATTTTAGTAAGGCCTTTGACTCCATTTTTCACCCCACCCTCTTGTATAAACTTCGTAAATTGGGATTTTCAAACACCACTGTAGCATGGGTAAGGTCTTACTTGCAGGGTCGGTGTCAGAGTGTGAGAGTGGAGGGTGTCTCTCCACAGTGGCGCACTGTGGATAGAGGGGTGCCTCAGGGGTCGGTCTTGGGTCCTCTGCTATTCTCCTTGGCAAGTGCCTCCTCATCTGTACAGTAACCAGTACTACGTGATCCATTTTTAACATTATCAGATTTTCTACCTTTGGGTTATTTTTCCTGATTGGTGTTGATCTGATTTACTACTATCTACAACTTTTAAATTGTTGGAAGCTGCAGGGGCCGAGTTGAAATTAGCGCTCTCTAACTGACACAGCTTGATTTGAAGTTCTTCCAGTTTTTTTTTCAAACATGTTGTTTTTAGTTTCTGCTAATCGCATCCTATTGTCAGCTTCCTTCCATGCATTATACAGTATTTGCTCTGCCGGAGTTTTAAGCTGGTCTGGTTGAATGAATTATTCTGGCGATGTATCTCCTTCATTCATGGTGATTGATGGTGGTGGTGATTCGCCAATTAAAGATTCAATTGACATTCGCCAAAAATATTATTCAACGAGATAGCAAATCTCTATCAAAAAGTCAACCATTCATTAAGGACATAATAAAGTTACGCCCAATATTTTACGACCAATTAATTTTTGTAAAAATAAGATTATAATATTATTTAAAAAGTACCTATTCAAAAACCCTACGAATAGAATTATCTACAATAGTTATAGTAGTAAACTATCTATAGTAATCATAGTCGAAAAGTAAAACTGTTTTATTTTCAATTTATACAACTTCATAGTTTGAACGTGATATTATCTACATACCATATACAAATATCACATTATTATGAATTTAATTATTATTGTTTTTCATAATATATTAATATACTCGTATCATTCTTTTAATAATTTTTTTCCAAATTCGCCAATATTTTACAATTTCAAGTTTGATTTAAGTAATCGTGTTATTTGGTTTTCAATCTTTTCAAATTAAAAGTTTCTTGTTTGTAAGTGTTTGCTCAGTAAATTGGACAAAAATTTAATTAAGTGGAAAAGCAACCTTCTTTCTAGACTAGTATATGAATTTAATTTGTGGGACGAACAGTTTTGACCTATGTCTGTTGGTCCACTCCCAATTTCAATGAAAAATTGTGTAACTTGAATCAATCAATGAATAAATTAATATTATTATTATAAATATTGATTATGACATATCATATTATTATAGTTATATAGATTTCAGAAAATATAGATACTAAGAATATCCTGTTAATATTACAAATAAGATTTTGTGTGCAATATTACAGGACTACTGTACGAAAAGCCAATTACTTTTTCATCTAATTTCCAATATACCTGTTGATGCCGTTAGAATTTAATGGAGTTTTGCGCTGAGTAGTTAGCTTCAATCTCCCCCGTCTATTGGCGCAATCTAGTGCATAATTGTTTAATTGTTTGGCTTGTAGTTTTCAAGTTCAGTCGGTTCGCATAGCTGCCTTCGTTGACAGGACAGTTCGACTCGTTCGTTGATTTGTTTGTATTTTTATCGGAAATTATCAATTGTAATTTTGTGTCTCTGATCGTAGGGAGTAATAATTGATTTTAAAGTACATGTGAGAATTTGAGTATTTTTTATATTGAAAGTAGTAGTGAATTAAAAAATTAGTAAAATTGAGAAGCAGAATTCCATACATGATTCAAAAGCTCTCTGCAGTACCTGGCTACATCATAAATCATCAGAGGTCAAGTGATTTATTTACATTTTTCTATTCCTTAATTCTTTCCTTTACCTTTTTACCACCCAAACCTATAGGTAAAAATAACTCTGACTTACAGCATAGATCATCAGCCGGGGTAAGTTTTAATAATAGAGATTTTCATTGCATCATGAATGGAATCATTAGTCTTTTTCTGCCAGAATATATTGAATATTAAATCGATTAAAATTACAGTCCACTTAATCAAAAATTTGTTTAACTAATACCATATTTCTTATAGTAATGCTATGATTAAAATTGATCGATTGCAAGTTGAATGCGATTGGAAGAAAGAAGCAACTATTGCGCTGGCGCTGCATTATATTAGGCGTAGGCCTACCTGTGTTTCAGAGGTGTGCAGCATGGAATAGACGTTGCCGGTCTGCGTGAGAAAGAGGAGAGCTTGCTCGGAGCAGACCATCTTGCTGACTCCCAGTTCGCCAATCTGGTCGCAGCTCTGCGGCGATTCGCCCGCATTCCAGCTCACCCAGCCCCACGCCTGCACGTCCTGATACAGTCTTGCACTCTGTGCATCAGACATCATACAAAAATCAATTAGAAAATAGGCGCAAATTCAACTTTTATGTCACCAAAAAACACAAAAACAATACAAAGATGTGACAATTAAAAAACAAACAATAATTAGTATTCCAAATATCTATGTCAACTATCTGTAAAATACGGCAGGAGGTGAAGAACTACTGGCATGAGTGAAACACTTGTTCGCCAGTAGGATGGGTAGAGACTTAACAATTTCTAAATCTTAAGCTAATAATTTAAAATGGAATCTTTAATGCAAACAATGGAAAGTATATTCAAAATTGATATAATCATAAAGAAAAGATTGAATAAGAAAATATTCCATGGTATAGGTCGTTAATGTTCCAAATTTGAAGCTGATTCTTTGTTAATTCAAGCCTATTACTGTAGACTAATGACTTCCTGTTTTGTCCGGGTGAGAGTGTATAGCTGCGTACACATATACGCTCTTCCAACCCGCACGCTCCTCCCTCGTACCGCCCTCGTTCCTCCATCGAACCACAGTCGCGCCGCCCACGCACCCATCATGAACGTTACGGAAGATGTTAGATCTTCTCGCGTTCCCCGGTCGAACCACTGTTGCTCCCCGGTCGATCATCAATCGCTCTGCTGGAGTGACGTTCGGTTGCGGAGCAGAGCGAAAGTCTGTACGCACCTTTAGAACGTCACTGTATGAGAGACTACCCGAGTCACATAGCTTCACGAAAAAGAACTACTAGGACTATCAACTTGAGTTAACAGTGAATTTTGGAACATGAACTCCCTATACGAAGGGATATCTTCTTATGCTATATTTTCTCTTTGATATAAGATAACTGCCTAGTCAGTGATCCCTTTTTTCATAATTTTCTACGCAAGACCAGATCTATTTATTAAGGCTAGAATTCACCAGAAAAAACCTTCAAAATCTAATTTTGAACGATTCAACTTCTCTGCAAAGACCAAAAATCTTTAGCAAGACTAGAGCTTGTAAAACCACTTAGTATACAACAAAAAGAACATTTGACAAGAATGAGGCAATTCCGATATTCTAGTAAGTGTAGTCTTTGTGGTTATCAAATGTAGCCTGTGCTACATTTCTGGAAGTTGTGTTGTTATGTTAATTGATTGATTGATTTTTATTGATTATTGTTGTTACTATTGATTGATTGATTAGCTGCCTTTATTAAAAACATAGGAGGGCGAAGTTAGGGCGCAGCCAGCCCTCTCTTACACTTAACCCTCTAAGTAAAACTAAAACACTGTACAACAAAGATTAAACAGAAGTTGAACTGTCATGTCTATTGATTGATTGATTGAAATGGTTGAATAATCAGAGATTATAAAGACAGGACAAGTGTGTCGAACATGTGTGAACGGACATGTCGTGAAACGAAGAAGTCATTCACGCGAAAGACCATAATCGGTCATCAGATTCCTTAGTGAGAGATTGAGAAAACTAGAAACACGTTGAAATAAATATAAAATAGAATTGAAGCAATTATGAAATTGAAGTGAGTGTATTGTTCGTGATCTATATAATAAGAGATTATGGGGCCCACCTTCCTTTTTCCATACATAAAAAAGGTATAGACTAAACAACAGTGATAATTTTGAAAAAAATATATAAACCTCAAAGGTTAATATTTGAACTAAGATTTTTTTCTCCAACCAATCTTATCTTTTGTTGTTTTATCTACAAGCATGTGTGCATGACTCATTAATCAACTGTCATTATATTTACTGGATTTGAATATTAAAATTACCTGATGGAATGTGGCGGGAGGCAGGAAGGGAGCGGCAAGCCTATCAAGATGAGCCATGATGACTACTGCGACAAGTTGCAGGTCAACTCCCAGTGTGTCATCGTCAGGCAGCTCCAAGAACCTCAGAAAGCATTCAGTCGGACTAACCTGTCCATTAAATAATACAAATTTAATCAAGTTATTTGATTCTATTCATAATTATAGTTTTAATTATAATTATAGGCTATATTACTTACTATACGGTAATAAAAAATTTATTTATCAATCAAAATGTCCTGGAAAACAAGAAGAGATTAGTTAGAAAAAAAGGATTATGGTATCGTTTTCCATTGACTTCTCATAAACTATATTACAGCATATTCTCAGCATGAGATTGATGAAGGAAAATGTTTGTATTTACCAATATTTATGATATCTATTCTTGAATGATAGTTTGTTTTTCTAATTGTAAATATTGTTATTTAAATAAGTGATAGTAGCTTAACCTATATTTTGATTTGGACTGTAGTATAAATTTAAGAAGGGACAGTTTTGGGCATGAGCCTGTTGTGCCTTTTCACATGAGTGTAATAATTGTACATGACTGAATAAATAAATAAATATATTATGTTAAAGAAATTTATAATGATTATATTCACATCACTCAAGAAATAAAGGGGATTTAGAAGAATAAATAGATTTTAAAATAGAAAGTTACCCTTGGTGGAGAACTATCATTCCAGACTTCATTATTATTGTGTGACGCTTTCAGAGGTGCAATACTCTGGAATCTTCTAAGCAGTGGAATCAGAGGTGGGTCTGACCGGGTTTGATCACTTCTGAAAAGTAAGAAATTCATTACATACAATGAAATATATAGATTAAGACAATATATAGAGTAGAACATTAATATATAGGCCTAAGTAAGACGATAATCTGATACAAGTATCCTCAATCTCAAGTGCCTTATCTTCAACTGTCCTTAATTAAACTAGGTGCATTACTTTCATGATCGATACTGCAATACAATAAATTAATAACAATAGGAAAGTAGAAACAGATAAAATTATTTTTCAAACTTTGTCTAGATCTTTTCTAAATGAGCAAGTACAATTTGAATAAATTAACTGGTGAGACTGATTTTGATGCTTACCTATTGTCTAGTTCGTCTCTCCTTTTATTCCACAGATGTAATAGTAAGAGAACAGCATCCAATATGTGACTCAGAGTCCCTCTCTGAACGACCAACTCCAAAAGTAGACACAATGCATAATGCTGGTCGACTTCCGGCACTACTTGATGGCTACAGCCACTGTTGTCTTCCCTAAAAAAGCAATAATATTGGTTATTTTAAAAAATACTTCCTAGGAAGAATAGCATGTTTCCAATTATTCTTTATAAATTAATACACTCAGTTTTGTGATTTTTGTGATTTATAAAAATGTTGAGTACTTAATGAATTTTAAAATTTATACGAAGAAGCAGCTTTCTTAAAATAAAAATGTATTGCATAACGGAACAATTTACAATAGAGTTTAATAAATCGTAATTATACATTGAATTGATAATCTGAAAGTTTATAATGCAATAACCTACAATAAATAATATTCAGTTGAAAGGTTATTTGAAAAAATAAATTGAATTAAGAATCAGAAAGTTCATTATGCAATATCCTACAAAGAATAATATTTAGATAGAACGTTATTTGAAAGAATCAAAGTTTAATACATTATTGAATGAAAACCAACCCAGAAACGACTTGTCGGAGGAATTTGGAGGATCGGTCGACAACATCGAGCCAGACCTGTGACACCGCCGAGTAATCGAACAATGTGGCTTCAGGTAGACATCGCATCGCCTCCAGCGACTCCAACAGAAGCTCCGTGCAAAGGTCAGCATCCTCTCCTAAACACAAATATACTACATTTAATAGCTATCCTTGTTAAGAGGTGTGATAAATTCGTACATTTCTTCAAAAGTTCTTCAAATATGTGCTCGGAAATGCACATTGTAGGAATGTTGCTCGATCGAAAATTCTATGTTATTTTTTATTACAAAGAAAGTTGATTTCCAACAGGCATATGATACTATCAGTAGGGTGAAGGTGTATGAGGCACTTGGGGAGTTAAATGTCCCCACAAAGCTGTTCCGTCTCATAAGTATGACAATTAAAGGAAGCAGAGCTGTGGTCAAGATTGATAGAAGTGTAACAGATGATTTTGAGGTAAGAAGGGGACTGAGGCAAGGAGATGTGCTGTCAACCATGTTATTCAATGCAGTGCTGTAAAATATTATCAGAAAGGTGACCACCAACAACCCCGGGGGCACACTCTTCAACCGGATGTGCCAAATTATGGCTTATGCAGAAGACGTGACCATACTAGCAAGAAACAGGAGGGAACTGACAGAGATATATGAAAAGCTGGAACATGAGGCAAGAGAAGTAGGCCTGGAATTAATATGCAGAAAACCAAAGTGATTGTTATGTCCAGGAAGCCAGTGAATGATGGAGCACAGTTACAGTTATCAGGTAGAACCTTTGAGAAAGTGAAATCATCCAAGTATTTAAACACCCTAATAACAAAAGAGAATAATGTGGCTGAAGAAGTGGATAATGTCCGGAAATAGGGTCTATTTCGCCCTGCAGAATATCCTCAAGTCCAAAAATGTGTCAAAAAAAGGCAAAATAAAAATTTACACAACAGTTTTAAGAGAAATAGTGACATATGGGGCCGAAGCTTGGACATTAACTAGAAGAGAAAAAGGTCTGCTACAGAGATGGGAAAGAAAGATTTTAAGAAGAATTTTTGGAGCAATCAAGGAAAATGAAATATGGAGGATAAGAACAAACGGGGTACTAGGGAGATTGTTCGAGGAGACCAGTATTTTATCTGTTGTGAAAAGTATGAGGCTGAGATGGGCTGGTCATGTGTGCAGAATGCCGGAAGGGAGGGTGCCAAAAATGGTGCTGGAAGGCAAACCCGGAGGAAGAAGACTACAAGGGAGACCAAGAAAGGGGTGGGTTGACGATGTGGAAGAGGATTTGTAAAGGCTGGGTGTAAGAAGATGGAGAAGAACAGCAGAATGT
Source organism: Nilaparvata lugens (assembly GCF_014356525.2). Taxonomy (NCBI): domain Eukaryota; kingdom Metazoa; phylum Arthropoda; class Insecta; order Hemiptera; family Delphacidae; genus Nilaparvata; species Nilaparvata lugens. The sequence continues at coordinate 34,371,620 of NC_052510.1, forward strand.
CGAGAGGGATGGAAGGATGTGGTTGTGAAGGCTAAGGGTCTACATGGGCTGTAGTGCCAATAATGATGATGCTGATGATGTCCATATTAATTTCTACACCAACATTGTTCGGCATCCTAGGAAAATAAGAACTGTGAAAACGTTAGAATACTCACCAGATCGCCAAGCTCTTCTGAGAAAAGCAAACGAGAAATTCAATGCGGCTCTTGTTCCCACTTTCGCCAGTCCAACTGAAGCGTTTTCATTGTTCAACTTTGCACTGTAACAGTTTCAAAAAGAAACCATCTTGTTATGTTAATATACTATTATTTTCATTTATTCTTCCATGATTACTTTTTCAGCCAATTGATAAAGTTGTATTGTTGATATAATTTTTTCCATTTATTCTTCCATGATTTTTTTCAGCCAATAATCAATTAATAGTCATTTATCACAAATAACTAATTTATTTGATCAAGGATCAAATAATTCTTTCGGATACTGTAAAACAACTTTTTTCAATGTAGTACTGAAAAGATAAAACAGGCGTTAGCCGTGAACACTTTTATTTTCCTCAAGTCAAATCAATTGTACTCAAAATCTTCATAGTTTTCTTAGAAGGATTACATATTTTCTTTAAACGTTGGTAGGCCTTATTATCATTTCGGTAAATCCATTCATTAGATTAACTATTATGACTCCAAGATGAGATATCAGAATACCTTACAAGTATAGAAGGCGAACTATTAAATGTTAATGAATTTAAACCTTTTTTGAAGGAAAAAATCGCATTCTACTATAATGTTTCCTCAAACTCCATTGACTATTTTTCCAATAACTATTGAACGAAAATCCAAATTAATTGCTGTCAACTATCGCGAAGACTTCTGCTACTGCAAATATTATCAATACAATATTGTGTTATTGACAAATCCATTGTTTAATGACAATAGTAGCAGTAGTCTTCGGGGTGGTTGACATTTAATTTGGATTTTCTTTCATCCAATTTTTCAATCTCTCATTTCTTTTTATCCATTCGCTATGATTTAAAGGACTTGTTTTGCTACAAGCAGGTTGACACTGGAACATTGCATATTTGAAAATCTCATTTAATGAACATTGATTACTGTACTACTTACATTTTCTTTGAGTTTGAAACTGATATCTTATTGGCAGTAGGTTTTTTGGAGTCATTGTTTGTTGCATCATGTGGCAGATGTCTTCCGAAAGCGACAAAGTATCGATGACAGACGGCCAGTCGCTGGCGCAGACGGCAAGCGGACAACGCACTGCCACTTACACTTTGGCACAACTCACTCTGCTCCAAGTTCAACGATTTCACGCAAGCCTTCAAGTCATCCACACCTGAAATTCATGTTCAAGTGAGTGAGTGAGTGCAACGTTTCAGATCAGTCAACTATCATTTTATTTTTTTCAGATTTATTTCTACAGTTTGGCAGGTTTGATGCCTAGTGAGATCGGACTCCTCTATTATATTTTATTCTATGAACACTTGCATGATAATACAACAACAGTTCAACTTATCTTTTCAGTTTTTAATGTGATAGCTGGAGGAATCTTAAATATTATATCGATTGTGTATCATAATAAGATTAGAGTGCATAAAAGAAAACATAGTGGAAATCAAATCATGGGAAGTCGAACATAGTAACTCATATGGACACCAGTAATTTTACATACCTTCATAGAACTTATAATTTATTAATGACTAGTACGTAACCCGTGCTTTGTACTGGGAAAAATTTCGTTTTGTAAAATGCAATCTCCTTATGTCCAGGAAACATAAAAAATACAGTAATTAGGCTATTTATTAATTTGTCAAAATTACTAATAATGCAATATAATAATTTTGTGGATAATCTTCACCAGAGAATTTGAAAATTCTCATAAATTTTTTTTTATTTGTCTCGAGCCCGCAGCCTTTGATTCATTAGTCGTGCTACCGATTAGGCTACAGTCACTTGGATATAGCTTTGTTTGGTTGGGCTTTTATTGTTGCGTAAACTTTGAATCACAAATTGGATAAATTTATTCAATTACTAAATTGAAATTAATTGTTTAATAGCAATGAGAATTAGTCTATCCATTCTCTATAGATTCAAAATCTTTATGTGAAATTGCAAGTTAATCAGTTGAGTAGTTCAGACGTGATGATGCGTCATTCGTGTATTTCCTATCCCGTACGTGTATAAGACCTTTCTTTATTAATAAGATGTATACTATGGAGAACATTCCTCTATATTTAAATGACAACTCACAGCTAAAGTAGCCGCTGTCATCCATTTTGATCTGTATTGAATAGGTCGTATAACATGTACCTATTGTAGATTGATGACTCACTCAAGCCGCTGTCGTCATTTCAAATTGTATTGAACACGATGTATTAGGTTGGTCACTAACGGTAGAACATGCATGATACACATGACTTCATACATTGTTGTGTAATCACAGGGAAAGGCTTCGAACAAAATTTTTTGAGGTTAGGTTTTTGTACTTCCGGTTTTTTGTTGTTATTTTTTCTTTGCTGCTCTATTTGAGGTTGAACTATTCCATTATCATTATAATGTGTAATTTTCCAGTGGTTTATTTATTGAAATTGGTTGTTTATTTTGTTTAGAAAATTCTCGCTGATGACAAACATGTGTGTGTGTGTGTGTGTGTGTGTGTGTACATGATAAACATGCATGTAGCCTACATGTTTCTCATGCATTTTATTTATTTATTTTCAACCGTTAGTGGCCAGCCTAATGTGATGGAAGGGATCAGGAAGAGTTGACAGAAAGGATTTTAGATTGTACTACGGTGGAAACACAAAAAGGTCGGGTATGTATGGAACTGCATTCATGGTAAACGCCAACTTAAGGAAAAGTTTGTTGGGTTTCGAACCCATATCTGATAGATTGTGCAAATTGAGGATCAAAGGTCGTTTCTGGAACACAACAATGCTTTCAGCCTATGCTCCAACTGAAGAAGCATCAGAAGAGGCCAAAGAAACCTTCTATGATCACTTAACGAATGTAGTCAGCAAGATTCCCAAGCATGACATGAAAGTATTGCTAGGAGACTTCAATGCTAAGATAGGAAAAGAGGTCTTCTTAGCGGAGGTAGCAGGAAAAAATACCCTCCACGAGGAATGCAATGAGAATGGTAGAATGCTTGCTAAACTGGCTGAGGAGCAGGCTCTTGTTATTGCCAGTACAAAATTTCAACATAAAAAGATTCACTTAGGCACATGGAAAATGCCTGGAACCAATATTGTGAACCAGATAGATCATGTTCTGGTCTCAAAAAGACATGCTAGCTCCATAGAAGATGTCAGAGCAGCAAGGGGTCCAAATTGTGACTCGGATCACTTTATGGTGAGAGCAACAGTGATCCAGAGATTATCAATGGCAGATAAGGGACCCAAGAAAAATAGGTTCAAATGGGATTTGGAGAAGCTAGCGAATACAGAAATTAGGCAACAATTCCAAAATACCATGAATAGGGAACTCGACAAAGCCTTATGTGAGATAGCACAGGAGGGGAGTGAAAATGATATTGAGAGATTGTGGGCCAGAACTAGGCAAGCAGTAACACAAGCAGCACAACAAACTATAGGAGAAAAAAGGAGTGGAAGAAGAATGGAATGGTATGACGAGGAATGTAAGGAAGCAGTACAAAAAAAGAATGAAGCAAGAGCATTAGTGTTACAGAGAGAAACCCGTCAAAACGTAGAAAAATATAGAGAAAAAAGAAGAATAGCCAACAAAATTATAAGAAGGGCAAAACGAGAACATATGAAAAGTAAACTCAAGAACTTGGAGGAACTAAGTACGTTGAATGAGACAAGAAAGTTTTATAAAGCACAAAAGGTTGTCAGTGTAGGATTTCAATCCAAAGTCAAGGCATGCAAGGACAAAGACGGCAATGTGATAATAGAGGAAAATCAGATTACTAAGAGATGGGCTGAGTACTTTGAAAATATATGCCTAAGTGTAGAGGATCCACCAAACACAGAGCAATGGGTGTCAAACTATCAGACTGCTGATTTAGAGGTAACAGAACCAAGTCTTCAAAATATAAAAGAGGCTGTAAGTAAATTAAAGAATGGAAAGGCAGCTGGAGAAGATAATGTTACCGCGGAAGTGTGGAAATATGGAGGAGAAGCTGCAGTGAAGAGTCTGTACAAGATAATAATATTGATATGGAGGACAGAAAAGATGCCAAGTGAATGGAAGAAGGGTCTTATTTGCCCAATTTTTAAGAAAGTGGACAATTTGCCGTGCAACAATTATCGAGGGATAACCCTACTGGACATAGCTTACAAAATATTTTCACGCATTCTGACAGAAAAGATGAACACATTATCAGAAGCCATAATAGATGAGTATCAGTGTGGATTCCGGCCTGGCAGGGGTACAACAGACCAAATTTTCACCCTAAGGCAAATAATGGAAAAGTTTTATGAACATAACATCAATCTACACATGCTCTTCATCGATTTCAAGCAGGCCTTTGACAGGGTGAAGAGAATTAAAGTGCTGGAAGCTCTAGAAAAATACGGGTTCCCTAGAAAACTAATAAACTTAGTGAAAATGACCCTGAGTGACACAAAAGGTATGGTTCTGAGTGAAGGGAGAGTGAGCAGGGAGTTCACAATAACTGATGGCGTGAGACAGGGTGATGCACTATCGGCCTTACTCTTCAATATTGTTCTTCAGAGGACAATGGAGAGCGTTGACAGGAGAGGCAATATCACAAATCGAATGACGCAGGTCTTAGCGTATGCAGATGATGTTGTAATTATTACAAGAAGCATGCGGTCACTGGAGGAAGTCTTCTTACAGATCAAGAATGAAGCCAAGATAGTAGGCATTGAAGTACACCAACAAAAAACTAAATATATGGAAATGAACACCAGAGGACTTGGAGATCCAGGAATCACCAAAATAGGAGAAAGCACGTTTGAAAAGGTTACAAGCTTCACATATTTAGGAACAGAAATTAACTGTAGAAATAAAATATCTTTGGAAACTAAACGCAGGATAATGCTTGGCAACCGTGCGTACTTTGCAAATAGCAAACTGCTTAAGTCAAAACTCCTCACTAGAAATACAAAAATGAAGATTCACAGAACGCTCATAAGACCAGTTGTCACATATGGATGTGAAGCATGGACGATCCTGCAAGAGGACTGCAAAGCGTTACTGGTGTTTGAGAGAAAGCTGGTGAGGAGGATCTACGGTCCAGTACATGAAAATGGTGCATGGAGAATAAGAAAGAATGCCGAAATAGAAGCCATCCTGCAAGGTAGAAATATTCTCCGGTTCGTCAAGGCAAGAATAATAGGGTGGCTTGGACATGTTGAAAGAATGGTCGATGAACGAATGCAAAAAGGAATGCTGTATAAGGAACTGGAAGCTGTAAGAAAAGTATTGAATAGGTCGTATAACATGAACCTATTGTAGATTGATGACTCACTCAAGCCGCTGTCGTCATTTCAAATTGTATTGAACACGATGTATTAGGCTGGTCACTAACGGTAGAACATGCATGATACACATGACTTCATACATTGTTGTCTAATCACAGGGAAAGGCTTCGAACAAAATTTTTTGAGGTTAGGTTTTTGTACTTCCGGTTTTTTGTTATTTTTTCTTTGCTGCTCTATTTGAGGTTGAACTATTCCATTATCATTATAATGTGTAATTTTCCAGTGGTTTATTTATTGAAATTGGTTGTTTATTTTGTTTAGAAAATTCTCGCTGATGACAAACATGTGTGTGTGTGTGTGTGTGTGTGTGTGTACATGATAAACATGCATGTAGCCTACATGTTTCTCATGCATTTTATTTATTTATTTTCAACCGTTAGTGGCCAGCCTAATGTGATGGAAGGGATCAGGAAGAGTTGACAGAAAGGATTTTAGATTGTACTACGGTGGAAACACAAAAAGGTCGGGTATGTATGGAACTGCATTCATGGTAAACGCCAACTTAAGGAAAAGTTTGTTGGGTTTCGAACCCATATCTGATAGATTGTGCAAATTGAGGATCAAAGGTCGTTTCTGGAACACAACAATGCTTTCAGCCTATGCTCCAACTGAAGAAGCATCAGAAGAGGCCAAAGAAACCTTCTATGATCACTTAACGAATGTAGTCAGCAAGATTCCCAAGCATGACATGAAAGTATTGCTAGGAGACTTCAATGCTAAGATAGGAAAAGAGGTCTTCTTAGCGGAGGTAGCAGGAAAAAATACCCTCCACGAGGAATGCAATGAGAATGGTAGAATGCTTGCTAAACTGGCTGAGGAGCAGGCTCTTGTTATTGCCAGTACAAAATTTCAACATAAAAAGATTCACTTAGGCACATGGAAAATGCCTGGAACCAATATTGTGAACCAGATAGATCATGTTCTGGTCTCAAAAAGACATGCTAGCTCCATAGAAGATGTCAGAGCAGCAAGGGGTCCAAATTGTGACTCGGATCACTTTATGGTGAGAGCAACAGTGATCCAGAGATTATCAATGGCAGATAAGGGACCCAAGAAAAATAGGTTCAAATGGGATTTGGAGAAGCTAGCGAATACAGAAATTAGGCAACAATTCCAAAATACCATGAATAGGGAACTCGACAAAGCCTTATGTGAGATAGCACAGGAGGGGAGTGAAAATGATATTGAGAGATTGTGGGCCAGAACTAGGCAAGCAGTAACACAAGCAGCACAACAAACTATAGGAGAAAAAAGGAGTGGAAGAAGAATGGAATGGTATGACGAGGAATGTAAGGAAGCAGTACAAAAAAAGAATGAAGCAAGAGCATTAGTGTTACAGAGAGAAACCCGTCAAAACGTAGAAAAATATAGAGAAAAAAGAAGAATAGCCAACAAAATTATAAGAAGGGCAAAACGAGAACATATGAAAAGTAAACTCAAGAACTTGGAGGAACTAAGTACGTTGAATGAGACAAGAAAGTTTTATAAAGCACAAAAGGTTGTCAGTGTAGGATTTCAATCCAAAGTCAAGGCATGCAAGGACAAAGACGGCAATGTGATAATAGAGGAAAATCAGATTACTAAGAGATGGGCTGAGTACTTTGAAAATATATGCCTAAGTGTAGAGGATCCACCAAACACAGAGCAATGGGTGTCAAACTATCAGACTGCTGATTTAGAGGTAACAGAACCAAGTCTTCAAAATATAAAAGAGGCTGTAAGTAAATTAAAGAATGGAAAGGCAGCTGGAGAAGATAATGTTACCGCGGAAGTGTGGAAATATGGAGGAGAAGCTGCAGTGAAGAGTCTGTACAAGATAATAATATTGATATGGAGGACAGAAAAGATGCCAAGTGAATGGAAGAAGGGTCTTATTTGCCCAATTTTTAAGAAAGTGGACAATTTGCCGTGCAACAATTATCGAGGGATAACCCTACTGGACATAGCTTACAAAATATTTTCACGCATTCTGACAGAAAAGATGAACACATTATCAGAAGCCATAATAGATGAGTATCAGTGTGGATTCCGGCCTGGCAGGGGTACAACAGACCAAATTTTCACCCTAAGGCAAATAATGGAAAAGTTTTATGAACATAACATCAATCTACACATGCTCTTCATCGATTTCAAGCAGGCCTTTGACAGGGTGAAGAGAATTAAAGTGCTGGAAGCTCTAGAAAAATACGGGTTCCCTAGAAAACTAATAAACTTAGTGAAAATGACCCTGAGTGACACAAAAGGTATGGTTCTGAGTGAAGGGAGAGTGAGCAGGGAGTTCACAATAACTGATGGCGTGAGACAGGGTGATGCACTATCGGCCTTACTCTTCAATATTGTTCTTCAGAGGACAATGGAGAGCGTTGACAGGAGAGGCAATATCACAAATCGAATGACGCAGGTCTTAGCGTATGCAGATGATGTTGTAATTATTACAAGAAGCATGCGGTCACTGGAGGAAGTCTTCTTACAGATCAAGAATGAAGCCAAGATAGTAGGCATTGAAGTACACCAACAAAAAACTAAATATATGGAAATGAACACCAGAGGACTTGGAGATCCAGGAATCACCAAAATAGGAGAAAGCACGTTTGAAAAGGTTACAAGCTTCACATATTTAGGAACAGAAATTAACTGTAGAAATAAAATATCTTTGGAAACTAAACGCAGGATAATGCTTGGCAACCGTGCGTACTTTGCAAATAGCAAACTGCTTAAGTCAAAACTCCTCACTAGAAATACAAAAATGAAGATTCACAGAACGCTCATAAGACCAGTTGTCACATATGGATGTGAAGCATGGACGATCCTGCAAGAGGACTGCAAAGCGTTACTGGTGTTTGAGAGAAAGCTGGTGAGGAGGATCTACGGTCCAGTACATGAAAATGGTGCATGGAGAATAAGAAAGAATGCCGAAATAGAAGCCATCCTGCAAGGTAGAAATATTCTCCGGTTCGTCAAGGCAAGAATAATAGGGTGGCTTGGACATGTTGAAAGAATGGTCGATGAACGAATGCAAAAAGGAATGCTGTATAAGGAACTGGAAGCTGTAAGAAAAAGAGGGAGGCCGAGGGTTCGATAGATGCAGGATGTGGAGAGACTTGAGAGCGATGGGAGTGAGAGGTTGGAGGCGAAAGGCAGCAGATAGAGACGCTTGGAGGCAGATTGTGGAGGAGGCCAAAGCCCAAAACGGGCTGTAGCGCCAGAATAAGTAAGTAAAGTATTGAATAGGTCGTATAACATGAACCTATTGTAGATTGATGACTCACTCAAGCCGCTGTCGTCATTTCAAATTGTATTGAACACGATGTATTAGGCTGGTCACTAACGGTAGAACATGCATGATACACATGACTTCATACATTGTTGTCTAATCACAGGGAAAGGCTTCGAACAAAATTTTTTGAGGTTAGGTTTTTGTACTTCCGGTTTTTTGTTATTTTTTCTTTGCTGCTCTATTTGAGGTTGAACTATTCCATTATCATTATAATGTGTAATTTTCCAGTGGTTTATTTATTGAAATTGGTTATTTATTTTGTTTAGAAAATTCTCGCTGATGACAAACATGTGTGTGTGTGTGTGTGTGTGTACATGATAAACATGCATGTAGCCTACATGTTTCTCATGCATTTTATTTATTTATTTTCAACCGTTAGTGGCCAGCATAATGTGAAGTATTGATTGATGACTCACTCTGTGTATTAGACCAGGCCCACCGATCGAGAAAATGACTGGATGCGATTGGTGGTTGGCTGAGCTGCACTCTAGCCGAGTCCTCCTTGTCGAGATTCTGACAGGGAACGCAGTTGCAGCCTCGCTGAGGGCCACACACCTCATCGCAGCACGTGCACTTCAATGTTCTCAGTCCACAGTAGTAACGACCGTTGTGACCTACAAATCACATTCATATTCACAAATCACAATGCTTCTCAAATCTCCTCAAATTTATTCCTGTACAGTAATAAGTGACTGATATCTTAATCTACATATTATTTTATACTCCGATCAGTATTATAAGGTTCATAGGCGACAGATCATTTGCAATCGACATAATGGGAATAGATAAGATTCTGAAGCAACGTTGAATGAACTGGCCAGGTTGTATCTGACATAGCTTAACCACTGAGGTTAACTTAACTGCAAGGACTGGTCAAACATACTGAATGAAACGACTAGAAGAAACTAATTTCGGTTATACATCATTATCAAATATCGGCCTTGCCTTATAGTGCGAAATTGTAATATTTTCATGCGTCCCCATCTACCTATTCCGAATATATTCAATGAATCACATAGAAATACCAGTGGATGAATGAGTTCATTTCAACACTTGATATTGGCGAGATTAGCCTAAAATAGTCGTCACTACGAAAATTACCTACTATAATATTATCTTTCATACTAACACAAAGTTGAACGTTGATTGGAAATGTCAAATGAGAAACGTCAATGGAGCAATGGAGGCTTCATATTATTATACATGTATGTGATAGTTCAGGTGAAGAAATATACCACCCAAAATTATTGAGAACTTTGAGGTCGTTTGATCATCTCATCAATCACCCACGCACTCATTCCATTACCCAAGCACACGCATGTGGGCATAATTTTCAATGATAAGAAAATAATATAAAAGGAAAGAACTATCAAATTGGATATTGGAAGAATAGCCAGAGTGGAAAGGATAATTTTCTATTGCAATTATATAATTTTATCCAATTATACAGAGTGGCGTGAGGAAATTGTAAAATAATGTCATTCTCATGAATACTACTATATTTTAAAAACTATAAAGTACAATGGTATTTTAATGGCTTTTTGAAATGTATTTATTTGTTTATCCATTTATTTGAATAAATAAAGAAATAAAGTTATTGATGGAGAAATATAATTTAAGACAAGCATGACATTTATTTTTCTACAATAAAAATATCGAAAAGTGTATCTTTATTTAACTTTCGACTGATGAAACTGTATAATTTAACTACCTAATAGCGCATTTTGAAATTATTTTAAAATCACCTTTCTTGGCCACCGCTCCAGCTGAGTTGACAAGTGATTCGCTAAAGTCACCATACACTTCTCCATTTTTTATCAATTCATTCCACGAATGAGCTAGCTGATTCCATTTCAATGTTTCTTGAAGATCTGTCTTCAGCCACTTAGCATCAAATCTACTGTTTGTGAGAAATCCAAAATTCATGTGGGTGCTCATCTTACATCAAATCCTGCAAAAACCAGAATAAGCATAGTAATTAATGAAAAGAACATATTGATACAACAAGGTAATTTCAAGACACCAAAAATGTGAAATTCTTTAAAAATGAAGGTAAATCTCTTATCTCACATGAGTACATGAAGGAGTTAAGTACATGAAGGAAAGAATACTATAGTCATATAGAGATGGCTAACAAGTCCAGATGACATATCAGAGGAGGCGTGGAAAACTGAATAGATCAGGAGTGTCAATCCTAAATGAAGACAGTAATGCAGTGTTCAGTGAAAAAACCAATATAAGTGCACGAAGAGCTTGAAATAATGCGAATTGTACAACTCTCCAAAAAATGTTTATCCAGAGCAATTGAAATGATGGAAAAGAGTAAGCTAAGGACGCCTGCCAGTGTGGACCTGTTGCTACCACGAGTTGCAGGACAAGTACGGTCGCATTACGTTTAGGATTCTTAAAGGAAACTGCAGAGACAGCAAATCTGACCCACCCATGAGTTTCATTAACCTGGAGAAGGCATCTGACTGAATGCTCAGAGGGCTCTTCAGGCATGCACTGAAGGCACAGGGAGTCCCAGAACATACATTTAGTGAAAGACATGTCCCATGGAGCAAATATAGGCTAAATGTTGGAATTTCAGTTAGAGCCAGTGAGGAGTTTGGGTAGTGTGGAGTTAGAGGTCCATCAAGGTCAGCTCAGCTCTGAACCAACTCCTCTTCAGCCTTGTGGTTGAATATCTCACAATAATATGCAGTGTTAAACTCCATAGGACTTCCCACATGACATTGTCCTCAAATTCAACTTATTTGCCATAAAATTACAGACGAGTAGACAAAAAGCAGTAAGTATGAACAAAGTAGTTCTAAATATAACTTAAATATGGAATAATAATGTAAGCCTAGAAAACTTTTCAAAAATCAATCTAAATATAACTTGGTCTATTCATTTGGCTCGACTAGCATAAGATAAAACTTGTGCGCTAGCCAATGATTGTTATAAATAGTTATACATAGCAGAATAATATTTACATACAGTACAAAATAATAGAATTCAAATTTCAAGTGTGAGGAAAGTTTTTATAAATAAACTTGTGCATTTTTCTCGTATTGTTTAAATACGAAGAAAGACCAGTTACTGTACATTTTCTGACTAGTATCTTGTTTACTTGTAACTTGTCGTTAATATATTTTTGTATTTTGTATGAATTTCGAGTGAATCAATTTAATTTTATATTTTTATTTATGTTGATAAAAAAATTATATTTCTTACAAAAGTGTTTGTCTTTTGTCAGAAATTTTTTGATTATGAATTCTTTTAATATCAGTCTGCTATAGTCTTGGGCTACTTAGTCCTGCTTTTATGATATGCTATTGTAAGTTGAAAATTCTTTTAAAGTAAGTGTTATAGGTTGCTCCTAAAATTTCCTCGACAAAAACGACAAACGCTCGACCAATGGCGTAAGAATTTGGAGGAATAGGGCTGACCAGGTACAAATACATCTTTAACATTACACCTTGTTACCACTGAAACTTAAAACTGTAATTGAAACTTTACTGTATCAATTAATCTTATATCAAGTTCATACAACTTAAATGTAGTTTTAAATGTTACTTATTTTAACTATGTTAATTCTTCGATGTGTAAATATTTTTATCTTGCTCTTGAAGATTAGTATGTTGCTTACAGGTCTATTGTTCTGTGTATATTGTAAAAAGTGTAGGAGATATGTGTCAGCTATGAATTAAACCATTACTTATATACCTAGCCTAGTTGTAATGTATTACCGGTACACGTATATTAACCTCGATTATCAGAAATTATGGAAGAATAGATTCTGTTCTGACATTTTTTGGATGAATACGAACTAGGTAGCTGAAAGAACTGAGAGATTTGAGTTGTGCATTTAATGACACAAAATAGCTCCATACACCAAGATTAAAGTGTGAAGCACTGCTGTTCGAAGCTGAGTTCTGGTCTCTGAAATATCTCAAAATACAAAAATTATAATATGATGATCAGGATGTGCATTTGAAGACTAGACCAGATTGGAGATTAACGAATTACTGACAAAGTTATCAAGAGGGAAATGACCTGGTATGGGGATTTTAATAGTTGCCTGATCACATGAAAAGTAACACCTGGTAGTAGATACAGCCAAGGGTTAAAGGCAGACAGTTTATTACATGGATACTGCTGGACCATGAATATTATGGTTATAAAGCACTGGCAACTTAATAGAATATAATTATTAAGTAATTTTATATTGTGACTTATAGTATAAGTACCTATGTTTAAACCATAGGATTATTTTCAAAAATTATTTTTTCCACTCATGATAACAACTGACCAACTTATAAACTCAAACAGCTTTTCTCGGAAAAATAAAAAATGAATGAGTGTAACATAGATTATGATGAACATCATTCCAGATTTACAAGTCTGTATAACTCAAAACTCATTAGAGCCAGTGCCGAAACAGGTAAAACTTTCACTTATCTCACACTCAATACAAATTTCACATATACACGTAATTTATTCACGCTAAATAAATATATATTTTTTAAATCTATCAATTAACAGGTTAAAACTCGTTTAGCGCTAATATACCACCTAGTGGAAATTCAACACACATTCATCTACTTCCCTCCTGAGGTAATACGAGAACTTAGCATTCAGTAGCCTACATTTAATTCTGTCAATAATTACTGTATTAAATAGATTTATCATCAGCATTTTACTTCAAAACTAACATGAAAATTGAACTTTGTTGGCAAGTCAAGACAGCGTCCAGCATCGGGAGCATCACCCCAAATTTGCTTTCTGCTTGAATTATGAATTATTATTTATTATCAATCAGCTGATTGGTAAACAATTTAATGACAGGTACAGCAACGTAGCCATAATTTGAATTAGAATTATTATTAGCTTAGAAATCGGAAAAAATCAATCTCATAGAATAGCGTATTGATGGATTAACTATGATGACAAGATTATAATTTTGAAAATAATCCTTCACCAACATCATGTCCAAAAACGAAGAGGCTCTATTCCGAGTCGCCTAACGCCTAAAATATAACGGATAACGGTTAATATTTTGACGGTTGAATAAATTTATTTGAGTGGACAAAATAAATTGAAGTTGAATGATTGATTATGCTAAGGATTTTGATATGAAATTTTTACACTGTGACACCAAAGTTCACCGAGTCGCCTAAGAAACGCGAATTTCACTAGCAGACTTTGGTAGCGGAAACAGTGATAAGACAGAGCTACCAACTAAACCTGGTAACCGCTACTGTAGCGGATGGATAGCGGTTCTTGTTAGCTGTTACCTTTTTATCACTTCCTATTCCTACTTGACCGCGAATTTTTAATTTCAATTACGAGTTTCATACATTGCGAATTATATTAATTTACTAGGAATAAATTTGTTTGATGGATGAATTACGAGACTAAAATTTTGATAAAATATGCTGTTACGACCATGCTGAAATGAACAAAAAATATGATTTGACTGACAAAATTGATCTTTTGATAATTATTGAGATTTAGTTTTTCAAATGCCAGGTTCGATTATTATTTTTTATCAAGCTACAAAACTTAGCCTACTTCATCAAATAAAATTGAATGATGGTGGCTAATTCCTAGATAAATAATATCCTTCCTTATTTATCCAGAATATTGTTGAATTGAAAATTAGAAAGATCTAAGCAAGTAGATAAATAACATTACATTTTAAAAATAATAATTGCATTATGGAAACAAAGTTACCGTATATATTCACTTCTCCTTATATGGCCATCAAAATTGATAGAATGAATGAAAATTCTTAAGTAATTTATTGAAATGTTTGATTATAATATTGATTAATTTTTCAATTACAGTAACTTAATTAATTGAAAATGGCAAAGAAAAATAGTCGATTCATGTCCTGGTAAATTGATGAAACTTTTTGAAAGCTATATAGGTAACTTACTTGCAATGAGAATTTTTATTTCATTCCGTTTTCAGTAATATTATGAGGATTTTTTTCATTAATATTACTGCCAAGCAGGGCTAGATTCAAACCGGTGCACAACAGAGCGGAACACTATTAGTACCTACCTAGGCATATATTCAGCAGTTTAATTTTATCCCAATTAATACATTTAAGAGAATTTAAATCTTATTCTAATCCTGTATATGTTATGTTTGCTGTCTTTCAACTAAAACTGAAACATGAAAATGAATCGTCATCATGATATAAAATACTATTGACCTAATGCTGATGATTTTTATTTAAACCTGACACAGGAAAAATTTCGTTTGAATAGTAATCAAAATTGATACAAATTGGCCAATTTTATTTGATAAAGAAAAAAATTCCCAGGGGGAAGACTACAGTATACTCCCTTCCACATGGGAGGCATTCCATACCCTCCCGGAGCATAGCTCCGGTACTTTCTTGTGTCAAGTATCAAATAATTAACTATGCTTTTTTAGATTTCTATTTAAAAAAAATATTATGCACATAGTTATACAGCCTACCTGTAAGTGCCTACAATATAGAATGCAGTTATTATATAAGATATTATATCTTATCGCTCAAAACGATGAAAGATTCACGGCTGCTACCGTACTCCTTTAAACCAGTGACCGCACTTGAACTGGCTCTGCTTAATAATCGAACCCCACCTTGGAATAATATTATATCATATCCATCAAAAATATTGATAATTATATTATATCCTTTCCATGTCCACATCATCATTTCACATACTGTACCCGCTCTTTCGAGGAACACGTTCAGTAAAAAACTTCCACAAAAAATTGGAAAAACAGACTATCATAAAAATTTTTAATTCTTAATAACGTATAAATCATTTGCGCTCTTTATTTATTGTTTAAAAAATTATATTTTAGTTTTTTATATCGACATCTTCTTTACTTATTGAATAAAATCTCAATTTCCATTGCAACTTCAAATTCAAAATAATTAATCACAGTTATATCTATGCAATATGCAAGTGTAAATAAGACAAAAAAAACTCACGTCCCTTAAAATAAGAGTGCCGTCTCTGGTGGATGTGCTGCCACATTTCCACTTGTTCGTCAAGTAAATTTAAGGGCTCATTTCCAAGCTCGGGATTTAGCTAAGTTCTAGACTTTAAACAGCTGGAGCCAGAAAATTGGCTTTCCGAAAAAGGGCGTATTCATAGTTTTTATGGTAATCTTCATTTTCTCATTTCTATAATTATTGGAGACGTTTATTGCCTTGACGAAATGATACATTTCTAAATAATTCAAAATAGATAGCTAAAACTTTACACTATTTTCTCTTTGTTTTATTTTGTGTTAAATTTTATAGTTTTTCAAAATTTAATTTAAACGTGGACTACGACGACGCCCCGTTTCAGAAATCCAATTTTCTGACTCCAGTTGTTTAAATTCTAGAACTTAGCTAAATCCCAAGCTCAGAAACTGGCCCTAATATTTTATATTTTCAAATCATTCCAGTCCGTTCATTCCATTCAGCTGTATGTATGAGTGAATTAACGAAGTTGATAAATTGTGACCCATTAAAAAATATGATTCCACCTCTTGGCAGGATATAATTAGCAACGTCCCGTCCGAATCCCTCCTCACAGGGATAATAAACCGATTTTCAGTAGCTGCTACCAGGTCTAGTAGACGCCAAAAGTGGATTTAAATAATAACAATAGAGTACTTAAAGTGAGAAAACGGAAAAAATGACATGAATTCAATAATTATAATAATAATGCTGTTTAATTCATAAATAGTAAAAATAGACTCAATTACAATTTTACGATATAATTCTAAACAAAAACACTTATTTTAGAGGCAAAATAATCAAATTGTTAAAAAAGATCACCATTACACTACTTCAACAAACAGAGTGCCCAAATATTAGATTTTATCAACTTGTAGGTTATACAATTCAAGAGATTTAGGTTATTACAGAATGACCCAAAAAGAATGGTCGGCTTTTAAGTGACTATAACTCGAATAATTCCCAACATACATTTTATTTCTATATATTATGAGCTTGTTCAATTATTGTATAATTTCAGAAAACGTCATAATTAACAAAATTGCTTCAAAGTCGTCGACGTTCCATTAGGTGGCGTGATTATCTTTTGGCCTTTGTTTGCCGCTCTTTCTTTACAGTATCACGTATGTTAATTATGACGTTTTCTGAAATTTGACAATTGAACAAACACAGAAATATAGAAAACTAAATGTATGTTGGAAATTATTCAAGTTATAGTAATTTAAAAACCGATCATCCTTTTTGGGTCATTCTGTATCTTACAACAACACAAAACACTCAAGTAAAAACACAACGTTCACATTACACATACAAGGAACTAATTTTATCATCGGAAGAAACATAAATTATCAGCCATACTAAATTGGGATATTTATTGGGAACAATATTTTCAATAAGTCAAAATCACACTGATTATCCAGAAGCGAAATGCTAGTTGCAATTCAATACAGAAGTGGAATTAGTGTTAATCTAGCTCTAGAAGATCCACATTTACGAGTGACATTTTGAATGAATAACGAAACACATTGAAAAAACTGGTTATTTATCTAGTAATCAGTCTGCTACTATTTACATTTTATTTTACATACTACTATATTCATTTCATTTACATTCATGACAGACTGGCACATTGTCAAACGAGAGAAGGAGGTCATTTCAAGCATCTTTTAAAATGAAATGTTAGTAGCAGACAGATTACTAAATAAATAACCATGTTTTTCAATGTGTTTCGTTATTCATTCAAAAAAGTGTTGATTTAAGTTTCATTACTTTACCTATCATTTCTTTACAAACTAAAACTTCAATCAGCCGCCATTTTTGGTAGAAGTATCATAGAACATTTTTATTGATGCCATCTTTCTAGTTTTAAAAAAGCATTTAAAATGATGTAGCACACAATGGGTGTTAACAATATTGGAGTTACAACCCCTAAGTCACCCCCTTCCTTATGAGGGGTTGAAATTCAGTTGTACGTCAAAAGGTAGAGTATTCGTCCAATAACTTATCCTGAAAGTTACAGTATTATAACTACAACAGTCTCCAACTTATTGAAGGGTTCCCATACATTATGACTTACTCTGTATAAATACATTTTCAACTCAACTAACTTAACTATATGATATGTGTAGAATAATAGTTTCTTCGTGTAGACACCTCTCCAGCCGCTTCCAGTAGAATGTAATTATCAATTTGAAAAACAACTTCCTCACTTTACCAAAAGCGGCCCAGAGAGCCTTGTTTGTCAGCTATCTTGTTAACAATAAGTTAATACAAAAGTGGTAAGTCTTTTTTCCTATTACATGAATATTAATTTCATTTATTGACTGATGGAAATATCGGTATGGATCGCTAACGATTTTTCATCACTGTATAAAAAAAATTGATTAGAATAAATTTATGTTTAAGTAACTTGAAAGTAAAGCAACTAGGAGACATAATTATAGGCTTCCGAGCTCGAGATTTAGCTTAGTTCTAGACTTTAAACAGCTGGAGTCAGAAAATTGGCTTTCCGAAATGGAGCGTAGTCATGGTTTTTAAGATATTTATTTTCTCATTTCTAAAATGTTGGTAACGTTTTTTCTTGACTGAATGAAGCATTCCTAAATAATTAAAATAGCTGAAACTTTACACAATTTACTCGTTATTTTATTTTGTGTTCAACTTTCTAGTTTTTCGAAGTTTAATTTAAACTTGGACTACGACGAGGCCCCGTTTCAGAAAGCCAGTTTTCTGACTCCAGCTGTTTAAAGTCTAGAACTTAGCTAGATCCCGAGCTCGGAAACCGTCCCTTAAAATATTTTCATGGTAAACTTCATTCGCATTGATCTGGCAAAAACCCATGCTCAATTCTGGGTGATTCACAACCGGACAAAGATAATTCAAGAAACATAAATTCGGGTTGACCGTCACCTTTTCAAGTAATTCATCTAGCACTTCAATCTCAAGGGTTTACTATAAAATGAGGATTATTGACATATCGGATATGTTATCAATTGACTTATTATAGCATGGTGATCCAAGTCTGAGCAGAAGTAATCTATGATGGAGCCTGGTTTATGATGATGCTGATGGAAATTGGATTAAGAGATGACATCACTAGATGGTGATGTTCTAGGTTGTGTGGTATAATAGCAAGTTCCGTTGAAGCGGCAACAAACCAGTTCAACTGAAACAGGAGAAAAAGCAAGTAGAAACAACAGCAGAATACCAAGGAATAATAAGCTTTTAATGAAATTTGTTATTACTTCATTACAAGGCATGTAAGTGATGAAATTATTAAATATTGAATATGAAATTTCTTGTAACCGGTGGAGGGTTTTATAAGCCTCTTCAACTCACACCGTACATAAAATTATGTAGCCGAGAATCTCTCTATACGATGACTTAGTTAATTTTCCAAAATATGAAATATATAAAAATACATGTGGTTCGATAGACATTATACTACTGCTGCGCGAGGTATATCAAGGGGATGTTTCTTCTCTTCAATAATATTTGCTAAAATTATACTGCTATGAAATATCTTTTGAATCCTTGATTGGTTTGGGAGCTTATAGTGGGTTCGTTCATTCAAATGCACAGATTATTATCATTATTCAATTGTCACCTAGTTTAGCAACTAGCAACTAGCAACTACGAGCCAGGAACTATAATGGAAAATATTAATAAAATTTAACTTCAGGCTTATTAAACTAATCAAAACTAATAAATAAAATCATGTCACATTTCAAATTTTCAAACAAAACAAAGTTATTCAGCAATCAATTCAGGTCAAGAAGGCATATTCAATTTTTAATTTCAATACTTGGGTACTTGCTAACTTGCTGCAACTACTGTAGGTTTGGGCCTCGGTCATTCTATGAATTTTGAGCTATATAAGAAAACAACAAGAGTTTGGCACTAACCATTTTAACAATATTCAAACTTGGACTCTTCAGAAACACTCACATACGATTTAAGAAAACTCACTATATTTGAACTCACAGGCACAAATAATTTCCTGATTCGTCTCCTACTAACTCTATAAAATTTGATTTCCTATTTATATAGATAAAACTTACTGATAACTGAAATTTGTCAATTTGTCCCTCTGAATGGGAAATTGACCCATTCAGAGGACCGAGGCTCGCACACCGTTACACGATGTTTTTCCGGTTACGTCTCAATTCGGACTGTGGCCTTTTCACTGAAAATTATTCCCCTTCCACTAGCGTTGAGCATAACTTTCAGTGGAAAAGCCAAAGCTGCAAAAAATCAACGTTTGTACAATTCCAAAATACAGAAGCTTTTTCGACATGAAATTGAAATTGTATTTGAAAAATGCTCGAAAATTGCTTTAATTTCGACAACTAAGCAACAAGTTGGCAAATTCAATAAAAACATGGTCAATTCTCAGACTAAAAGCTCAAGGTTCAACACAAGGTGAAAATCAAAGTTCATTCAGTTCAATAACCTGCAAAAGAATATAAGATACACAGAAAAAACAACTACAATAAAATCCACTCAATATCACACTATTACATTTTTCAACAATATAAGTATGAAATATTCACAATACAGACAATTAAAACTTACAAAACTACAATATGAGATATCCAAAAACTGTATAAAGATTTCCCTTTTGACACTGCCAACTGAATGAAATTTTGTAAGTTGTGATTACAGTAGGAAATAAATTCTTGTTAGGATGTAGTAAGCTTAATGAGCTCACCCATCATCTTTCGTTTATCATCACTGCTCATATATTTTCTATGATATGCACAACCATTCTATAGTGAGGTCCACGTTATAATGGCAGTGGATAAAGATAGCAAAACAACGTTGCCGATCCTCTGTCTTGTCAATGCCTTCTATAGACGGTAGCTATTACAGGTTTATTGATATAATATTAACTGTCAATTCTTGTTTAAAATATTCAATTTTATTTTATTAAGCACGAAATTATATTTTCCAATGATTTCATACTGAATTTTAATGATGAAGATGAAATATTTTGTAAATTTATTATTAATTCAACATTGTTAAAAGACGATCTGGCAACAGAGCAAAGCGAGAAAAAGATAGCGCTATCTGTTTTGTTGAATGATAGACAAGGATAGCAATACCATTGCTAATCAAACACTGCCATTAAAACGTGGACCTCACAATAGGAAGTTAAGTGGTCACTGAAGAGAATGAATTATTATTCTTTGTAAGCAGGATTATACCAGGGTAATCTTTTTCAACCTCCGATCTCATATCATAAGACACAGACGAGCGATAGGGGGGCAACTTTCACAGAGCTGAACAGTTTAATATCATTCCCACCAAACGCCCTGTGATCGATGCGGCCGGATCGTCAATTTTTGTCGAGTTATAGAACCACATACATGGCCGCCTAACTTGAGTCTGCTGCTAAGTGCTAGTTACGTAGCGTTATTAGTTTTTGCAAGCAAAATGCAAAAGTTCAGCATAAATCTAAAAAATATTTTCATAATGTGTGGTTACCGGAAATCAGATGCATTTATTTTGAGTACCAAGTACTAAATGAAGTAACGTGAGTAATCAAAGAATGTTTGTATTGAATACGGTAAGTAGTGAGGGATAATGGCTGCATCAAGTAGACGCTCAGTACCAACATAACGATATCACTGAAGAGAGAAAGAAACCGAGAATTAACGGGCCGTTCGTAAGATTTAGAGCCAAGCCATATGAGACGTTTTTCAGATGAGTCGACAGGGCAGGAAGCTCTCAGATTGACTGATTGGGTAGGCGTTCGGAAATCAGCTGATAATTAGCCAATCGGTGCTCATTCCAAAAGTGTGCTCATTCCATTGTCCTAAAAAAGCACATTTAATGGGTGGGGCTGGCCCCACCCACTCAACCGAATGCTTTCGAAATGATGCCAAAAATGTGCTCTTAGAATATGCACTTTAAAAAAAATGTGCTCATTCCCTTGTCCTAAAAAAAGCCCCTGAAAAGGGGCCAGCTTCAAGCCAGCCTCACCCACTCAAGCGAATGATTTGAGAGTGGTACCAAAAAAATGTGCTCTCAGAATATGCACTTTGAAAAAATGTGCTGATCACCCTCACTGTGAAACCGAGTTTAATAATGACGAGGGGGTTGGTGGTGAACAGTCTGAGCTTAATATCATGGCTACTAGTGAAGCAAATCTTAAGAACAAGGTATCAAATGAATGTGCTCATTATGCATTTTCAGAATATGAAGTTTTTAAAAAATGTGCTCATCTCCATTAAATTGAAATTGGACGAATTTCTAAAGTTGTTTGGCGGGGGGCGTCGTGGTGAACATTCTAATCCTTATATCATGGCTTCTCATTAATTACTGATGTAATTAATGAGTTCTATAAAGCTTTACCACATTGTTGGAGAGTATATTTGTTGAACCTTCTAAATAAGGTTTTCAATAGTCAAATAATACCACATGAGTGGTGCAAGATACTAATGTTGTACTACACAAAAAAGGAGATCCCAATGAGCCTAGCAACTATAGAATTATTACCCTAATTAATACAATTGTGAAAATTCTTACAACAATAGTTGAGATCCGTTTGTCGTTGTGGGCGGAAAATAGCGGTGCTCTTCCAGAAGGACAAAGTGAGTTTAGAAAAGATCGAGGCTGCATTGATAACATCTTCGTCTTACACTCAATACTATTTCAAAATGTAGAATTCCGACATAAGACTATCTATGCATTATTTGTGGATTATGAAGCCGCATTCGATGGAGTACCTCATTATGATCTGTGGTACAAGTTGGGAAGGGTGGAAGTGAGTGGTAAGATTATAAGATTCCTTAGTCAGCTTTACAGACAGGCAGAGCTGGTCCATATGAATGTATCTATCCCAGTAGATAGAGGCGTTTTACAGGGGGATTCTATCAGTCCACTTCTCTTCTCTTTTTATATTTCAGACATGGAACATTACTTTAGAGAGAAAGGTTTATCTGGCATACCTATAGATGATTCCACTGATATTCTAATTCTCTTGTACGCGGATGACATTGTCATCCTTGCAGACAGTCCTTCCGACATGAGAAACAAAATAAAATGCTAGGAGGATTACTGTGAAAGTCTGAAATTGAGGGTCAACATTTCCAAGACCAAGATAATTCCATTTCATAAAGGAAGGTTGAGAAAAAACAGACCCTTCTATTATAAGGGCGATGAAATAGAGGTCTGCAATAGATATAAATACTTGGGCTTGGAGTTTAGCTCTTCAGGTCGTTTCAATGTACACTGCTCATCTATAATATCCAAATCCAAAGGTCAGCGAAGTAATGCTACAGGTTTTGAGAAACGCTCGTTCGGATTCATGGGATAGCAAAATAAAACTGTTTGAAGCAGTAGTCCTTCCGACGGCGGTGTATGGGGCGGAAGTATGGGGCTTGGCCTGTGCTGAGCAAGTAGAGAAAGTTCAACTCTGGTTTTTCAAAAGATTATTGTTTTTAGGCTCATGTACACCGAGCTGGGTATTACGTTTGGAGACAGGAAGAGTAAAAATAGTTAATTTGATCATCTTCAACATTTTAACATGGTTGATAAAAATATTAAACATGCCAGAAGACAGGTACCCAAAGATTTGCCTTAGAAAACTTATAATTTTGTCAGGAAGTCATTTCTATCAGAACAGAAATAGTCTCAACTGGGTGAATTTGGTAAAGAATCAGTTAGATTTCGCCTTTTTCAATACTGATTTGAACCAACAAGGATATTTGGTAGCATCACTTAGTAGGATGAAATGGGATATTGTAAGTAGGCATGGTTTAGCATTGTACGAAGTAGACAAACAGGAAGCATTTAATTCAATTTCTTTCCCATTTTGGAAGGTTTTAAATCCCAATTATGTTCTTGGCGACCAGCTTAGAGTGAGGACATCATTTAAATATATAAGATGTTTTACACAGCTACGAACGGCTTCGAAGTTTGGTTTTTACCTTTATCTAGAGAACCATGGAATTTACATAGATAGTACTGAGTACTGCCCGCTTTGTAACATGCGGGAGGATGAAACACCCACTCATGTTCTTGTACGCTGCCCGATGTATGTAGAAATAAGACAACAGTTTCTGAATAAATATGTAGCAAACATAGTTAATTATGAAGATAAAGCTCTAGTTCTCCTTTCAAATGTAACACCAGATAAAATAAGATATATTTACAAATATATTACTAATGCAATTAACGTGCGAAATTACATCATAGAGACTACGAGATGATCTTTTATTTTTTTTTTTTTTAATATCATTGTAATTGTTCATTAATAATCACAAATATTGTTGGAACTGAAGGGTTGTTTTACAGGTTGTTTATAAAGTTGTAGTAAAAGTTGTTGGTGCTTTTGAGGAGCAGGCTACTGTTTTTATCTTTTGTTGTAATGTCTAGTCAATATTCAATATCTGAAAGATAGTGTATTGTTTTACTAGTACAGCTTTTTATGTCACGGTGACATGTAAAATTACTCCCCCATATACAATCAATGATATTTTAGTAGCTTTAAATCTGTGTTCTTGTTATTTTTAAGGAGTCTACATCAAACTATTTCATTTCAATAGTGTTATCCAGAATTCGAAGAGGAGTTGATCAATTGTGTTGATGTTGTAATTGTAATTTATGTATTGTTAGTGTACAACTCTTTGTATGGGGCATGGCCCTTATGACAAATAAAGCTTATTTATTTATATCATGGCTTCTAGTAGAACAAATCTTATGAAAAAGGTATCAAACAAATGTGCTTGGTATGAATTTTCAGAATATGCAGTTTATAAAAAATGTACTCAAATTATCTTATCCCCGAAATTTATAGACTGACGTATAGCCGCCAGCTGTAAAATATAAACACGACCTGAAAGATAAAGAAACCTTAAGGGTTTGAAAGGTGAAATAACTGAATATAACATGGTATATCATTCTAAATATAAGAATATCAGAATTTTCAAAGTTAATCATTATTTTACAGTTTCAAGTAATTAGTGAGTGTTATTTTTAATTCAATTTGGTTTGTAAACAATCTAAATTGGAACTTTTCTGTTTTCAAATGTCTGGACTGGAAATTGGACCTGAATTCAAGTGTATGGAACATAACCTACTTTTTGGACTATTTATAGTGTATGAATCAAAATTCGGGGAAGAAACAGTTTTGGGCTGTGCATATTAATCCTTCCCCAATCATTTTAAAGAATTGTGTCTTGTTTATCAATAAATAAATAACGTGCGAAGCTCGGTGCCCTGATATTGAGTTATAATAGCTGCAATATTAGGACAATAGTGAACTCCTCATTATTTCTAGTGTATCAAGTTCTTGATAAAAAAATTTCAAGTCGACTAAGATACAATTAGCCATAGTAGATAATAAAAATCTGTTGTGAGTTTGAGATTTCCGAATTTTGTAGGTTCCAACTTTATGAAATTTAAATAGAAAATGAATACCTAACGTAAGTCAATGAGTAGATAGAATTTTTTTTTAAACTTATAAAATTTGAAACAGAAACAGAGTAATCTCAATGTAACTGGAAGAGCTCTCCAATGGTTGGAGGACTACCTCTCAAACAGAACTCAATATGTCGAGTTAGACCATCACAAAGAAAACAGCATTATCCAGTATAAATCCTCACCCAGAGCAGTAAACAGAGGTGTGCCCCAAGGGTCTATACTCGGACCTCTCTTATTCCTTATATATATAAACGACCTCCCATATGAAATAGATAGCAGAAACAAGTGCATACTGTTTGCGGATGATACTAATATACTTGTACCACATAAAAATCAGGAGCCAAATGTAACAGTCGAAGCACTGAAAGAAGCCACTCAAAAATGCAATAGACTGGACCTCACTATAAATAAACAGAAAACAGTACACATAAAATTCCAACCTACAAACAATAGCCTGGAAGTTTCCCCAAATAGCCAAACCTCACATACAAGATTCTTGGGAATCATCATCGACCAGAACCTAACATGGCAGCCCCACATTGAACAACTAAGTAAGAAGTTATCATCTGCAATCTATGTAATTCGACGCCTGACAAGTATAACAGGTGAAAAGACAGCACTAACTGCATATCATGCCCTGTTCGCTTCACACATGAGATATGGCATAGTGGCCTGGGGCTCAGCATCACAAATACATCTCAACAAAATACTAATACTACAAAAGAGAGCACTTAGAACTATTCTTGGAATGAACATAACAGAGCACTGTAGACCACTCTTCAAAAAATACAAACTACTCACCGTGATCTCTCTGTACATCCTGGAAGCAACGATTCTGGCAAGGAAAGCTAAACCACAACAGCGGGGCGACAAGCCTTGTTGAACAAGGAATTCCAAAAACATAGGTACCTTCCACAACACCGACTGAAAAAATATAAAAGCTCACCAGCCTATGCTGGAGCCTACTTCTATAACCTGCTACCATGAAGGCCCTGGAAGACGAAAGGCTCTTCTCTGCTGCATTGAAGCATTATCTGACAGCCAGGCCGTATTATGCGCTGTCAGAGTACATCCGGGACCACACCTATCAGCATCTGGCAGGACGTGCGGCTGACAACATTCACTGACCTCCTCAAGCATGAGGAAATACTGACAATTCCCCGGTCACCGACTGTGGCGAAGACTGAACAAGTAACAAGTAAGTAAGGATCTGACACGAACAATTATTTCGATTAACTGCAATTTAAGATGGCGGCTAAAATGGCGAGAATGTTTTAAAAAACATGGTTTTTCGCATTTCGTGATCAAGTTTATACCAAAAATAGTCATCGATAAGCTCTATCAACTGCCACAAGTCCCATATCTGTAGCAATTTCAGGAGCTCCGCCCCATCTATGCTAAGTTTGATTTTAGATTCCCAA
Organism: Nilaparvata lugens; assembly: GCF_014356525.2. Lineage (NCBI taxonomy): Eukaryota > Metazoa > Arthropoda > Insecta > Hemiptera > Delphacidae > Nilaparvata > Nilaparvata lugens. The sequence continues at coordinate 34,398,223 of NC_052510.1, forward strand.
TTATCAGGCTTCAGATAAAATTTCAAATGGTAAAGATTGAGAATAAAAATCTCTACAATTAATTAAAATTGAAAATAAGCTTGAAATTCGAGAAAATGTGATTATTCAATTGCAAACTGTTGATTCTATTAAATCATTCACTATGAAGAGATAGCAGACCTCGTGTGTCTCCAGCGTTATTGTCCTGTCCCCAGCTGGCTCAGGTCTTTGGATAGTAGACTTGAGATGCGCGTGAACACTAGCGTCATGTGATCAATAATTTTCATAACAGCAAAGAAAAGTTGTGTGAGTGCGCCACACCAGATTTTTACATTTGTTATAGCCTACACTGAATATTATAATATTCAACGTGACATTTGCAGCTTGCTTAATAATGGTGATGTTCAATGAGAAACAAATTAGACCTTTACCTTCGATCTTGTTATGGGTGAATGGAGCATCTGCACTAGATGCAACGCCAACTCTTTCACGATGGAACTTAGCCGGAATATTCTTGCACTCCATTCTATAAAGAAGAATAATTCAAGTTTAGAACTTGTTAATCAATTGGTTTCTACAATTGCTCACTAAAGGCGCAATCCCTTAGCGACAGCTCTAGCCGCGCAGAGGAAAAAAGTTGTTGGGAATAGCACTTTGGGAAGTAAATTGAAATAAAATGATTTTATAGCTTCTGACACTCAAGTTAGTAAGGTTTGGTATGGGTTGTGTAGGTTTAAAATCCATACAATACCGTACTGATCAATGTTTATCACAAAAAGTCGATGTATATTATTTTACTCCCATAGGTTGCAGTGTATGAGCTTTTCTAGAAGTGACGTGAGTTTTAAATTAGTATGAACAAACCAGATGATTTTTTGATGATCTTTCCAAGCAATCAATTGATTACTGTAGATTCATACATTTGGAAAAAGATATACCGTATTTTATTGCCATTTAGAAAGATATTCATCTGAAGAAGAACTACCTATATAATAATAAAGATTTATTGACAGACACCCACATAGTGCACTTTCTCAGAAATTTTAAGCAATAGAAAGATTATAATTAAGCAGGATATAAGCCTAGTTTACTAAAGCACAATTCCAAGTAGAATGTAGTTTATGTTACTCTTCATGCTCAAGTTACTCGTGTAAAAATAGTAATAATATTTGTTGTATGAAGTGCGACTTGACTTGAATTTCATATCAATTGTTTGTTTTATTCTGATTTGTATATTCAGATTGATCATTTAGTGTATAAATTGAAATGGACATACCTTACCTACATAATATTTGGACAATTAGACAAAATTAGGAAATAGAAGAAGTTTTAGGCAATAGATGCTAGAGCACAAGATTTCTTTTTCTAGCCACGCCAATTATTTAACTACAAATTATTTATTAATTTTCATGTAAAACTGTTGTTGGCTAACTGGTGAATAAAATTTGATTGGATTTGAAAAATTAGCCTGTTTTTTCTTTACCGACTATTGTATTGTTTGCTCTATCCAATAAATAAATAAGAGTTTTAAATAGATTACCATCCTTGCACTCCAATTCTAACCTACAAATTTGACTAACATTTCATTTACTTCAAATGGTTTTTGTATATTATTATAAAAAATTAAATCAATTCTATTCTTTACTTTTACTTCTCTATTGGAATATTTTGTCTTCTGAATAAAAGTTACATTTTATGGCCAACATTGGAGTCTTTCACCAAATCTCTATACGTAAATTCAATAGGTAGGCTACCCAACTGAAAGCTTCAGTTGAAAATTGTAATCCTTGCTGTCCAAATTTTAGAAAATTTAATTGCTGGCACAATTTAAATAGGCCTAATTGAATCACGCAACATAAAAATTGAGCTTATCAGATAAACTTTAGCTTTACTGTATTTGTATTATAAACTAGCCTACCTTTAAAAAATACATTTAAGAAAGAATAAGTGTAAAAATAAATACGTCAAATCTCAACAGACTGCATAAACATTTTATTATAGAGAATTAAAAGAAAACGGCTGCACTTTAGTATATGGGCCGCGGAATCTAGCATTGAGACCTACATAGATCGATAGAGGAGATCCAGACGAGATCAACCATGTATAACATTGTTGTCAATTTCCAAGGATTAGCTGAAAAAACATGGCGGAAAGTTCAAAATTTTTATATCAATTTTTATTTTTAATAATTTTTTTATGGCTACAATATGTTCAAAACTAGTGCTATCTTATGTAAAATTTGACGAGAAATCCAATGAAACTAATTTCAGGTTCATAACTTCATTAGTTTTTGAGATATTGCAAAAAAATGTGTGAAAAAGTGCAAATTTTTGATTTAAAAGAGGTGAACCTGTTTGCATGGTGATTGATAGGTATTTTAAACTGTTGGATTTAATAGAATGATAAATTCTAAAGAAAAAATGTCCAGTCACTTGATTACCTAAACTCAAAATTGTTCGAGATATTTGGGCAAATAAAAATATTGCAACTCCATTTTTGGCTACCTAGGGAGAACTTAGGTTAGAAAATGCTTAGATTGGGGAAAGCTTAGGTTAGGAGGACCTAAGCTTGGATCAGGAAAATATTAGGTTAGGGGAATCTTAGGTTAGGGAAAGCTTAGATTAGGGGAAGCTTAGGTTAGGAGAAGCTAGTGTCAGGAAAAGCTTAGGTTAGGAAAATCTTAGTTTAGGAAAAGCTTATATTAGGAAAAAAAGCTTAGGTTGGGAAAAGCTTAGATTAGGAAAAGCTGAGGTTAGGAAAAGCTCAGGTTGGGAAAAAGCTAAGGTTGGGAAAAGCTTAGGTTAGGGGAAGCTGAGTCTAAGAAAAGCTTAGGTTAGGGAAAGATGGGATAGGAGAACTTGCATTAGAAAGAGCTCAACTTAGGAAAAGCTTAGGTTAGGAAAAAGCTTGGGTTAGGAAAAGCTAAGGTTGGGGAAAGCATAGGTTAGGAAAGAGCTAAGGTTAGGAAAAGCTTAGGTTTGGGAAAGCTGGGTCTGGGGAAAGCTTGGGTTAGGAAAAGTTTGGATTAGAAAAAGCTTAAGTTAGGAGAAGCTTAGGTTAGGGGAAGCTGGGTCTAAGAAAAGCTTAGGTTGAGGAAAGCTTGGGTTAGGAAAACGTAAATAAGGAAAAGCTTAGGTTAGGAAAAAGTTGAGATTGGGAAAAGCTTGGGTTAGGAAAAGCTTAGGTTAGAGAAGGCTGGGTCTGGAATAAACTTAGGTTAGGAAAAGCTTAGGTTAGGTAAAGCTTAGATTAGTAAAAGCTTAGGTTAGGAAAAGCTTAGGTTCGGGGAAGCTGGGTCTGAGAAAAGCTTAGGTTGGGGGAGCTTGAGTTAGTAAAACTTAGATTAGAAAAAGCTTAGGCTAGGAAAAGCTTAGGTTAGAAAAAAGCTTAGATTAGCAAAAGCTTAGATTAGGAAAAATCTATGGTTAGGAAACGCTAAGATTGGGAAAAGCTTAGGTTAGGAAAAACTTAGGTTAGGGGAAGCTACGTTTGAGAAAAGCTTAGGTTAGGGGAAGCTTAGGTTAGGAAAAGCTTAGATTAGGAAAAATCTAAGGTTAGGAAAAAAGGTAAGATTGGGAAAAGCTTAGGTTAGGGAAAGCTTGGGTTAGGAAAAGCTTACATTGGGAAAAAGCGTAGGTTAGGAAAAGCTTGATTTCATTCAATTATTTTTACAATCTTTTATAGCTTCTGAATTGCATTGGAAGCTGAATAAAATGTGATCCTCAATATCGGTCTGTACTATGCCTATGCAAACATATTGAACTCTTCTAAAGCTAAAATACTACATTTTCTTGTATTTTTTTCCAAATATTTTAATAATCTATAAAATTTTCTAACCTCAAATCTATTTTAATGAATTCCCTGCAAAAATCCCAATGAGATTTAGCCAATTTAGTAGTCACTAAAAGTAGTAAAAAAAAATTAAATTTGAGAATTGAAGAGTATTGAGTGTGCAATTTTTTTTATTTTCCCAAATATCTCAAACAATTTTGAGTTTAGGCTATCAAGTAACTGGACATTTTTTCTTTAGAATTTATCATTCTACTAAATCCAATAGTTTAAAATACCTATTAATCATCATGAAAACAAGTTAACCTTTTTTAAAGCAAAAAATTTTCATTGGATTCCTCGTCTAATTTTACATAAGATTGCACTAGTTTTAAACATATTTTAGCCATAAAAAAATAATAATAATGAAAATTGATATAATAATTTTGAACTTTCCGCCATGTTTTTTCAGCTAATCCTTGGAAATCGACAACAATGTTATACATGGTTGATCTCGTATTGATCTCCTCTATCGATCTATGTAGGTCTCAATGCTAGATTCCGCGGCCCATAAACTAAAGTGCCCCCAATTCTATATTCACTTTTTAATATTTTAGATAAGAAACTCAATTATCACTCATTTGAAAAACACTCAACAGTATAATACTAAATAAAATTACATTTTCATCACATAATAAGGTCCTAACTAAACATAAGACTGGAAGGTGAAGGTCTGTAGTGCTTGTAGTTGTAGGCTAATATTTATTCAAAACTTCCATACTAATAATTTGGAAATTGGAAATGGAACAGATACTACATTCTGTAACAGAGTATTGGAACAGTTTATTATCCTCCTTGGAACAGTTAACAGTATGATCGAGATGGCAATGACAAAATCATATAAAAATATAACGGTTAATATTTTGACGGTTGAATAAATTTATTTGAGTGGACAAAATAAATTGAAGTTGAATGATTGATTATGCTAAGGATTTTGATATGAAATTTTTACAATGTGACACCAAAGTTCACCTTCGAATCTCGCTACAATTAGGCGCGCTCAAAGTTCACCTTCGAATCTCGCTACAATTAAACGAGCGCGTACACACGTACACACGTACGTTTGCCTCGGGTGAGCATACGTGTATGGGCTTGCCTTGTACACACGTCCGTACAGATTCGCGCGAACAATCGTATGTACATATGCCTCAACATTTGTACAACATGTGTACACTGTACCTCAACATGTGTACACTGTAAACTGTGTACACACGTACGTTTGCCTCGGGTGAGCATACAGCCTTGTACACACGTCCGTTCAGATTCGCGCGAACAATCGTATGTACACATGCCTCAACATTCACTGTACGTCCTTGTGGACGCGATCCACGTTTGCCTCGGCATTCAAAAAGCTATCTGATTTGCAGACGACACGAAGCCATGATAGATGTAGATTTTCCACAACATGACAACAATGGCGTCATTCCATCATTGAAGATAGTTATCACAAATTGCAGCAGTATCATTTTATTTCAATGACTTATATAATAAAATCAAAAATAAAACTTGACAAACGATGTTGGTGGGTTGAACGATTGTAGGTTGAAGTAAGGAAATAAATTGCTACATGACATAAGATTGACAATTCAAACTTTATTAGGTTGTCAAAACATTATCTTGTTGATATACTGAATCTAATTCAACTAGTTATCTAAACAATAATGATATCATCATGAGGGAAGCAGCAACTCCACAAGAACGATTGGCTCTAACTTTGAGATTCTTGGCATTAGGTGATTCATTTGTTGGTTTCCAATATCTATTCTGAATTTCAAAAAAAGAAAATTTCTACAATAATTCCAGAAGTTTTGATGACCTAATCAAAGCACTTAACACTGTCTCACAAAATTGACAGTCTTCTTTAAGGAAATTAGCCATAAATTGAATCAAATACTAAATTGCTGCCCATTTTAAACTAACTCTGCTCATACACATGACAAAACAAGATTCTCCAAAAGATTAGCTTCAAGATTTACCTTTAAGGGAATACTAGTTCAAAGTTTGAATAAATCTCTCTATAGATAGCCTAGCTATCTAAAACGTATAATATCATATTGAAGATTACAATTTTAATTAACAATTCTGATTGATAACATGAAACAAACACAAAATGATTTGATAGCCACAGTAAAATAATATTTGAGCTATACTTTCTTGTAGGAACTCTGTAGAGAAGCTTTTTTCACTTAAATTATGCAGTTCTGAATTTGTTAATCATGATACAAATTATATACTCCATGCATGTTTCTATTTAAATATTTGACAATCCACATATCCTACAAAATCACAAAAATCCTACAATTTACAATTAGTTATTGGATCACAATTTGATTTGTCATTCATCAACCTAATTCATTGGAATTAGGTTATGACGCCTTCAATGTTTACGTTTTGCCTCACCCGTATGGCAAAATCGCGTCCACACGTACATTCAATGCTCGCCCGAGGCGCCTTTGAGCACGCCAAAATACCGACAGGGTTCCGGTTCGCCCACATGCCTCAGCGAACAGTGTCCACACGTGCGAATGCAAGCCCATACACGTATGCTCACCCGAGGCAAACGTACGTGTGTACACCGTTTACGTGTATGGGCTTGCATTCGCACGTGTGGACACTGTTCGCTGAGGCATGTGGGCGAACCGGAACCCTGTCGGTATTTTGGCGTGCTCAAAGGCGCCTCGGGCGAGCATTGAATGTACGTGTGGACGCGATTTTGCCATACGGGTGAGGCAAAACGTAAACATTGAAGGCGTCATAACCTAATTCCAATGAATTAGGTTAATGAATGACAAATCAAATTGTGATCCAATAGCTAATTGTAAATTGTAGGATTTTTGTAATTTTGTAGGATATGTGGATTGTCAAATATTTAAATAGAAACATGCATGGAATATATAATTTGTATCATGATTAACAAATTTAGAACTGCATAATTCAAGTGAAAAAAGCTTCTCTAATGGGTTCCTACAAGAAAGTATAGCTCAAATATTATTTTACTGTGGCTATCAAATCATCTTGTGTTTGTTTAATGTTATCAATCAGAGTTGTTAATTAAAATTGTAATCTTCAATATGATATTATATGTTTTAGATAGCTAGGCTATCTATAGAGAGATTTATTCAAACTTTGAACTAATCTTGATCCTTCAATCTTGAAGCTAATCTTTTGGAGAATCTTGTTTTGTCATGTGTATGAGCAGAGTTAGTTTAAAATGGGCAGCAATTTAGTATTTGATTCAATTTATGGCTAATTTCCTTAAAGAAGACTGTCAATTTTGTGAGACAGTGTTAAGTGCTTTGATTAGGTCATCGAAACTTCTGGAATTATTGTAGAAATTTTCTTTTTTTGAGATTCAGAATAGATATTGGAAACCAACAAATGAATCGCCTAATGTCAAGAATCTCAAAGTTAGAGCCAATCGTTCTTGTGGAGTTATTGATTCCCTCATGATGATATCATTATTGTTTAGATAACTAGTTGAATTAGATTCAGTATATTAACAAGATAACGTTTTGACAACCTAATAAAGTTTGAACTGTCAATCTTATGTCATGTAGCAATTTATTTCCTTACTTCAACCTACAATCGTTCAACCCACCAACATCGTTTGTCAAGTTTTATTTTTGATTTTATTATATAAGTCATTGAAATAAAATGATACTGCTGCAATTTGTGATAACTATCTTCAATGATGGAATGACGCCATTGTTGTCATGTGGAAAATCTACATCTACCATGTCTTCGTGTCGTCTGCAAATCAGATAGCTTTTTGAATGCTGAGGCATACGTGGATCGCGTCCACAAGGACGTACAGTGAATGTTGAGGCATATGTACATACGATTGTTCGCGCGAATCGTCCTTGTGGACGCGATCCACATATGCCTCAGCATTCAAAAAGCTATCTGATTTGCAGACGACACGAAGACATGGTAGATGTAGATTTTCCACAACATGACAACAATGGCGTCATTCCATCATTGAAGATAGTTATCACAAATTGCAGCAGTATCATTTTATTTCAATGACTTATATAATAAAATCAAAAATAAAACTTGACAAACGATGTTGGTGGGTTGAACGATTGTAGGTTGAAGTAAGGAAATAAATTGCTACATGACATAATATTGACAATTCAATCTTTCTTAGGTTGTCAAAACATTATGTTGTTAATATACTGAATCTAATTCAACTAGTTATCTAAACAAAAAATGATATCATCATTAGAGATGGGAAGTTCGGATCACTTTACTGATTCGGGTCAGTCGTTCACGTTCACTGCCGCGACCCGTTCAAAAAGACCCGTTCAATTGAACGGTTAATTTTCTATAGCTTTCCTATAAACAAGCAAAAAAAAAAAAAAAAAAAAAGAGGCCCACCACAGTTGATGTGTAAAGACAGTAAAAACAGGGGTTGACCCCAGTTGATGAACGGGTCAAATGAACGGGTTTTTTGAATAAATGTGATCCGGATCACTCGTTCACCTAAATGACCCATTCAATTCGAACGGGTCATGACCGAACGACACATCTCTAATCATCATGAGGGGAGCAATAACTCCACAAGAACGATTGGCTCTAACTTTGAGATTCTTGGCATTAGGCGATTCATTTGTTGGTTTCCAATATCTATTCAGAATCTCAAAAAAAGAAAAATTCTACAATAATTCCAGAAGTTTTGATGACCTAATCAAAGAACTTAACACTGTCTCACAAAATTGACAGTCTTCTTTAAGGAAATTAGCCATAAATTGAATCAAATACTAAATTGCTGCCCATTTTAAACTAACTATGCTCATACACATGACAAAACAAGATTCTCCAAAAGATTAGCTTCAAGATTTACCTTCAAGGGAATACTGGTTCAAAGTTTGTATAAATCTCTTTATAGATAGCCTAGCTATCTAAAACATATAATATCATATTGAAGATTACAATTTTAATTAACAACTCTTGATAACATGAAACAAACACAAGATGATTTGATAGCCACAGTAAAATAATATTTGAGCTATACTTTCTTGTAGGAACCCTGTAGAGAAGCTTTTTTCACTTAAATTATGCAGTTCTAAATTTGTCAATCATGATACAAATTAAATATTCCATGCATGTTTCTATTTAAATATTTGACAATCCACATATCCTACAAAATTACAAAAATCCTACAATTTACAATTAGTTATTGGATCACAATTTGATTTGTCATTCAATAACCTAATTCATTGGAATTAGGTTATGACGCCTTCAATGTTTACGTTTTGCCTCACCCGTATGGCAAAATCGCGTCCACACGTACATTCAATGCTCGCCCGAGGCGCCTTTGAGCACGCCAAAATACCGACAGGGTTCCGGTTCGCCCACATGCCTCAGTGAACAGTGTCCGCTGAACATCCGAACATTGTAGCGAGATTCGAAGGTGAACTTTGGGAGCGCGCCTAATTGTAGCGAGATTCGAAGGTGAACTTTGGTGTCACATTGTAAAAATTTCATATCAAAATCCTTAGCATAATCAATCATTCAACTTCAATTTATTTTGTACACTTAAATAAATTTAATCAACCGTCAAAATATTAACCGTTATATTTTTATATGATTTTGTCATTGCCATCTCGATCATACTGTTAGCTGTTCCAAGGAGGATAATAAGGAGCTTCTCTTTGTCTCAGAAACAGAGTAACGGCCAGCAACAGTCACAGTTATTCAAAAGTATTCTTTGAGTATCTATAGTGAGGTCCACGTTATAATGGTAGTGTACGATTTGCAATAGTGTTGCTATCCTTGTCTCGTTCAACAAATGTAAAAGAGTTAGGGGTTAGTTTTTATTTAGGTTATATTTAATAATGTTTTATTAGGATAGGTTAGGTTTTTGCTTTAAAATTGCAATATGCTAGAAGGGGCTAGGGTCTAGGTGGAGTTATGTTTTTTGATGTTTCAAAGCACAGAATTACAAGGAGTTTTATAGGATTATTATAGGAGTTTTCTCTGTTTCAAAGGTGAAAGGATAGGTTAGGCGGTTAGGATTTTGCTTTGAATCACATGTTTGTGAACATGTTCATGAAATGAACCACATGTTTGTGAACATGTTCATGAAATGAACCACATGTTTGTGAACATGTTCATGAAATGAACCACATGTTTGTGAACATGTTCATGAAATGAACCACATGTTTGTGAACATGTTCATGAAATGAACCACATGTTTGTGAACATGTTCATGAAATGAACCACATGTTTGTGAACATGTTCATGAAATGAACCACATGTTTGTGAACATGTTCATGAAATGAACCACATGTTTATGTTTTGTTCTAAAGATGACGAATAAATCCAAAGTATTAAATGTGAAAGGTTTGGAGGTTAGGTTTTATTTAGGTTATATTTGATAATGTGCTATTAGGATAGGTTAGGTTTTTGCTTTGAAATTTCAATATGCTAGAAGGGGCTAGGGTGCAGTTAGAGTTATGTTTTTTGATGTTTCAAATGTGAAAGGATGGGTTAGGGGGTTAGGATTTTGCTTTGAAATCTAAATTATTAAATGTGAAGGGGTTAGGGGTTAGTGGTTAGGTTTTTTCTGGATTATATTTAATAATGTTCCATAAGGTTAGGTTAGGTTTTTGCTTTTAAATTGCAATATGCTAGAAAGGGCTAGGTAGAATAATGCTTTTTGATATTTCAAAGGTGGATAGATAGGTTAGGATTTGGCTTTGAAATTGCAATATGCTTGAAGGGAATAGAGTTTTTTCAAATAGTTATGTTTATTGATGTTTTAAATGTAAAAGGGGAGGTTGAGGGTTCGGATTTTGTTTTGAAATGACAATATGCTGACTTAGTTATAGTGTTTTTTAACATCAGTTAAAATAACAACTGTTATATTTTATTATTATATTTTTCAAAAGTACTCTTTCTTTTATTAAATAAAATAATAATAAATTGATTATTATATTGAATTTAATGATAAATCATCATTGGATAATAATATCTTCATCAAATAGAATGACGATTGGCTCCAGTTACAGTGCTCGGTAACCATCATCACAAAGAACGTTACATTCAAAGATCTGACTGAATGGAACGGGAAAAACCCGTTGCTAACGCATGCGCGATACGGTGCTGTCTGTGACAAGGAGTGGTTTGTGGATAATAAACTGTTCCAATACTCTGTTACAGAATGTAGTATCTGTTCCATTTCCAATTTCCAAATTATTAGTATGGAAGTTTTGAATAAATATTAGCCTACAACTACAAGCACTACAGACCTTCACCTTCCAGTCTTATGTTTAGTTAGGACCTTATTATGTGATGAAAATGTAATTTTATTTAGTATTATACTGTTGAGTGTTTTTCGAATGAGTGATAATTGAGTTTCTTATCTAAAATATTGAAAAGTGAATCTATAATAAATATTATCCTCTTGCAATAATTGCTGTAATAGCCAGTCTTGAGCTGTTCTTGAAGGTAAAGCTAGTTTTCTTTTAATTCTCTATAATAGAATGTTTATGCAGTCTGTTGAGATTTGATGTATTTATTTTTACACTTATTCTTTCTTAAATGTATTTTTTAAAGGTAGGCTAGTTTATAATACAAATACAGTAAAGCTAAAGTTTATCTGATAAGCTCAATTTTTATGTTGCATGATTCAATTAGGCCTATTTAAATTGTGCCAGCAATTAAATTTTGTAGAATTTGGACAGCAAGGATTACAATTTTCAACTGAAGCTTTCAGTTGGGTACCTATTGAATTTACGTATAGAGATTTAGTGAAAGACTCCAATGTTGGCCATGAAATGTAACTTTTATTCAGAAGACAAAATATTCCAATAGAGAAGTAAAAGTAAAGAATAGAATTGATGTAATTTTTTATAATAATATACAAAAACCATTTGAAGTAAATGAAAGGTTAGTCAAATTTGTAGGTTAGAATTGGAGTGCAAGGATGGTAATCTATTTAAAACTCTTATTTATTTATTGGATAGAGCAAACAATACAATAGTCGGTAGAGAAAAAACAGGCTAATTTTTCAAATCCAATCAAATTTTATTCACCAATTAGCCAACAACAGTTTTACATGAAAATTAATAAATAATTTGTAGTTAAATAATTGGCGTGGCTAGAAAAAGAAATCTTGTGCTCTAGCATCTATTGCCTAAAACTTCTTCTATTTCCTAATTTTGTCTAATTGTCCAAATATTATGTAGGTAAGGTATGTCCATTTCAATTTATACACTAAATGATCAATCTGAATATACAAATCAGAATAAAACAAACAATTGATATGAAATTCAAGTCAAGTCGCACTTCATACAACAAATATTATTACTATTTTTACACGAGTAACTTGAGCATGAAGAGTAACATAAACTACATTCTACTTGGAATTGTGCTTTAGTAAACTAGTCTTATATCCTGCTTAATTATAATCTTTCTATTGCTTAAAATTTCTGAGAAAGTGCACTATGTGGGTGTCTGTCAATAAATCTTTATGATTTAAATAGGTAGTTCTTCTTCAGATGAATATCTTTCCAAATGGCAATAAAATATGGTACATCTTTTTCCAAATGTATGAATCTACAGTAATCAATTGATCGCTTGGAAAGATCATCAAAAAATCATCTGGTTTGTTCATACTAATTTAAAACTCACGTCACTTCTAGAAAAGCTCATACACTGCAACCTATGGGAGTAAAATAATATACATCGACTTTTTGTGATAAACATTGATCAGTACGGTACTGTATGGATTTTAAACCTACACAACCCATACCAAACCTAACTAACTTGAGTGTCAGAAGCTATAAAATTATTTCAATTTACTTCCCAAAGTGCTATTCCCAACAACTTTTTTCCTCTGCGCGGCTAGAGCCGTCGCTAAGGGATTGCGCCTTTAGTGAGCAATCGTAGAAACCAATTGATTAACAACTTCTAAACTTGAATTATTCTTCTTTATAGAATGGAGTGCAAGAATATTCCGGCTAAGTTCCATCGTGAAAGAGTTGGCGTTGCATCTAGTGCAGATGCTCCATTCACCCATAACAAGATCGAAGGTAAAGGTCTAATTTGTTTTTCATTGAACATCACCATTATAACGCAAGCTGCAAATGTCATGTTGAATATTATAAGATTCAGTGTAGGCTATAACAAATGTAAAAATTATTGATCACATGACGCTAGTGTTCACGCGCATCTCAAGTCTACTATCCAAAGATCTGAGCCAGCTGGGGAGAGGACAATAACGCTGGAGACACACGAGGTCTGCTATTTCTTCACAGTGAATGATTTAATAGAATCAACAGTTTGCAATTGAATAATCACATTTTCTCGAATTTCAAGCTTATTTTCAATTTTAGGTGAAAATGTTACTGAACATTAATTGTAGAGATTTTTATTCTCAATCTTTTCCATTTGAAATTTTATCTGAAGCCTGATAATTGGGAATCTAAAATCAAACTTAGCATAGATGGGGCGGAGCTCCTGAAATTGCTACAGATATGGGACTTGTGGCAGTTGATAGAGCTTATCGATGACTATTTTTGGTATAAACTTGATCGTGAAATACGAAAACCCCTGTTTTTTAAAACATTTTCGCCATTTTAGCCGCCATCTTAACTTGCAGTTGATCGAAATAATTGTTCGTGTCGGATCCTTACTTACTTGTTACTTGTTCAGTCTTCGCCACAGTCGGTGACCGGGGAATTGTCAGTATTTCCTCATGCTTGAGGAGGTCAGTGAATGTTGTCAGCCGCACGTCCTGCCAGATGCTGATAGGTGTGGTCCCGGATGTACTCTGACAGCGCATAATACGGCCTGGCTGTCAGATAATGCTTCAATGCAGCAGAGAAGAGCCTTTCGTCTTCCAGGCTCCCGCATAAGCTGGTGAGCTTTTATATTTTTTCAGTCGGTGTTGTGGAAGGTACCTCTGTTTTTGGAATTCCTTGTTCTGTATCCATGCTTGTTGCCCCGCTGTTGTGGTTTAGCTTTCCTTGCCAGAATCGTTGCTTCCAGGATGTACAGAGAGATCACGGTGAGTAGTTTGTATTTTTTGACTAGTGGTCTACAGTGCTCTGTTATGTTCATTCCAAGAATAGTTCTAAGTGCTCTCTTTTGTAGTATTAGTATTTTGTTGAGATGTATTTGTGATGCTGAGCCCCAGGCCACTATGCCATATCTCATGTGTGAAGCGAACAGGGCATGATATGCAGTTAGTGCTGTCTTTTCACCTGTTATACTTGTCAGGCGTCGAATTACATAGATTGCAGACGATAACTTCTTACTTAGTTGTTCAATGTGGGGCTGCCATGTTAGGTTCTGGTCGATGATGATTCCCAAGAATCTTGTATGTGAGGTTTGGCTATTTGGGGAAACTTCCAGGCTATTGTTTGTAGGTTGGAATTTTATGTGTACTGTTTTCTGTTTATTTATAGTGAGGTCCAGTCTATTGCATTTTTGAGTGGCTTCTTTCAGTGCTTCGACTGTTACATTTGGCTCCTGATTTTTATGTGGTACAAGTATATTAGTATCATCCACAAACAGTAAGTGATGGTCTAACTCGACATATTGAGTTCTGTTTGAGAGGTAGTCCTCCAACCATTGGAGAGCTCTTCCAGTTACATTGAGATTACTCAGTTTCTGTTTCAAATTTTATAAGTTTAAAAAAAAATTCTATCTACTCATTGACTTACGTTAGGTATTCATTTTCTATTTAAATTTCATAAAGTTGGAACCTACAAAATTCGGAAATCTCAAACTCACAACAGATTTTTATTATCTACTATGGCTAATTGTATCTTAGTCAACTTGAAATTTTTTGATCAAGATCTTAATACACTAGAAATAATGAGGAGTTCACTATTGTCCTAATATTGCAGCTATTATAACTCAATATCAGGGCACCGAGCTTCGCACGTTGTTTATTGATAAACAAGACACAATTCTTTAAAACGATTGGGGAAGGATTAATATGCACAGCCCAAAACTGTTTCTTCCCCGAATTTTGATTCATACACTATAAATAGTCCAAAAAGTAGGTTATGTTCCTAGCCCAGTCAATGAAGGTCCAAAAAAGCAGTTTCGATCCGAAAATTAAATAAAAGCTGAATTTCCTACCATCGATAGAACCCTCCTAGAGGGTCATTCTCCCAAAAGTCCCAAGAAATCCCCTTGGAGCTTTCCGCCCCAGCCCCCTAAAACATGAAAAATGCAGGTAAACACGGGAAATCAATTATCTCTGTAACCATTAATCGGAAACAGTTCTATTATATGCCATTCTATGCATCACATTATGGACTACAATATTTATGGTATTCATTTTTTCAATAAAATGAACAGTTTTCTTGATAAAATGATATATATGTAAACATTTAGGGGGTTTGTGATTTGATTTTTTTGTTTTCTTCGATTAACTTCGAAGCAAGTAGTTTTAAAGAAAAATGAGCCAAATAATCAATGTAGTCACTCTCATTTCAAATCCATTGATGTATATTGTTATGAATTTGCGATTCGATTTGACGCCGAGGAAGGGAAAACAATCAACACGGTACGGCGCGGCTGACTCTCTTAGCCATAGTAAACAGCAAACAGGAAATCAATTATCTCTGTAACCATCAATCGGAAAAAAATCTCTCATATGTCATTCGATTCGTTAAATTAAGTACTACAATATTAGTCGTATTCATTTCCTCAATAAATCTAACAGTTTCCTTGATAAAATAATATATATGTAAAAATTTAGGGGTTTTTCGATTTGATTTTTGTTCTCTCCGATCAACTCCAAAGCAAATAATCTTGAAGAAAATTAGACAAATAACTACTGTAGCCACATTGATTGCGAATCCATTGATGTATATTGTTATGTATTTACGATTCGATTTGACGCTGTGGAAGGGGAAACAGTCGACGCGGTACGGCATGGCTGACTCTCTTCACCATAGTAAACAATAAAATAGTAGGCCTACTGCTTTTTAAGTTGAATCTTATTCACACTATGGCGCACGAAACAATCTATTTTGTCTATTGTTTTGACATGCGATGAAACTAATTTTTCACATTTTAATTCTCTACATTCTCTAAAATCATTTGGTTGTTTTATATGTGCTAAATGGCTAAATCATGTATTCTATGACAGACAAAGATATTGTTTGCAACCGATAAAATATTCATACTATTACATAATAATTATTATACATATTCAAAATATGTGTGTATGATCATAATTCTATGCTAAAATCAATCATAAGTTATGAATGCCAAAAACTGAGATGAATCATAGATTACAATAGTGTTAACAGTGGCAATTTCCTGAAAAATCATAGCGTGCTGTGTTTGCTGTTTTCTACAGTTAATATTCTCCAAGCCAGGGTTGATAATATAGTTGAGCCAAATATATATGACGCCTGAGACATCAAAAAATTATACATTGGGCTTGTTGAGTTGAAAATTTCTATGATTCTCTCTGTAAAGTAGCTTATCTTCCGTTCTTCTAGTTGAATCTACATATGATAATTCAGTGGACTCTAAAGATGAAAGCCATGCAAACATACAAATTAAGGAAGAGTAGGCTATGCATGCATGAAAGGTAGGAAAATCATGAAAGTGTTTCACATTTAAACACAAAGTAGCCTACCGTATATTTTTGTTAACATATAGATTTTTCACCTCCACTCGCATCTTGTCATTCATTACACAAGGGCCTTAATGTGATAACTTTATAAATGGGAGTAAAGCATGAGCAGAATCATACTGGAATGACAAGGTTGGCAGAAGCTTTTCTTGATGTCGATTGATGCTGATTGATATTGATTTTGATTCGGGCACCACAAGAATATATCATTTTCTATTTGAAGCATTCAAATTGAATCTATTGAACATGATTTCTTATGACTTGGCATTCACAGATTTAGTTGGGTGAAGCTATTTGAAAAATGTACCTGATTATCAATTTCATGGTTTTTATACCATTCTAGTTCATTGTGATCATTGAAGGGTTGAAGTGATCAGTTAGTTCAATTAAATTCTAGTACACACAAGTATTTTGTGCTTATAATGGGCTCTTCTTTATTTTCTATCGATGTTTTGCTCCAGTAGAGAAAATTGAAAATGTTGGTTTTACATTTTATAAGCTTCATAAATAATATAAATTAATGGTAATTACGGTATTAATTGATGTTGATTTTCATTGTACCTTATCGCTTTGTATCAATGTTACATGCACTGATTGCAATTCATCACTATTCTCTCAAGAATTAGTTCTTTTATGAATTTCATGATCTGAAAATTGAAATTTAAATGCTATTTGGATGACGTTCACATTCCACTGGTTTTTTTACAATAATTGTTTCGTTGGAGAGTGAGGCAGTTCAATCCATTTGGAAGTAAAAGCAAATCACAGTGCGATTTGAACAGTGGATGGTAACTTTGAAATTCAGTTGCTCAATTAATTTCGGCTTGATACTATCATTTGTAATTTGAGTTGATTAGAAATATGCATTGTATATAATGTTTATATTTCATTCTGACTAATCTTCTATCACAGTCTCAATCTTCTATCACAGTCTTCATAAAACATGATAATCCTAAATACGTTGATTACCTTAAAGATGTAGCTTATCTTACGTCGAGCAATGTGCAATACAAACAATTTTCATTAAACTACTATTATGATGATCATTGGAATGTCTGTCTGTGATTGAGAAAAAGTCATTTTATGAGCCTTGAAATTCGCACCTAGAAAAAGTTGCATTATTACTAGAAATTTTGCTATTTTTACTATTTATTATAGGTTTTGTACATTGATTTTTGTGATTATAGAGATCAACTACTTTATTCTGAATCACGATAAAGATACTTTCTGTGTAGTTGAGAAGTTGATATTGTGGTAATTATTCATATTGAATGAAAAAGACTAAGAAATTGTCAAAAAACCACAGAGTTTATCAGAGATTGACAATGGTGTAATAACCGAAACCGGTCTTTCTAATTATCAATAAATCAGTGTTTTTTTTACAATTTCTTAGTATTTTTCATTCAATACGATAAAGATAGATAGGGAAATTGTGAGATGGGGATAACATCCATAGTTAAATTTACATAGCATCAATTTGAAAGCTCTGATAATAATGATTTGAACGGAACTGCAATTCTGGCTTGGTATTGCCTCTTCATATTCAGTGAGAATAGAAAGCTTCAGAGTAATTCGTTCTCACTATATGTTATAATATTGGTAATATTTGTTAATATTTGAACCGAATGTGCAACAAATTAATCTACTTTCAGCTTGAAATTTTTCAAATTATCAGGAGTACAGTGTTATCATACAAAAAAAATAAAAGGGTATGCCTACCCTTTTATTTTTTTTGTTCACTTGATCTGATGATATTCATTCCATTATCAAGTGTTTAAATTATAAAGAGTGATGAAACAAGAAAAAACACAAGAAAAGCTATGAAAAGAAATTTTGAATCTTCATTTTTCACAAAATAAGGATAAGATGAAGGATTCGGACACATAATATATCATGAAACTTCATTGAAAAACATCAATATCTGAAACTAGAGTTATCAAATTGTGATACCTCTGACTCGAATTGAGAAGGCACACTTCAAATTAATATAATAAATTCAGTGAGCAGACAACGAAATCCTGATTTTTATCATGAGCATGGTTGAATCAAGAAAATTATAATATTATTTTAGAGTATTGAAGTGAAAATCTAGATACAACGCATGTCAAAACAATAGACAAAATTGATTGCTTCGAGCGCCATAGTGTAAATGAGATGCAATGTAGAAAGCAGTATTATTCTGTTTACTATGGTGAAGGGAGTCAGCCCTGTCGGCTGTTTCCCCTTCCACAGCGTCAACTTGTATCGCAAATACATAACAATATACATCAATGGATTCGCAATGAATGTGGCTACAATAATTATTCGTCTCAATTTTATTTAAAATCATTTGCTTCTATAAGTTAATCGGAGAAAACAAAAGATCAAATCGAAAAACCCCTAAATTTTTACATATATATTATATTATCAAGGAAACTGTTTGATTTATTGAGGAAATGAATACGACTAGTATAATAGTCCTTAATTTAACGAATCGAATGACATATGATAGATTTTTTTCCGATTAATGGTTGCAGAGATAATTGAATTCCTGTTTGCTGTTTACTATGGCTAAGAGAGTCAGCCGCGCTGTACCGTGTCGACTGTTTCCCCTTCCACGGCGTCAAATCGGATCGAAAATACCTAACAATATACATCAATGGATTTGCAATGAGAGTGGCTACATTAATTATTTGGCTCATTTCTCTTTAAAACTACTCGCTTTGAAGTTAATCGAAGAAAACAAAAAAATCAAATCGCAAACCCCCTAAATTTTTACATATATATTATTTTATCAAGAAAACTGTTCATTTTATTGAAAAAATGAATGAAACTAATATTGTAGTACATAATGTAACGAATCGAATGGCATATCATAATACTGTTTCCGATCAATGAGTACAGAGATAATTGATTTTCCGTGATTACCTGCATTTTTCAACTTTGAGGGGGGCTAGGGGGGAAAGCTCCAAAGGGATTTCTTGGGACTTTTGGGAGAATGACCCTCTGGGAGGGTTCTATCGATAATAAGAGATTCAGCTTTTATTTAATTTTCGGATCGAAAAAACCTTTATTGACTGGGCTATCCATACACTTGAATTCAGGTCCAATTTCCAGTCCAAACATTTGAAAACAGGAAAGTTCCAATTTAGATTGTTTACAAACCAAATTGAATTAAAAATAACACTCACTAATTACTTAAAACTGTAAAATAATGATTAACTTCGAAAATTCGGATATACTTATATTTAGAATGATATACCATGTTATATTCAGTTATTTCACCTTTCAAACCCTTAAGGTTTCTTTATCTTTCAGGTCGTGTTTATATTTTACAGCTGGCGGCTATACGTCAGTCTATAAATTTCGGGGATAAGATAATTTGAGTACATTTTTTATAAACTGCATATTCTGAAAATTCATACCAAGCACATCTGTTTGATACCTTTTTCATAAGATTTGTTCTACTAGAAGCCATGATATAAATAAATAAATAAATAAGTTTTATTTGTCATAAGGGCCATGCCCCTTACAAAGAGTTGTACACTAACAATACATAAATTACAATTACAACATCAACACAATTGATCAACTCCTCTTCGAATTCTGGATAACACTATTGAAATGAAATAGTTTGATGTAGACTCCTTAAAAATAACAAGAACACAGATTTAAAGCTACTAAAATATCATTGATTGTATATGGGGGAGTAATTTTACATGTCACCGTGACATAAAAAGCTGTACTAGTAAAACAATACACTATCTTTCAGATATTGAATATTGACTAGACATTACAACAAAAGATAAAAACAGTAGCCTGCTCCTCAAAAGCACCAACAACTTTTACTACAACTTTATAAACAACCTGTAAAACAACCCTTCAGTTCCAACAATATTTGTGATTATTAATGAACAATTACAATGATATTGAAAAAAAAATAAAAGATCATCTCGTAGTCTCTATGATGTAATTTCGCACGTTAATCGCATTAGCAATATATTTGTAAATATATCTTATTTTATCTGGTTTTACATTTGAAAGGAGAACTAGAGCTTTATCTTCATAATTAACTATGTTTGCTACATATTTATTCAGAAACTGTTGTCTTATTTCTACATACATCGGGCAGCGTACAAGAACATGAGTGGGTGTTTCGTCCTCCCGCATGTTACAAAGTGGGCAGTACTCAGTACTATCTATGTAAATTCCATGATTCTCTAGATAAAGGTAAAAACCAAACTTAGAAGCCGTTCGTAGCTGTGTAAAACATCTTATATATTTAAATGGTGTCCTCATTCTAAGCTGGTCGCCAAGAACAAAATTGGGATTTAAAACCTTCCAAAATGGGAAAGAAATTGAATTAAATGCTTCCTGTTTGTCTACTTCGTACAATGCTAAACCATGCCTACTTACAATATCCCATTTCATCCTACTAAGTGATGCTACCAAATTTCCTTGTTGGTTCAAATCAGTATTGAAAAAGGCGAAATCTTATTGATTCTTTACCAAATTCACCCAGTTGAGACTATTTCTGTTTTGATAGAAATGACTTCCTGACAAAATTATAAGTTTTCTAAGGCAAATCTTTGGGTACCTGTCTTCTGGCATGTTTAATATTTTTATCAACCATGTTAAAATGTTGAAGATGATCAAATTAACTATTTTTACTCTTCCTGTCTCCAAACGTAATACCCAGCTCGGTGTACGTGTGCTTAAAAACAATAGTCTTTTGAAAAACCAGAGTTGAACTTTCTCTACTTGCTCAGCACATGCCAAGCCCCATAATCCCGCCCCATACACCGCCGTCGGAAGGACTACTGCTTCAAACAGTTTTATTTTGCTATCCCATGAATCCGAACGAGCGTTTCTCAAAACCTGTAGCATTACTTCGCTGACCTTTGGATTTGGATCTTATAGATGAGCAGTGTACATTGAAACGACCTGAAGAGCTAAACTCCAAGCCCAAGTATTTATATCTATTGCAGACCTCTATTTCATCGCCCTTATAATAGAAGGGTCTGTTTTTTCTCAACCTTCCTTTATGAAATGGAATTATCTTGGTCTTGGTCTTGACCCTCAATTTCAGACTTTCACAGTAATACTAGCATTTTATTTTGTTTCTCATGTCGGAAGGACTGTCTACAAGGATGAAAATGTCATCCGCGTACAAGAGAATTAGAAAAACATTCAAGTTATTTTTGATAAAATTAAAATGAATAAATAAAATTGAATTTTAAAATATAAATTTAAATTTAATAACTTTTACCATAAAAATTAGTCATATGAATTTAAACATATGTCAGTTTTATATCAATTAGTAAACAGTTATTGAATTTTATTTATTTATTTTGGCTAAAGTGCACGTCCAGTGCCAACATACCTGTCATCAAATTTTTGGTTGGGATCGATTTAGTATGTTATTTTGAGCACAAAATCACAAAAATTAAACTGCGCTCACTATTGTTTTTGAAATAAACTAAGTTCAAAGTAGCAGAACTTTACATGCATTTAACCTATAAGTAGCAACCATAAGTAGCTAAGGTTAGGAAAAGCTGTAGGTTAGGAAAAGCTGTAGGTTAGGAAAAGCTGTAGGTTAGGAAAAGCTTTATGTTAGGAAAGCTTAGGTTAGGAAAACTCAGATTAGGAATATCATAATTTGATGATTTCAATAATCAAAATAGCTGCTACTCATAGGTTAAATGCATGTAAAATTGTGCTACTTTGAACTTAGTTTATTTAAAAAAAACAATAGTGAGCGCCGTTCAATTTTTGTGATTTTGTGCTCAAAATAACATACTAAATCGATCCCAACCAAAAATTTGATAATAGGTATGTTGGCACTGGACGTGCACTTACACCTTTATTTTAGAACCTGAAGATGGTTTTAGAACCGAAACTAGTTTTTCAACTATTTTAAGTTTTTTAATAAATAAAGGATGCTACAAGTTTTATTTTGTTTTATTAATTTAAAAGCAGCCCATTTCAAGAAGTGTTTTATAAAATGGCTAATCAACCCTATTACATAAAAAAGTGGAAATATCTTTTATTGAAGATGGCTAAGGTAAAAGAAGACATATCATTCAATAAGGTATGTTTAAAGAAGAGAATTATTCCTAAATATATTCAAATAACAACTAAATCTAAATCTATAGCTGCCTTGAAAACAATAAATACAGCAAAACGTATTTGGCTTAAGGAAGAGATAAATTATTTATACTCAAAACTTAGAAAGCTTAAAGTAGAAGAAAAGATAATACATACACAAATAAATGAACTATTCCATTAGGAATCGATCGAAGAATTTGAATTACAAATTAAATCTTGGATTACTCCATACATTGAAAAGAAGAAATTCATACATTTGAAAAAAATAGAAATGCTAACCTTTGAACAAAAGAAAAATATTGACTCAAATCAATATTATAAAATTGATGAGTATGAATCATTTGAAAAAATGAAGAATTTAACAGATATTGAGTTTAATAAGAAAGAGAATGAATTACTTTCAAAAGCTTCAAAATATAACGTCAATTTGGATAATAAAACGAATGTAATTGAAGAACAACTTTTTGATATTGAAACCTCAATTAGATTCAAGAAGAGAGAGATCCAAGGTACTTTGAGGAACAATTTTGCGCAGGAACTCGGAAAAGATAACAATCTTAAGAAAAAAGAAATTTTAGTAAAAGCAAAAGAAGATATGAAAATTATTAATTCAATTTCAAAAAAATTAATTAATGGAAAAGCTATGATAACAAAAGCAGATAAAGGAAACACTACAGTTATCATTAAAGAAATAGATTATAATGATAAAGTAGAACAATTTATTAGAGAAAATAAATTTCTAACTTTAGGAAAAGACCCAACTAAAGAATACTGCAAAAATATAAATAATATTATATCAAAATGTGGAACTATTTCTAAAATAGATCAGTTTAAAATGAAAATGAAAATGAAAATGATTGCCTCACCAATTTTTAGAGGTCAACCTAAAATTCACAAAGTAGGTATACCTATAAGACCTGTGGTAAACTATAGAAATGCTCCAACTTATAAAGCTTGTAAATATCTGAATAAAGTACTTCCTCAAAAAATAATAATAAATGAAAATTATAATGTAACAAATTCTTACCAACTAGTTCAAAAAATCAAGGGAATAACTATTCCAAGTCACGCAATTTTGCTATCATTTGATGTAGTCAACATGTATACTTCTATCCCAACTAATGAAACTATTAACATTTTAAAGCAAAACTTGATTGAAAATGATGTGAACAGTAATGAAATAGATGATTTAATAGCATTAGCAAAAACATGCATAGATCAAAATTATTTCACTTTCAATGACAAAATTTATAAGCAAAAGGAAGGTTTAGCTATGGGATCACCATTATCAGGATACCTTGCTAACATATATATGAACAATTTGGAAAAGTCTAAAATTATGAATGATAATAATAATCCTTTGAGAGAAAATATCATTTATTGGTATAGATATGTTGATGATATAATATGCTTATACAATAATAATAATGATGAAACACATGAAGATTTAGAAAAATATTTAAACTCAATTTCACCATCTATAAAATTTACTATGGAAGTTCAAAAAGAGAAAATAAATTTTTTAGACTTGGAAATAAGTAAGAGAAATGAGAAACATAATTTTAATATCTTCAGGAAACCCACGCATACAAATACTCTTATTCCAAAAGACTCTAACCATCCATGGCAGCAAAAAACAGCAGCATTCAGATCAATGATTTATAGATTGATAAATATTCCTATGTCAAAAGAAAATTATGAAAAAGAAGTGAAAATTATAAAACATTTTGCAGTAACAAATGGATATGATACCAAATTTATTGATAAGATGATATACAAGCAAAAATATAAACAAATTAATCCACAAAATGATAGAAATTCAGAAAATAAGGAATATATTTGTGTTCCATACAACACTAATACAACACACCATAAGGCAATTAGGAAGACATTTACAAAACAATTTTATTTAGGATACAAAACAACAAATAATGTTTTTAATTTAATAAAGAAGATTTCTAATAAAAAAATACAACAAGAACAATTTAAAAAATCATGCGTTTATAAACTGGAATGTAGTAATTGTGAAAAATTTTACATTGGTCAAACACGTAGATGTTTTCAAAAAAGGTTCAATGAACATATTCAGGCTTTAAATTCAAAAAATACTACTCAAAAATCAGCGTTTGCTGAACATTTAATTGAGAATAATCATAATTATATCAATATAAATTCTAATATGAAAATATTAAGCATTGGTAGTGAAAGTAATAAATTGAATGTAAAAGAAGAATTTTATATCTATAAAACTGCAAAATTGAATAGGAATAATTTAATAAATATAATCCAATTTGACTTAAATAATCCTATTTTTGATAAAATTAAAATGAATAAATAAAATTAAAATTTTAAAATATAAATTTAAATTCAAATTTAATAACTTTTACCATAAATAATTAGTCATATGAATTTAAACATATGTCAGTTTTATATCAATTAGTAAACAGTTATTGAATTTTATTTATTTATTTTAGAACCTGAAGATGGTTTTAGAACCGAAACTAGTTGTTCAACTATTTTAAGTTTTTTAATAAATAAAGGGTGCTACAAGTTTTATTTTGTTTTATTAAGAGAATTAGAATATCAGTGGAATCATCTATAGGTATGCCAGATAAACCTTTCTCTCTAAAGTAATGTTCTATGTCTGAAATATACAAGAGAAGAGAAGTGGACTGATAGAATCCCCCTGTAAAACGCCTCTATCTACTGGGATAGATACATTCATATGGACCAGCTCTGCCTGTCTGTAAAGCTGACTAAGGAATCTTATAATCTTACCACTCACTTCCACCCTTCCCAACTTGTACCACAGATCATAATGAGGTACTCCATCGAATGCGGCTTCATAATCCACAAATAATGCATAGATAGTCTTATGTCAGAATTCTACATTTTGAAATAGTATTGAGTGTAAGACGAAGATGTTATCAATGCAGCCTCGACCTTTTCTAAACTCACTTTGTCCTTCTGGAAGAGCACCGCTATTTTCCGCCCACAACGACAAACGAATCTCAACTATTGTTGTAAGAATTTTCACAATTGTATTAATTAGGGTAATAATTCTATTTGTAAGGCTAGGCTCATTGGGATCTCCTTTTTTGCGTAGTACAACATTAGTATCTTGCACCACTCATGTGGTATTATTTGACTATTGAAAACCTTATTTAGAAGGTTCAACAAATATACTCTCCAACAATGTGGTAAAGCTTTATAGAACTCATTAATTACATCAGTAATTAATGAGAAGCCATGATATAAGGATTAGAATGTTCACCACGACGCCCCCCGCCAAACAACTTTAGAAATTCGTCCAATTTCAATTTAATGGAGATGAGCACATTTTTTAAAAACTTCATATTCTGAAAATACATAACGAGCACATTCATTTGATACCTTGCTCTTAAGATTTGCTTCACTAGTAGCCATGATATTAATCTCAGACTGTTCACCACCACCCCCCTCGTCATTATTAAACTCGGTTTCACAGTGAGGGTGATCAGCACATTTTTTTCAAAGTGCATATTCTGAGAGCACATTTTTTTGGTACCACTCTCAAATCATTCGCTTGAGTGGGTGAGGCTGGCTTGAAGCTGGCCCCTTTTCAGGGGCTTTTTTTAGGACAAGGGAATGAGCACATTTTTTTTAAAGTGCATATTCTAAGAGCACATTTTTGGCATCATTTCGAAAGTATTCGGTTGAGTGGGTGGGGCCAGCCCCACCCATTAAATGTGCTTTTTTAGGACAATGGAATGAGCACACTTTTGGAATGAGCACCGATTGGCTAATTATCAGCTGATTTCTGAATGCCTACCCAATCAGTCAATCTGAGAGCTTCCTGCCCTGTTGACTCGTCTGAAAAACGTCTCATATGGCTTGGCTCTAAATCTTACGAACGGCCCGTTAATTCTCGGTTTCTTTCTCTCTTCAGTGATATCATTATGTTGGTATTAAGCGTCTACTTGATGCAGCCATTATCCTTCACTACTTACCGTATTCA
The DNA here is from genome assembly GCF_014356525.2 of Nilaparvata lugens. Lineage (NCBI taxonomy): Eukaryota > Metazoa > Arthropoda > Insecta > Hemiptera > Delphacidae > Nilaparvata > Nilaparvata lugens. The sequence goes on from NC_052510.1 coordinate 34,424,724, forward strand.
ATACAAACGATACTTTGATTACTCACGTTTCTTCATTTAGTACTTGGTACTCAAAATAAATGCATCTGATTTCCGGTAACCACACATTATGAAAATATTTTTTAGATTTATGCTGAACTTTTGCATTTTGCTTGCAAAAACTAATAACGCTACGTAACTAGCACTTAGCAGCAGACTCAAGTTAGGCGGCCATGTATGTGGTTCTATAACTCGACAAAAATTGACGATCCGGCCGCATCGATCACAGGGCGTTTGGTGGGAATGATATTAAACTGTTCAGCTCTGTGAAAGTTGCCCCCCTATCGCTCGTCTGTGTCTTATGATATGAGATCGGAGTTTGAAAAAGATTACCCTGGTATAATCCTGCTTACAAAGAATAATAATTCATTCTCTCCAGCGACCACTCAACTTCCTATAGTGAGGTCCACGTTTTAATGGCAGTGTTTGATTAGCAATGGTATTGCTATCCTTGTCTATCATTCAACAAAACAGATAGCGCTATCTTTTTCTCGCTTTGCTCTGTTGCCAGATCGTCTTTTAACAATGTTGAATTAATAATAAATTTACAAAATATTCCATCTTCATCATTAAAATCCAGTATGAAATCATTGGAAAATATAATTTCATGCTTAATAAAATAAAATTGAATATTTTAAACAAGAATTGACAGTTAATATTATATCAATAAACCTGTATTAGCTACCGTCTATAGAAGGCATTGACAAGACAGAGGATCGGCAACGTTGTTTTGCTATCTTTATCCACTGCCATTATAACGTTGACCTCACTATAGAATGGTTGTGCATATCATAGAAAATATATGAGCAGTGATGATAAACGAAAGATGATGGGTGAGCTCATTAAGCTTACTACATCCAAACAAGAATTTCTTTCCTACTGTAATCACAACTTAAAAAATTTCATTCAGTTGGCAGTGTCAAAAGGGAAATCTTTATACAGTTTTTGGATATCTCATATTGTAGTTTTGTAAGTTTTAATTGTCTGTATTGTGAATATTTCATACATATATTGTTGAAAAATGTAATAGTGTGGAGCGTTTCGTGTGTGGTTACTTTGATTGTATCCCCACCGAAACCCCACTTCAGAGATAGAATCATTTGATACTTTTATTTTCCAAGAAGGATTTTGCCTCTTGTCTAATAAAAATATTCATCATTCTACTCTGGATCCTAAACTAACAAATTTACCATTTTCATTAAGTTGATAATGCGTTGGCAATAAATAAAATACATTGCATCTGATTACTTTTATTGAAAACTTTTCAAGTTTACAAAATAAAAGAATGTTAAACAATAAAATAGAAATTTATTACTACCAAACCTATTCTCAGAATTATGTTTTTCTTTTTAACAAGACCTAATTTTTAAAATAATAAACAAATTTTACTGATCTTCTCAAATAGATGAGATTAATTAAAATTTCTACTCACGTGAATTTACCCAAGTTTCCACTTTTAATTTTAATCACCTTAAAAATTTAAATTGACACTTTCAAAAGTTACATTAATAAACAAATTTTCTACTTTATGTTTAATTGAACAAATAAATGAAATAATAAGCTATTAATTAAAATTTTACCAATAAATGTGGAGCAACCAAATTTTTTGTTCTATCTTGTGGAAATCTCAGGTGAAAAAGGTACAGATCAAACAGGATATTTTATGAACTTCCTCTACCTAGAGCAACTAAATCTCAATGCTACTGAAATCTGAGTTATATAATTCAATGTATCAATCAAATAAAAGTTAAATTTTAAGTTATAATCTGGTTATTTAATTTGTACAATGTCAAAACTTTATAAAAAATTAAATAAACTATTGTTACAATTCAATCGAGTTCATTTATTCAACCTGATTTATTGACATTAAAAGGCGGCAAGTTTAAAATTTTGTTTTGGCGGTACAAGATCGACAAGTTCGAATTACAAAATCAATTCTCTCTCAAATTAACTTGATAATATTTAGTGTGACATTTTTCATTATTTTTCCTAACATTACAAGTGTTATATTGAGTGGATTTTTATGTAGTTGTTTTATCTGTGTATCTTATATTCTTTTGCAGGTTATTGAACTGAATGAACTTTGATTTTTACCTTGTGTTGAACCTTGAGCTTTTAGTGTGAGAATTGACCATGTTTTTATTGAATTTGCTAACTTGTTGCTTAGTTGTCGAAATTAAAGCAATTTTCGAGCATTTTTCAAATACAATTTCAATTTCATGTCGAAAAAGCTTCTGTATTTGGGAATTGTACAAACGTTGATTTTTTTGCAGCTTTGGCTTTTCCACTGAAAGTTATGCTCAACGCTAGTGGAAGGGGAATAATTTTCAGTGAAAAGGCCACAGTCCGAATTGAGATGTAACCAGAAAAACATCGTGTAACGGTGTGCGAGCCTCGGTCCTCTGAATGGGTCAATTTCCCATTCAGAGGGACAAATTGACAAATTTCAGTTATCAGTAATTTTTATCTATATAAATAGGAAATCAAATTTTATAGAGTTAGTAGGAGAAGAATCAGGAAATTATTTGTGCCTGTGAGTTCAAATATAGTGAGTTTTCTTAAATCGTATGTGAGTGTTTCTGAAGAGTCCAAGTTTGAATATTGTTAAAATGGTTAGTGCCAAACTCTTGTTGTTTTCTTATATAGCTCAAAATTCATAGAATGACCGAGGCCCAAACCTACAGTAGTTGCAGCAAGTTAGCAAGTACCTAAGTATTGAAATTAAAAATTGAATATGCCTTCTTGACCTAAATTGATTGCTGAATAACTTTGTTTTGTTTGAAAATTTGAAATGTGACATGATTTTATTTATTAGTTTTGATTAGTTTAATAAGCCTGAAGTTAAATTTTATTAATATTTTCCATTTTATTTCTTGACTCGTAGTTGCTAGTTGCTAAACTAGGTGACAATTGAATAATGATAATAATCTGTGCATTTGAATGAACGAACCCACTATAAGCTCCCAAACCAATCAAGGATTCAAAAGATATTTCATAGCAGTATAATTTTAGCAAATATTATTGAAGAGAAGAAACATCCCCTCGATATACCTCGCGCAGCAGTAGTATAATGTCTATCGAACCACATGTATTTTTATATATTTCATATTTTGGAAAATTAACTAAGTCATCATATAGAGAGATTCTCGGCTACATAATTTTATGTACGGTGTGAGTTGAAGAGGCTTATAAAACCCTCCACCGGTTACAAGAAATTTCATATATTCAATATTTAATAATTTCATCACTTATATGCCTTGTAATGAAGTAATAACAAATTTCATTAAAAGCTTATTATGCCTTGGTATTCTGCTGTTGTTTCTACTTGCTTTTTCTCCTGTTTCAGTTGAACTGGTTTGTTGCCGCTTCAACGGAACTTGCTATTATACCACACAACCTAGAACATCACCATCTAGTGATGTCATCTCTTAATCCAATGTCCATCACCATCATCATAAACCAGGCTCCATCATAGATTACTTCTGCTCAGACTTGGATCACCATGCTATAATAAGTCAATTGATAACATATCTGATATGTCAATAATCCTCATTTTTTAGTAAACCCTTGAGATTGAAGTGCTAGATGAATTACTTGAAAAGGTGACGGTCAACCCGAATTTATGTTTCTTGAATTATCTTTGTCCGGTTGTGAATCACCCAGCATTGTGCATGGGTTTTTGCCAGATCAATGCGAATGAAGTTTACCATAAAAATATTTTAAGGGACGGTTTCCGAGCTCGGGATTTAGCTAAGTTCTAGACTTTAAACAGCTGGAGTCAAAAAACTGGCTTTCTGAAACGGGGCCTCGTCGTAGTCCACGTTTAAATTAAACTTCGAAAAACTAGAAAGTTAAACACAAAATAAAATAACGAGTAAATTGTCTAAAGTTTCAGCTATTTTAATTATTTAGGAATGCTTCATTTAGTCAAGAAAAAACGTTACCAACATTTTAGAAATGAGAAAATAAATATCTTAAAAATGATGACTACGCTCCATTTCGGAAAGCCAATTTTCTGACTCCAGCTGTTTAAAGTCTAGAACTAAGCTAAATCTCGAGCTCGGAAGCCGGCCCTATAATTATGTCTCCTAGTTGCTTTACTTTCAAGTTACTGCCGTGCTACCAATTTTTCCTTAAACGGTTGGAATAGCATTTAACACCTATCACCTAAGGAAAGTTGTCGGCTCCAATAAAATAGATTCTTGATAAACTGTGAATGGATCTATTGCCTATGAATGAGAAATCCAGTTTTCAGAGCAAATTAACTTATAATCTTCAGATGAAAATTTTGACAAAACACAGAAATATACAAAGAACAATAACTTACAAGCCTAATGATTTCAGAGTTATTACGAACTAAAAATACTTATCTAGTTTACAGTTGAAACACAGTGGCTAATGGCTTGACAATACAAACCGCTAAATCTGACCAAAACAGCACAAAATTTTATATAAAACTCAATTTAAAACATTAATAAACGAAAATGATTTAGAGCAAAACTTTACAACACAAACATAGCCAGCCATTAGTTTCAGAAGAAGATCGAACAGGAAAAAGACACAAGTTGCCAGTCACGAAAGACAATGCCCTGTTCAATATCGATCTCCACAGACACGTCATCAAAAAATTATAACTTATAAGTTTAGAATTCACATTCTACATCTGTTCTCAATAAAACTTTATTTTGAAAATGTTATTTTAAATTTTTTATACATATTCTATTTAAATAAACTGTTTATCCAGTAATTTGTTAACCCTGCCTCGGTGACATTATGGAACAATGCAACAAACATTTACGATAATAAATTCTCCATCAAAAAGTTTATCCATCTATTGATAACTCTGACATTTACTATAAAGTTCCATAGATCTCGAATTGAAGATTCGATTCAAATGTGAGAAGAAAAATGTAATATTACAAATACCCCCCTCTTGACATAAAAAAATTTTACTGTTTGAAAATTTAAAGAAAAAAATTTACATTGACCCTAATGAAAATTGTTGAAATTTAAATTTGAGAACAGTAACAATTTTTTCTAGAAAAACATTACATGTCATCCAAAATTATTGAAAATTATTATAAAAATTCATCAATAGCGTTTGTTATATGTTTCCAAACAATATCTCAAAATATAGAATATCAATATTACTTTTGATTTAGCTTTATAATTTAAAGAAAAATATCTCAACAGAAAGTTTAATATGTAAAGAATAGTTTTTTGAAATTGCACATAAATTAATAGATAGAAAAATTTAATTTTTATTGCATAAAAAAAAATTTAGTATGTTGAATGAAAAATTTATTATTATTATTTTTTTTTTTTTTAAATGAATTGATGAATTGTTACATTTAATTTTCACATAAAATTTCAATAAATCAAAAAATGTTCATTTCTTTCACTATTGACGCGGTTGATTTTATTGATGCACATTTTGGAAAACAGTCCGTTAAGGCACTCAGTATGATTTTCAGTTAAGTGTGACTCCAATGTGATGACGTTAAGTGTTGGGCTGATCTGGATGCACGTAGTGTTGGGCTGATACTTGTAGTCGACTGATGCATATCAAACTCGATACAGGTGACATCTCAGTTAGCATTGCCTCATGCTTGTAGTAGACGGCTGCATTCCAAATTCAATACAGAGTCACATAAATTTGTATCATATTTGTAATTATACAATGTACATTTCAGGCTTGAAATGACAATGTAATTGTTTTTTGGAAAAGAGATAGACGCTGCATACAGGATTAATTTAGGTGAGGATTAATTTAGGTAAGGTTTGGTTTTTTGATATTTTCAGCTTTCAAGGTTTAGAGTTCTGCATACAGGAATAATTTAGGAGAGGATTTTTTGAATCAATTCTTTCATGATACTGTGACTGTTCTTCTGAATTCAAAGTTGTGAATGTGAACATGGATGGCAATTACCTCCAGGTAATGCAGTAGTGTTGAAGTTTGAGATACAGAGTCAGCAATAAGCATTGGCATTGCTATTGGCGTATGCTTTGGTGTCGGCTTTGGCATCGGCGTTAATATTGGCATTGGCGCAGGCATTGGCATTGGCATTGGCGCAGGCATTGACATCAGCACAGGCATCGGCGTTGATTTTGGTGTTGGCATCAGCATTGGCGCAGGCATTGGCGTAGCTATTGGCATTGATTTTTGTTGTTGGCATTGGCGCAGATTTTGGCATTGGCGTAGCTATTGGCATTGGCGCAGGCATTGGCGTAGCTATTGGCATTTTGGCGTAGTTATTAGTGTTAATATTGTTGTAGGTATTAGTGTAGGCATCAGCATTGGCACAGATTTTGGCATCAGCATTGGCGCAGATATTGGCTTCGGCGCAGGCATCGGCGTAGATATTGTCGTTGGCATCAGCACAGGCATCGGCGTAGATTTTGGCGTAGTTATTGGTGTAGGCCGCAGCGTTGATTTTGGCGTAGATATGTCACACTAGTTCGAAAATCACCCAAATGTTCTTAACACTCTTCATGGCGTTCACTTGTTGCTGATTTCGAGATTCACATGATAACTATTTCAATGTTAATGTCTGTGCTGTACCTGTTATCTTAAAATGCTTATAAACTAAGAAGAAAAACTTGATTAGGCTATCAATACAATCTAATACACATAAAAATTATTTTAAGTATCTATGAAATGGAAATTTGTTAACATCTTATTATACAGTCAGCAATACATAAATTGTGAAATATGGACATATCAATGATAAATTTAAAAAAAAAAATCATTCATTTATTCACTGTTCAAATATCAACATTTTAATCCATTCTTCAAAATAGAAATATAATTTCATAACACCCTGTATCATTATCAAAATTGTAAAAAACAAACATCATAACAACACAACAAAAATTTAATTTCAATACATATTTCAATAATTTTAGACATTTGGTCTTCTATTCAATCATTTCATAATATATTTGCATTTCATTATTATTTAATATAACATTTCATTTATAGCATGTTCATTTCACATTTATGATTTATCATTCAGGGTTTCAAAATTATTTAGTTTTAATTTTGTTCAAAAATTGTATAAAAAGCAAATTATTTAATATTATTAATCATCGTTTGTTGGATACTATAGTTTATTTCGACTCTTCAATGTTCTAAACACAAACTACATTTCATGACAAAACTTTACTATCAATCATTAAACAAGAAACCATTCAAAACATCAATAATATTTTGCTTCAAAGGCAAACAATATTCATAATTAATCATCATTTTGCATCTATGGCAATCAACATTATTAATCATTATTTTGCATCTATGGCAATCAACATAAGTAATCAACACAAAAAATATTATCTCATTACTGCCTCTCTAAGTCATAACCTCTGTTATTCCTTCTTTAGGCAATAATGGGTTTCCATCTCAAAAAACAATCACATACCAGCAAAATTCTAATCAACAAACCCCACTAAAAATTCTACATACACTCCAGCATCCATTTCAAACGATAATCAATCATATCAAAATTATAGAACAAACAGTTTTAAAATTTAAAAAAAATATCAATTACAAAACACTTTAGAAAAATTTTAGCCTTTAACTCATTTCAATTGATAATATAACACAACGTTTTAAATTAAACTATTATTTTTTAAAATAATTTAAAATTTAAAGACTGTATAATAAGTATAAACATTTCAAGATTATGATACAAAGATGATCAAGATGAAATACTGGGTAAATAAGTTCCCTAAAAAATACAAACAAGAGAAAAAGAAAACTGGGTAAATAAATTCCCTAAAACAATACAAAGAAGAGAAAGATTAATTAGAGCCTATCCTACATGTCAGTACTGAACTTTCATGAGGAAGTATATTTAATAAAATATACTACTATGGAATTTTGTAAATTCCAAGTATGACTCTAATTTGTTATAATTGTGAGCTATCACTCCCACAAAAACAACTGGTGAAGGAAAAAATGTTGACTATTGTGACTGGGTGGAAAGTTCCTAGATGTCTGTAAGGCAATGTGATAGCAGACTCTAGTATCGGACCACAAAAACAAAAGTATGCAAAAGGTTTTACAAACATTTGTTGTTGCAGTCATAAGGTTTTTATATCGCAAACAAGTAGGTCAGATAATCGAGTCCAGCCGTATGTGGTTCACGCCCACACCTCTAAAAAAAATCACACCTACTTGTCTACCAAAAATCCAAAGTATTGGACAGCAAAGAAAAAATAAAATGCAAAATGGGTTAAAAGCCCAGAAGAAAACTATAACCTAATTACATATGGCTTATGGCACGATATGCAATGAAAAATGAGAACATGGGACAAAATTGCTCTGAAAAACCTAATTACCTAATATAATACCTGAAAAAAAATAGACATGATTAAAATATGTAATACATGATGAAAAAATATACCACAAGCAAACAATTATTTACACAACAATGGATAGATTTTGGAAAAGTTAAGTTTTATCAACAATTAAAGATTAGGAAAATAAGCTACTATTTCAACTTCTAATATTATTTCAGAAAAAATACAAATTTATATGACTATGGACAAGATTGGTTAAGATATGTATCATAGAAGAAATTTACTGAATATTACACAAAGACAGGAAAGAATCGAAAATTGAAAAGATTAAGGGCCAAGAAAATAGGCTACAGGAAAGAAAAAAGACACAATTATGGACTCTTACCATACACTGCGTAGTGATTATGCTATTCTGAATCCCGGCATAACACAGGATTCCTAATCATTGTGTGTTGGGGAATACCCTTCCATCATGTGATTCACAGTTATCATCTTGTAAGTAAGCAACTTGAAACAACCTTTGAATACTAATACATCAATGGAAACTTTGCGTTTTGTTTTCTTCAATAGCATGATTTTATTCATGGGTTCATTTGTTTCAATAAAGCCGTTTTGCTTGCAAAAGTTGGTCATGTTCACTTGAGAATGCATAGCATACACCCTTTCAATTTTCAGTTGAAAGTTGAACTCATCAACTTGACTCAAAGCAAAATTCATTTTGTTCACATTTTTCCTAACCTCTACAGAAACCTGTCTCATGTAATCATTCACTTTGTTCATAGTTTTCCTAACCTTCAATGTAGCAATATTACTTTCATGATAGTTGACTTTCAGCGAAGACAACTCCCTACCTACTTCTTTATTCAATTCTACTATCTCATTAAGGTTGACTTTTTCAACAACAGTAACTAGGCCTACATTGTCAGAAACTTGAATGAGTTGATCTTGTAACTTAACACTACCATCATCCTGCTTCAATTTGTTTTCATCTTCATCTTCATCTTTCAATGTTTCATGTGCACTTTTCAATAGAAGGTTTATACTAACCTGCTCTAGTCTAATGCTAGTACATTCTTGCTTCATATCATCAAACCTAGCATTTTGATTTTTAAACATTTGGTCTAACTTAGCATTTTGCTTATCAAATTTAGCATTTAACTCATCAAATCTAGCATCTAGCTTATCAAACCTTTGTGTTAAGAATGCTATAAGATTCAGATCATTTTTAATGTTTGCCATTTTGTAATATGCACTGATTCATTAAAACTTGATCTCTCTTGAACCGACTTCCCACTCAGCAACAAACCATTCATAACCTATCAAGATATCTATCCACTAATAATTTCTATAACCAGGGATTTCATGGTGTACCATTTGGGACATATTTATTTTGTAATTCGGTCCCACCACAGGGGTAACATTTGCCGTGCTACCAATTTTTCCTTAAACGGTTGGAATAGCATTTAACACCTATCACCTAAGGAAAGTTGTCGGCTCCAATAAAATAGATTCTTGATAAACTGTGAATGGATCTATTGCCTATGAATGAGAAATCCAGTTTTCAGAGCAAATTAACTTATAATCTTCAGATGAAAATTTTGACAAAACACAGAAATATACAAAGAACAATAACTTACAAGCCTAATGATTTCAGAGTTATTACGAACTAAAAATACTTATCTAGTTTACAGTTGAAACACAGTGGCTAATGGCTTGACAATACAAACCGCTAAATCTGACCAAAACAGCACAAAATTTTATATAAAACTCAATTTAAAACATTAATAAACGAAAATGATTTAGAGCAAAACTTTACAACACAAACATAGCCAGCCATTAGTTTCAGAAGAAGATCGAACAGGAAAAAGACACAAGTTGCCAGTCACGAAAGACAATGCCCTGTTCAATATCGATCTCCACAGACACGTCATCAAAAAATTATAACTTATAAGTTTAGAATTCACATTCTACATCTGTTCTCAATAAAACTTTATTTTGAAAATGTTATTTTAAATTTTTTATACATATTCTATTTAAATAAACTGTTTATCCAGTAATTTGTTAACCCTGCCTCGGTGACATTATGGAACAATGCAACAAACATTTACGATAATAAATTCTCCATCAAAAAGTTTATCCATCTATTGATAACTCTGACATTTACTATAAAGTTCCATAGATCTCGAATTGAAGATTCGATTCAAATGTGAGAAGAAAAATGTAATATTACATTACTTAAACATAAATTTATTCTAATAAATTTTTTTTTATACAGTGATGAAAAATCGTTAGCGATCCATACCGATATTTCCATCAGTCAATAAATGAAATTAATATTCATGTAATAGGAAAAAAGACTTACCACTTTTGTATTAACTTATTGTTAACAAGATAGCTGACAAACAAGGCTCTCTGGGCCGCTTTTGGTAAAGTGAGGAAGTTGTTTTTCAAATTGATAATTACATTCTACTGGAAGCGGCTGGAGAGGTGTCTACACGAAGAAACTATTATTCTACACATATCATATAGTTAAGTTAGTTGAGTTGAAAATGTATTTATACAGAGTAAGTCATAATGTATGGGAACCCTTCAATAACTTAGAGACTGTTGTAGTTATAATACTGTAACTTTCAGGATAAGTTATTGGACGAATACTCTACCTTTTGACGTACAACTGAATTTCAACCCCTCATAAGGAAGGGGGTGACTTAGGGGTTGTAACTCTAATATTTTTACCCATTGTGTGCTACATCATTTTAAATGCTTTTTTAAAACTAGAAAGATGGCATCAATAAAAATGTTCTATGATACTTCTACCAAAAATGGCGGCTGATTGAAGTTTTAGTTTGTAAAGAAATGATAGGTAAAGTAATGAAACTTAAATCAACACTTTTTTGAATGAATAACGAAACACATTGAAAAACATGGTTATTTATTTAGTAATCTGTCTGCTACTAACATTTCATTTTAAAAGATGCTTGAAATGACCTCCTTCTCTCGTTTGACAGTGTGCCAGTCTGTCATGAATGTAAATGAAATGAATATAGTAGTATGTAAAATAAAATGTAAATAGTAGCAGACTGATTACTAGATAAATAACCAGTTTTTCCAATGTGTTTCGTTATTCATTCAAAATGTCACTCGTAAATGTGGATTTTCTAGAGCTAGATTAACACTAATTCCACTTCTGTATTGAATTGTAACTAGCATTTCGCTTCTGGATAATCAGTGTGATTTTGACTTATTGAAAATATTGTTCCCAATAAATATCCCAATTTAGTATGGCTGATAATTTATGTTTCTTCTGATGATAAAATTAGTTCCTTATATGTGTAATGTGAACGTTGTGTTTTTACTTGAATGTTTTGTGTTGTTGTAAGATACAGAATGACCCAAAAAGGATGGTCGGTTTTTAAATTACTATAACTTGAATAATTTCCAACATACATTTAGTTTTCTATATTTCTGTGTTTGTTCAATTGTCAAATTTCAGAAAACGTCATAATTAACATACGTGATACTGTAAAGAAAGAGCGGCAAACAAAGGCCAAAAGATAATCACGCCACCTAATGGAACGTCGACGACTTTGAAGCAATTTTGTTAATTATGACGTTTTCTGAAATTATACAATAATTGAACAAGCTCATAATATATAGAAATAAAATGTATGTTGGGAATTATTCGAGTTATAGTCACTTAAAAGCCGACCATTCTTTTTGGGTCATTCTGTAATAACCTAAATCTCTTGAATTGTATAACCTACAAGTTGATAAAATCTAATATTTGGGCACTCTGTTTGTTGAAGTAGTGTAATGGTGATCTTTTTTAACAATTTGATTATTTTGCCTCTAAAATAAGTGTTTTTGTTTAGAATTATATCATAAAATTGTAATTGAGTCTATTTTTACTATTTATGAATTAAACAGCATTATTATTATAATTATTGAATTCATGTCATTTTTTCCGTTTTCTCACTTTAAGTACTCTATTGTTATTATTTAAATCCACTTTTGGCGTCTACTAGACCTGGTAGCGGCTACTGAAAATCGGTTTATTATCCCTGTGAGGAGGGATTCGGACGGGACGTTGCTAATTATATCCTGCCAAGAGGTGGAATCATATTTTTTTAATGGGTCAGAATTTATCAACTTCGTTAATTCACTCATACATACAGCTGAATGGAATGAACGGACTGGAATAATTATTGGAGTGATTTGAAAATATAAAATACTAGCCGTCAGGCTCGCTTCGCTCGCCATATCCGTCAAGTCAGGGGGCTCCGCCCCCTGGACCCCTCGACTGGATCGTCCAAGAATGAGAACTTCGCTTCGCTCGCCTGCATTTTTTATTTGAGCATTTTTATCATATGTTAGAACAATCCAGTCGGGGGTCCAGACTAAACGTCTGACTAAACGGATATGGCGAGCGAAGCGAGCCTGATGGCTAGTAATATAATATTCCCAGGATTGAAGTAGCAGTGCCCAATCAATCTTTCCGCGATAAATGCATTTAAATCTTCAACTTGGTGCCAACCTAACAAACAAAGTCAACTCAACTTAATGCCAACCTGACAAAATTATTAATTTAGTTGCCAGTTAACAACTGTTTCGAAGAGGTACTCTATCTAGATTATAGTTCTATAGTAACATATGATATGGAAATTTCAATTATAATTAAGAGATTGGGAGAAGAAGAATATACATGCTAAAAGACGAACTTTAAACCCTTAAAAACAACCCTTAGAGTTAAAATATTGCCAAAAGATTTCTTAGTGCGCCTCTAAAGGGCCAACTGAACATACCTACCAAATTTGAACGTTTTTGGTCCGGTAGATTTTTAGTTATGCGAGTGAGTGAGTGAGTGCCATTTCGCTTTTATATATATAGATTAGGGCCAGTTTCTGAGCTTGGGATTTAGCTAAGTTCTAGAATTTAAACAACTGGAGTCAGAAAATTGGCTTTCCGAAACGGGGCGTCGTCGTAGTCCACGTTTAAATTAAATTTTGAAAAACTATAAAATTTTATCACAAAATAAAATAAAGAGAAAATAGTGTAAAGTTTCAGCTATATATTTTGAATTATTTAGAAATGTATCATTTCGTCAAGGCAATAAACGTCTCCAATAATTATAGAAATGAGAAAATGAAGATTACCATAAAAACTACGAATACCCTATGCCCTTTTTCGGAAAGCCAATTTTCTGGCTCCAGCTGTTTAAAGTCTAGAACTTAGCTAAATCCCGAGCTCGGAAATGAGCCCTTAAATTTACTTGACGAACAAGTGGAAATGTGGCAGCACATCCACCAGAGATGGCACTCTTATTTTAAGGGACGTGAGTTTTTTTGTCTTATTTACACTTGCATATTGCATAGATATAACTGTGATTAATTATTTTGAACTTTTTATGTAGTTGAGAAGTTGATATTGTGGTAATTATTCATATTGAATGAAAAAAGACTAAGAAATTGTCAAAAAACCACTGATTTATTGATAATTAGAAAGACCGGTTTCGGTTATTACACCATTGTCAATCTCTGATAAACTCAGAGATTGACAATGGTGTAATAACCGAAACCGGTCTTTCTAATTACTCATAGGTCTTTCTAATAAACTCAGAGATTGACAATGGTGTAATAACCGAAACCGGTCTTTCTAATTATCAATAAATCAGTGGTTTTTTGACAATTTCTTAGTCTTTTTTCATTCAATTATTTTGAATTAGAAGTTGCAATGGGCATTGAGATTTTATTCAATAAGTAAAGAAGATGTCGATATAAAAAACTAAAATATAATTTTTTAAACAATAAATAAAGAGCGCAAATGATTTATACGTTATTAAGAATTAAAAATTTTTATGATAGTCTGTTTTTCCAATTTTTTGTGGAAGTTTTTTACTGAACGTGTTCCTTGAAAGAGCGGGTACACTATGTGAAATGATGATGTGGACATGGAAATGATATAATATAGTTATCAATATTTTTGATGAATATGATATAATATTATTCCAAGGTGGGGTTCGATTATTAAGCAGAGCCAGTTCAAGTGCGGTCACTGGTTTAAAGGAGTACGGTAGCAGCCGTGAATCTTTCATCGTTTTGAGCGATAAGATATAATATCTTATATAATAACTGCATTCTATATTGTAGGCCCTTACAGGTAGGCTGTATAATTATGTGCATAATATTTTTTTTAAATAGAAATCTAAAAAAGCATAGTTAATTATTTGATACTTGACACAAGAAAGTACCGGAGCTATGCTCCGGGAGGGTATGGAATGCCTCCCATGTGGAAGGGAGTATACTGTAGTCTTCCCCCGGGAAATTTTTTTCTTTATCTAATAAAATTGGCCAATTTGTATCAATTTTGATTACTATTCAAACGAAATTTTTCCTGTGTCAGGTTTAAATTAAAATCATCAGCATTAGGTCAATAGTATTTTATATCATGATGACGATTCATTTTCATGTTTCAGTTTTAGTTGAAAGACAGCAAACATAACATATACAGGATTAGAATAGGATTTAAATTCTATTAAATGTATTAATTGGGATAAAATTAAACTGCTGAATATATGCCTAGGTAGGTACTAATAGTGTTCCACTCTGTTGTGCACCGGTTTGAATCTAGCCCTGCTTGGCAGTAATATTAATGAAAAAAATCCTCATAATATTACTGAAAACGGAATGAAATAAAAATTCTCATTGCAAGTAAGTTACCTATATAGCTTTCAAAAAGTTTCATCAATTTACCAGGACATGAATCGACTATTTTTCTTTGCCATTTTCAATTAATTAAGTTACTGTAATTGAAAAAATTGAATAGTTGCCTGTAAAGTTGGTATACGGGCGAAAGTTTTACGTGACAACGACTTTGAGTGGTAAAATAATTTTAATTTGAATATTCATTCCTATAGTAGGAAGAAGGATGAAATAATAGTAACAATTTAAAACATTCATTTATACAAAGAATTATATTTAAAGCATTAATTTATACAAAGAATCTCGCACGGAATTTCATATTAACAAAATTTTATTTTTACCTTCACACATCCTCAACAAAATCACTCTGTCTCTCTCGCTCTTAGGCGGTCTAACTGTGCTCGATTCAATTTTTACATAGCAAGTCGCGCTAATTTTTTCAAGTTAAACAAATTATTATTGGCTGAGAAACGATTTTTGTGATTGAAAACTACCACAACATTGTGATTACTACAACATAACCTATTCACTTATACCTATTATACTTACACTTATACCTATTCACTTATACTTATTCACATAACCTATTTACCAAGTAGTGGCGCAGTCGCAGGAGATTGCTCCATTTCACTCTCTCTCCAGGTGAATGCCTTCGGGTTGCTCGCCACTGCTCCTATTCGTGCTCTTTCCAGACGACCGTGAACCGAAACGAACGCTCTCACTCGCTCTCATTGTGAGCGCATAACGTGGGAACGTAATGCAGTTTCTTGAAGTGTCACCCGGCAAACCAATTTATAAGACGTTGTCACGTCAAAATTAATCAATATTATAATCAAACATTTCAATAAATTACTTAAGAATTTTCATTCATTCTATCAATTTTGATGGCCATATAAGGAGAAGTGAATATATACGGTAACTTTGTTTCCATATTGCAATTATTATTTTTAAAATGTAATGTTATTTATCTACTTGCTTAGATCTTTCTAATTTTCAATTAAACAATATTCTGGATAAATAAGGAAGGATATTATTTATCTAGGAATTAGTCACCATCATTCAATTTTATTTGGTGATAAGCTGCTTAGACTTGCTTAGATCTTTCTAATTTTCAATTCAACAATATGCTGGATAAATAAGGAAGGATATTATTTATCTAGGAATTAGCCACCATCATTCAATTTTATTTGATGAAGTAGGCTAAGTTTTGTAGCTTGATGAAAAATAATAATCGAACCTGGCATTTGAAAAACTAAATCTCAATAATTATCAAAAGATCAATTTTGTCAGTCAAATCATATTTTTTGTTCATTTCAGCATGGTCGTAACAGCATATTTTATCAAAATTTTAGTCTCGTAATTCATCCATCAAACAAATTTATTCCTAGTAAATTAATATAATTCGCAATGTATGAAACTCGTAATTGAAATTAAAAATTCGCGGTTAAGTAGGAATAGGAAGTGATAAAAAGGTAACAGCTACAAGAACCGCTATCCATCCGCTACAGTAGCGGTTACCAGGTTTAGTTGGTAGTTCTGTCTTATCACTGTTTCCGCTACCAAAGTCTGCTAGTGAAATTCTGTCTGGAACAACGAGCTATTATTGTAAACATTGATATAGAGAATAAGATTAAGAAGAGCGAAGTCCGCTATGATGCCACTGCGCTAGTGTAGCTACCAGAAATTTCGGGCAAGAAGTCGGGTATTTGTATTCGCTGTGTAGAAAAAGAGCCTTTTTCAAATGATAATATTTTTTTATTGAAGCGATAAAAAATATTCAAAGTATGGTAGTTTGATGCAGTGCTTATGGATGAACGAATCTGCAGGCGCCAGATAAAAATATTTCTTTTCATACATAAGTATTTTTATATTTTCATAGGTCATGTTTCAAGCAGGCTAAGCCTAGTGCCAAATGATCGTTTCAAGGAATATTGTGCTTAGGTTGATTCATTATCATTATTTGCCAAGTAATAAAATATAAGTTTCGGTAATATTATAATAAATATTTTATTTCCATAGATCCAATATAGGTATCCATATTCCATTCCATTAATTTGTCTTATATTGTAATATTTTGTGAACTATGAAAATATTGTCTGCTAAATTTGTATTATAAAAAATATTATTTGCTAAAATTTATTGTCTATAAATTCTTCATTATTGCTATTGTTTTATTTTTCCCGTTCTTATAATATGTAGTTATTTATTATCTTGTATTAAATATAGGAGTATAGAGTATAGTGTTAGGTACCGTTCTTATAATATGTAGTTATTTATTATCTTATATTAGATATAGGAGTACAGTATGGAGTATAGTTAGGTAGGTACCTATACTTGAGTTACAAAACGAATGAGAAACAGTTTCACGAAATATTGTGATAATGGTTAATTTATTATTATTTGTCATCTAATAAAATATACGGTAATATTAGCGATCTATAATTTTTGTTTTATTTTTCCCGTTCTTATAATATGTAGTTATTTATTATCTTATATTAAATATAGGAGTATAGTATAGTTAGGTACCTATACTTAAGTTGCAAAACGAATGGAAACAGTTTCACAAAATATTGTGATAACAGTTAATTTATTATTCTAATAAAATATACGGTAATATTAGCGATCTATAATAAATTAATGTTTTATTTTCCATATCCTAAATACATGGTAATAGGGAAATATTGTAAAAATAAGATTCATTTGCTAATAGAATGGATCAAAATCTGTAGTGAGGTAGGTTCACTAAATTAGATGTTTGGTCGAGTTAAAAATAATGTTCAATGAACAAATCATTGTATCATATGGTAATGGAAATGACGAAAAGTTGAAAAAAAATTATATTGAAATCCATCAAGTATGTCGAAAGATATAACGCAATGAAATTCCATGTTTTCCCATATAAGTATGTCTGGGCGCCTGACTTCTTGCCCGATATTCAATGGCGACGAGAAATGAAGGAGGCATCATGCTTCCAAACGCTTGAAGGTATAGCTTAGTCATCTAACTATATATATCAATGACTGTAAACTATAGAGTGGCTGTTGGTGTGCTTACAGCGCTCTCAATGTGTTACACGGCGAACTGAGGGCAGCCATGACAGAGAGATGCAAGAAGAGCCTCTATTGCCAGTCTGCCACTGCAGGAATGTTTACCGGAACGCGAATGGAGTTTCAAATGTTTACCGGAACGCGAATGGAGTTACGGTTACCGTAACTGTAGCCACAAATTGATTTCTCTTTCTCTTTGACATGCCATCTCGATAGTTAGTGTAAATTTTATGATCGTTCATGTTTTTAACTCGCAGTGGCTACAGTTACGGTAACCGTTACTCCAGTTCGCGGTTCGGTAAAGTTATTACTTCGTTTGAGCTTGCGCCAACAAACTTCGTTAGTCACAGCACTCATTACTGGAGCGGGGTCACAGAGAATCGCCAACCCTTAAAACAGCAGCTTCTCTTTGTCTCAGATACAGAGTAACGGCCAGCAACGGACACAGTTATCACATAGTTATTCGAAAGTATTCTTTGAGTATCCATAGTGAGGTCCACGTTATAATGGCAGTGTGTGATTTGCAATGGTGTTGCCATACAAACCACTCTCTGTCTCAGACAGCACCGTATCGCGCATGCGTTAGCAACGGGTTTTTCCCGTTCCATTTAGTCAGATCTTTGAATGTAACGTTCTTTGTGATGATGGCCAATCGTCATTCTATTTGATGAAAATATTATTATCCAATGATTATTTATCGTTAAATTCACTATGATAATCAATATATTATCATTTTATTCAATAAAAGAAAGAGTACTTTTGAAAAATATAATTAATAAAATATAACAGTTGTTATTTAACTGATGTTAAAAAACACTATAACTAAGTCAGCATATTGTCATTTCAAAACAAAAACCGAACCCTCAACCTCCCCTTTTACATTTAAAACATCAATAAACATAACTATTTGAAAAACCTCTAATCACTTCCAGCATATTGCAATTTCAAAGCAAAATCCTAAACTATCTTTCCACCTTTGAAATATCAAAAAGCATAATTCTACCTGTACCCTAGCCCTTTCTAGCATATTGAAATTTTAAAGCAAAAACCTAACCTAACCTTATGGAACATTATTAAATATAATCCAAAAAACTAAACCACTAACCCCCAACCCCTTCACATTTAATAATTCAATAAAAGGAAAAAGCTATGTGAAGAGCTTTTAAACGAATCATCTTAGACCTAAGCTATTTATTACCTAAACTCACGATTTTTTTT
Organism: Nilaparvata lugens; assembly: GCF_014356525.2. Classification (NCBI taxonomy): domain Eukaryota; kingdom Metazoa; phylum Arthropoda; class Insecta; order Hemiptera; family Delphacidae; genus Nilaparvata; species Nilaparvata lugens. The sequence goes on from NC_052510.1 coordinate 34,444,006, forward strand.
GGTGGGGTGTAGGTGGGTTCTGTACCCGAAACCCCGAAGGATAGATTAGGAACCAACTTCAGAAGTGATACTTTCAGTTTCATTTGGTGTTCATTTTTCAGCTGCTCTAATATCATATTATGCTCTATTCAGCTATGCTACACTATACATCCGCATATATACGCACTAAGCTTACCTTGTCTAAATATAGCAATCTAATGCATATATGGATTTATATGCTGTATTTAGACAAGTTAAGCTCCGGTAATGAGTGCTGTGACACAAACCACTCTCTGTCTCAGAAAGCACCGTATCGCGCATGTGTTAGCAACGGGTTTTTCCCGTTCCATTCAGTCAGTTCTTTGAATGTAACGTTCTTTGTGATGATGGTTACCGAGCACTGTAACTGGAGCCAATTGTCATTCTATTTGATGAAGATTATTATCCAATGATGATTTATCATTAAATTCAATATAATAATCAATATATTATCATTTTATTAGATAAAAGAAAGAGTACTTTTGAATAATATAATTAATAAAATATAACAGTTGTTATTTAACTGATGTTAAAAAACACTATAACTAAGTCAGCATATTGTCATTTCAAAACAAAAACCGAACCCTCAACCTCTCCTTTTACATTTAAAACATCAATAAACATAACTATTTGAAAAACCTCTAATCACTTCCAGCATATTGCAATTTCAAAGCAAAATCCTAAACTATCTTTCTACCTTTGAAATATCAAAAAGCATAATTCTACCTGGACCCTAGCCCTTTCTAGCATATTGAAATTTTAAAGCAAAAACCTAACCTAACCTTATGGAACATTATTAAATATAATCCAAAAAACTAAACCACTAACCCCTAACTCCTTCACATTTAATAATTCAGATTTCAAAGCAAAATCCTAACCCTCTAACCTATCCTTTCACATTTGAAACATCAAAAAACATAACTCTAACTGCACCCTAGCCCCTTCTAGCATATTGCAATTTCAAAGCAAAAACCTAACCTGATAACACATTATTAAATATAACCTAAATAAAACCTAACCTCTAACCCTTTCACATTTGATACTTTAGATTTATTCGTCATCTTTAGAACAAAACATAAGCATGTGGTTCATTTCATGAACATGTTCACAAACATGTGGTTCAAAGCAAAATCCCTATCCTTTTACCTTTGAAACATCAAAAAACATAACTCTACCTACACCCTAGCCCCTTCTAGCATATTGCAATTTTAAAGCAAAAACCTAACCTATCCTATAAAACATTATTAAATATAACCTAAATAAAAACTGAACCCCAACTCTTTCACATTTGTTGAACGATAGACAAGGATAGCAACACCATTGCAAATCGTACACTACCATTATAACGTGAACCTCACTATAGATACTCAAAGAATACTTTTGAATAGCTATGTTGTGACTGTTGCTGGCTGTTACTCTGTTTCTGAGACAAAGAGAAGCTGTTGTTGCAATCCTTGTGTATTATTCAACAAAGCAGATGGCGCTATAGTGAGATCCACGTTATATGACAGTGGATTAAGATGGGAGAACAGCGTTGCCGATTCTCTACCTTGATTAATTATCTTTCTACATTGTCAAAAACAGATTTGGCATCGTTGCGGAGAAAGAAAAGGATAGTACTACCTGCTCTGTCGAATGATAGACAAGGATAGCAACACCAAAGTTGATCAAATACTGTCCTTATAGCGTGGACCCCACTATATCTCTTTCACGCATTGCAAGGTTGCCACATCGTTTATCAACAATGTAGAAATCCAACTAATTGACAAAATAGGGTTAAGGGTTAGGTTTTATTTAGATTATATTTAATAATGTTTCATAAGGATAGGTTGGGTTTTGTGCTTTGAAATTGCAATATGCTAGAAGGGGCTAGGGTCCAGGTAGAGTTATGTTTCTTGTTGTTTCAAAGGTGAAAAGATAGGTTAGGGAGTTGGGATTTTGCTTTGAAATTCAAAGTATTGAATGTGAAAGAGTTAGGGGTTAGGTTATTTCAAGTTATATTTGATAATGTTTCATAAGGTTAAGTAAGGTTTTTGCTTTTAAATTGCAATATGCTAGAAAGGGCTAGGGTACAGGTAGAATTATGATTTTTGATATTTCAAAGGTGAAAAGATAGGTTGGGGGGTTAGGATTTTGCTTTGAAATTGCAATATGCTGGAAGGGATTACGGGTTTCTACAAAGATTTATGTTTATCAATGTTTTAAATATGAAAGGGGAGGTTAGGGTTTAGGTTTTTTGCTTTGAAATGACAATATGCTGACTTAGTTATAGTGTTTTTCAACATTAGTTAAATAACAACGGTTATATTTTATTAATTATATTATTGAAAAGTACTCTTACTTTTATTGAATGGAATGACGATAATATATTGATTTTTATATCGAATTTATTGATCGATCATCATTGGATAATAATATCATTATCAAAATGGAATGACGGCTCCAGTTACGGTCCTCGGTAACCATCATCACAAAGAACGTTACATTCAAAGATCTGACTGAATGGAACGGGAAAAAACTGTTACTAACGCATGCGCGATACGGTGCTGTCTGAGACAGAGAGTGGTTTGTCTTTATAATATTCAACTGACATTATGATACCGATCTCGTTGAACAAATACTCACCTGCATCTCTGTATGTACTCTACATAATATTATATCAAGCACTCTCGCTTTCGACGCGTTAGATAATGTGGTCAACTGGACAACGTGTCGAAGTTCTCCGTCACCATCATAGTGAGTAGCATTCGAAGGGGGTAAACTAAGCGCGCTCTACAAAACAGATGAAGTTTTGATTGTAGTGGCAACACTGCAAGTTTGAATGCAGACGACATGCTTGTCTCACTTGTCTGTCAAACTCCTTGTTTTCTTTTATTTAAATTATTTACATTAGGCTATATAATTTTGTCTTCGAAACTAAAGCTGTACCGTACTAATATTTTGTTTTCAAATCGAATCAAGCTCGTGAAATTACATCTTGATTCATATATATTAGATTTTCCTTTAGCAAAATAAACTTGAGCTTCGTAATGATCAAGTTATTGAAGCATCGTTGATTGTATTACTGTATTTACTCTGATTTTCTATAGTTTGAGTGATTACGAAATCATTACAGATGTCAAGGCTGAGAGAATGTTTAGACGAAGAAAGCAGCTTATAAGTTTCATGAAACTTTGCAACGTAGGAATTCCAAATAGTTATTCAGGTTTGTTATAATTAAGCTTTTTAAAATTACTATTTTATTTAAAATGACTAGGCCATACCGTACCAAAGGTGCCTCAGCCTTTGGCATTACAATTTCTAACATATTATAATAATTAGGCTATAGCCAACACCAAAATCAATTTATATTTTCTTTTGTGCAATTAAGTCTCAACTCATACTTACGCGACTCAGGTCGAGAAGAGACTTGATTCTAATCGAGAGCATGTGTCTCCAAATGGTGACACTCAGACCAGTCGACTCTATAGTGTAGTCCATCTTATAATGGCAGTGGATAAAGATAGAAGAATAGCGATGCCGATTCTCTGCATTAATTAATTATATTTTTACACTGACAAAAACATAATTATTGTCATCGTTGTGGACCTAGAAAAGGATAGTACCACAAGCTTTGTCGAATGATAGAAAGAATAGCAAAACCAAAGTTGATCAAATACTGTCATAACGTGGACCTCACTATAGTCTCTGCGACTGTCACCATTTGAAAAACAATGCTCTCGACTAGAGTCGAATCTCTTCTCGACCTGAGTCGCGTAAGTGTGAGTTGACCCTAAATCTTATTTAATTTTAGTACGGTCAATATCGTCCATTAATCAATCAAGTAGAGGTATTAAATTTATTGAATCGGTATTCAGCTTTAGTTCTCTGAAGAAGAATGCCAAATAAATAATGCATACCTAAACGTATAACAAATCTTGAAAATCAACGGTAAATTAACTTTTATCATAATCATATTTATTGTACAAACGAAATTCCTAGTTAATAATGCTATAAATTACTCTGAAAACTTCCGCTACCTTTAAACAAGCGTTTCCTGCTTGATTATACTCATAGGTATACATGGATGGATTCCCTTGAAAATATAGAAACCATTACTCCAGTCAAAAAACAGTAATTTTTCAGGAAACAGTCCCAAAAGAATTTTTCTCAACGGTTCTATATGTATTTTGGGGTGCTGAATTCGAATCTGAAATCTGCTGTAAAAGAACAATTAATTCTGAACAGGATTCCTTGGGAGTTTTTGAATCTAGTAAAGTGGTGAGGGGGAATACACCCAAAAACAGAAAATCATGTTCTACAGCCAAAATACAAATTTTTAATTATAATACCTTTCCAAGGCCTTTTTTTTCATTTATGTGTGAGGGAAAGAAAATCTGCTGACAGATTCCACACAGGATCCGAACTGTGTGGAAATGTGGGGGTAGCACATTCTCAGGAGAATGGTGAGCACAGTGAAGCTGTACCCCCGACTAACTAAAACCAAAAACCCTCCATCAACAGTAAGGGAGGCTGGACCATAGGCTTCTGCATTCTCGACTCCCCTTCTGGAAATGGATCTGCATGATGAAAAAATCACTTCTGGTATTACTGTAAGGTAAATAGAAACACATTTGGTTCAAGAACACTCGGGTTAAAATACAATGGTTGTAACACATTTGTTTTCACATCTATTCTGAGCCTGTTAAGCTGTTTTGCTCTCAATCTTTAACACCATTAAGCGGTGAACAATATATGAAACAATTATAAAAACAAACAAGAACACCTGTTTGGAGCCTGTTAAGCAGTCTTGCTCTTAGTATCTAAATTCCTGTTGTTGTTGTTGCTATTGTAGTTTGTCTGCTGCCTTTTGTGTCAGGATACTTGACACCATTGTCTCAACTGCCAGTCATGCAGGTTGTGACTCCAGCATGGCCTCAACAATGGTGTCTGGGGTATGCCGGCCAATGATAAGCCAACATGTTTCCCCCTGGGTCTCCCATCTACCGCAGTGGAAGAGTATGCTGAGCATCATCAGTGTCCTTGCAGTACCAGCAGATGTCAGTGAGTTTCCTCCCAATGCGTTTCAGGTATGATGCAAAGATTCCGTGCCCTGTCAGAAATTGGGTTAGCCAATAGCTGACGTCACCATGCAGCCTGCCAAACCAATTGCTCAAATTTCTGATTAGTCTCGCTGTCCAGCTGTTTTCTGTAGCCCACCTTTCACTCCAGGTATCCAGTAGTGCATGCCGACATGTTGCCTTATCTCCTCCATTGTGTATCTGGTAGCGTTCAATGACCAGAAGGTCAATGGGAGGGATGCCAGACACAACATGGACAGCCTTGCTTCCAGCTGTTCTGTATGCACAACAGACTCGAAGTGCCATTCTCCTCTGGGTCTGCTCTAGCTTCTTCATGGCTCTTTTGTTGGCTAAGACCCTTTGCCGTATTGGTGCAGCATACAGGATGGTGGATGACACTACCAGTGCCAATGTCTTTCGCTTGCCCTGTTTTGGCCCATAAGTGTTAGCCATAATTTTCTGGAGAGCTGAGGCAGTTTTCCCTGCTTTGACAGCAACATCAGCTACATGTGTGGCAAAGCAGTGACGTTTGTCCAACCAGACCCCAAGATATTTCAGCCTGTCTTTGGGTATGATTTGAGTATTGTCAATCTGGAAGGAAATGTGTTGTAGTCTTCTCTGACCAGACATGACAATAGCTTCAGTCTCATGGGCTGCCAGCTCAAGCCCATTGTTGCATAGCTGGATTGAGTTGTTGGCTATATTCATCAGCTGGATTTCATTGCTGGCAGTAACCACTATGGCAATGTTATCTGCATAGCCAATTATGTTAGCTCCATCTTCAAGGGGAAGACATAGGACTCCATCATATAAGATGTTCCAGAGAGTTGGTCCCAATACGGATCCTTGAGGTATCACATCACCCCACTGGAGATGTTGATTACAAGGCTGCCTGTTGAAGATGTTGCAAGTAGTGTCCGGTGTTGGAAGTAATTTTGTACCATCTCCTGTAGGTAAGTGCTGATGCCTGCTTCTTGAAGCCACTGGAGGATCAACTGCCAGGAAGCACTATCAAAGGCGTTCTTGATAACAAGGGTGATAACTGCTGGTATTCTTCCTGTTGAGCGAGTTCCAGCTGCAGCTGTATCAACAATCCTCATCACGTGCTGTATGGCATCAGTTGGGGAAAGGTCCACATAATACATTGTGATCTTTAAGTTCTGCCTTCAGTCTATTTACCAGCAGCTGTTCTGAGAACTTGCCAACCACATTCAGTAGACAGAGTGGCCGGAAGGAGGAAGATCTAATAGCCTCAGCTGATTTGCCTTTGTCAAGAAGGAGTCCCTGTTGAGCAGTGCATTATTCATAATTTTCTGAATTTTCTTTCACAGCAAATATGATGGCTTCTGGGGGTCCCATCTGGGCCACCATTGTCTGAGTAGATTTTTGCCCACACCTTCTTCTACCAGAATTCCCAGTGTTGCTCTGGGCTGGCTAGACTCAGTCGGCGACTAGGGTGGGCCGCAGCAGGGGACGGGAGACTTGGTGGGGCATCTGCCAACCACCCTCGTTCGAGTCGGGGGTTGAAACAGGGTCTTGAGCACCTTGGAGAAATGTTTCCCTCTTTTAGGTAAGAGGGGCTGTGCTTTCGCACTGCCTAACAGGGTTGGGCGTGGAGTGAGAGGAATAGGAACGATCTGGTTTCCGCCATGAGGGGGTCCCTGTTACGGGAGTAACATTCCCGATTGCCACTAGATGTCTTCCTACTATTGGGGTCAGAAATAGCAGGGTTTGAGAGCCTTGAAACTGATCGCTGAAGTCGGTCACCGGGTCCCTAATCTCGGGCACCGGGTGCTTTCCTGGGGTCAGGATCGTGTTGCGGAGTCGAAGGAAAGGCTTTCTCTGGCCTTTCTCGAGGTCCTCCTGCTATTTGAAGACGAAACAGCAAGCTATAGGAGCCCGCGCACTGGGCTTCACCTCTGGTCACCGGGTCCCAAATCTCAGGCACCGGGTGTCTTCCTGGGGTCAGGATCGTGCCATGGAGTCGAAGGAAAGGCCTTCCCTGGCCTTTCTTGAAGCCCTCCTGCTATTGGAAGGCAAATCAGCAAGCTATAGGAGCCCGCACACCGGGTTTCACCTCTGGTCACCAGGTCCCAAATCACAGGCACCGGGTGTCTTCCTGGGGTCAGGAACGTGCCGCGGAGTCAAAGGAAAGGCCTTCCCTGGCCTTTCTCGAGGTCCTCCTGCTATTCAAAGGCGAATCAGCAAGCTATAGGAGCCCGCGCACCGGGCTTCACCTCTGGTCACCGGGTCCCAAATCACGGGCACTGGGTGTCTTCCTGGGGTCAGGAACGTGCCGCGGAGTCGAAGGAAAGGCCTTCCCTGGCCTTTCTTGAGGTTCTCCTGCTATTCGAAGGTGAATCAGCAAGCTTAGGAGCCCACACACCGGACTTCACCTCTGGTCACTGGGTCCCAAATCTCGGGCACCAGGTGTCTTCCTGGGGTCAGGATCGTGCCGCGGAGTCGAAGGAAAGGCCTTCCCGGGCCTTTCTTGTGGTCCTACTGCTATTCGAAGGCAAATCAGCAAGCTATAGGAGCCCACGCACTGGACTTCATCTCTGGTCACCGGGTCCCAAATCTCGGGCACTGGGTGTCTTCCTGGGGTCAGGATCGTGCCGTAGAGTTGAAGGATGGCATTCCCTTGCCTTTCTCGAGGTCCTCCCGCTATTTGAAGACGAAACAGCAAGCTATAGGAGCCCACGCACCGGGCTTCACCTCTGGTCACCGGGTCCCAAATTTCGGGCACCGGGTGTCTTCCTGGGGTCAGGATCGTGCCACGGAGTCGAAGGAAAGGCTTCCCTGGCCTTTCTCGAGGTCTTTCTGCTATTCCCGGTTCCCGCGATGATGTACCAGGGTACAGGGTATGCTAGAAAGGATAACATTAAAATAAAAAAGACAATACCCATTAGAGGAGGAGGTTTACTCATTGTTCTGGATTCTCTAGAGGACAAAAAGAAATTATTGAAGAATAAAGCTGTAAATAATGATCAAATCAAGATAACTGTGCCCCAAAATAAAAAACCCAGGATAATTGTTTATGATGTTCCATCTGATCTCACTAACAAAGAGGTAACTGAAGAAATATATAACAAAAATTTTGTCAATTCAGGAATAGAAAAACAAAAATTTGAAGAAGGTTGCAAGCCATCATTCAAAATAGGGCCGAAAAACAAGGATTCCGTGCATTGGGTAGTAGAATGTGAACCCGAAATTAGGAAAGCAATAATTAATAAGAAAAAAATATTTATAGATATGACATCATGTAGAGTTAATGATTACCATGCAGTGCAAAGGTGCTATAAATGTCAAGTCTATGGGCACATCACAAAACATTGTAAAAAGGAAGAAGATATCTGTGGTCATTGCTCCATCACAGGACACAACATCAAAACCTGCCCTTCAATTGATAAACCTCCAGTATGTTTTAACTGCAAAAGAGCTGATAAACCCTCAGACCACAAAGTAAACTATCTAAAGTGTCCCAGCTATGTGAAAGCATTGCAACAATCAATTGATCGAACAAATTATGGAAGTGCTTAAAAAGATTAAAAATAGAATTTCCAGCTCAAAATATTCAAGATTTCCTATCATCTATCAAAAAAACAGAATTAATAAAACAGTCAGCGAAAAGTAGGACGTCTTCGATTTTCAGCTTTGGTCAATATACAGATTTTAATTTATCATTAGCTCGCTGGAATAAAAATAGTTTACATATTTCAGAAGGCATTGCACATTCAATCAAGAAGAAAACGCTGAGTCAAGATGAATACAATAGCTTACCTACTGTTTATTTACAGAACGTAAATAATAGCTCAATTCGTTTTCATCTTGTTAAAAATTCATTGACATTGATATTAGTGCAAAATGATAACAATGAGGCTCAATTAGGTATCCGTGACCTCTTACTGGTAATAGACGAATATGCATCGATAAATAAATACAACATTACGATTGGAATAGATTCTTTTGATATTGACTCCGAGTTTACATGCTTGGACATTTTAAGTTTAGTAATTAAAACTAAAAACCTGAATTATGTATTCTATTACAGAGGAATAAACAATCTAAAGTTCTTGGATATACCACATGAAAACGATGGCTCTGAAGATTGTCCAAAAGGATACCTACCGTATGATTCTATTCTTTATGCTTATTTGAACAGTATGATAGAACTCAGGAACTTTATTCAACAGTATGATGTTCTGAATGCGGATTTATATAGGGGAGTACTATCATCACTGAATAGTAATATCTCTTCTTCAGCAGCATGTATTCAAGAGATAAGGCGAAACGAGATGAACATCTACGACAATCAACTTGAGACTTTCCTGTGGCCGACATCCACTACATATCGAATGGGCTTCTGTTTTGAAAATGAAGGAAAATATGTACCCTACAATGAAACAACAAAGTCATTCTTAACTAAGGAAAAGTATATTCTAGTCAGCAGAGACACCCAAATCATGCTGAATGCTGAGCTACTGAAGAATATTCTAAAAGTTGACATCACAAATTGTAAGATGCCAAAAATAACTTGGATGGATGGAGTTCCAGGGTTTGGTAAAACTCACTTTAACCTTCAGCAACATACACCAGGTAAAGATCTCATTTTGTGTCAGACAAGAGGTGGAATGAATGAAATTAGGCAAGAGTTGAATAGAATTCACAACAATAAATATGAAAGAATAATTAAACAGGATTATAGAACAGTTTCATCTTTTATAATAAACGGATCAAAAAAGCAGTACAAACGTTTTTTCATAGATGAAGCAGTATTAATGCATGCAGGTTTCGTGGGATTTGTCTCATCTCTCGCTGGTGCTTCTGAGATTATTCTGCTAGGAGATTCAAACCAAATACCTTACATAGAGAGAAGTAAATTAACAGCTGAATGGTCACACATTTCATCTCTCTGTGAGAAGAGAATCCATCAAACAGTAACTAGAAGGTGTCCAATAGACGTCTGCTACATCCTTTCCAGCTACTACCAGGACATTGGTACGAAAAATGAGGTCCTGTTATCTGTCAGACCTCCAATAACAAATGGAGAACTTGGACCACTTGAACCTAACACTCTGATTCTTACATTCACTCAGCTCGAGAAGAAAACAGTGCTAGAAGAGCTGCAATCAAAACTTCACCCTTCAATTAAAGTCCATACAATTCATGAAGCACAGGGCTTAACTCACAAGAATGTAGTTCTGATAAGGAACAATAAAAAAACAACTTGGAATATATAACAGCACACAACATGTAATAGTAGCAATGAGCAGACACACACAAACCTTCAGATATATCACAACAGGGCAAGAAGATTTAGTGCTGACCCTAATTCAAAAACTAAAGGATGTTAGTGAAGAGTTTCTCTTAAGCTGGAATGAAAGAAACATGGAAGGGATTAATGAGAGTTTAAATAATGAGTAACAACAACTTATCAAATTTGCTCAGCTTCAAGGATCTTGATTATTTTGAAGAAATAAGCGATGAAGTGATCAACAACAGACAACAACTTTTTTGCAGCATTGAGTTCTTGTGATTTGAGCATCTTCTGTCTCAATATAAGGAGTATCAGAAGAAATTTTGATGAGCTGATGATTCAATTGTGCGACATTAATTTTTCTTTTGATGTTATTATTCTAACCGAATGCTGGATTAGGACTGAATTTGTACTCCAGTCCATTCGAGGATATGATGTATTTTCCACCATAAACAACCCATTACAAAATGATGGTGTAGTTGTTTATGTTAAAGATAGTATAAATGTACAATGTGTTGAGCTACATATTAACCAGGAAAATGTCCTACATATTCGGTTGGATGCAGCAGACAAAAAGTGGAACATCCTTGCAATATACAGATCACCGTCCTTCAATGATATTACAGATTTCCTGAGTGACTTAGAATCGATCCTGAATGAATTAAGAGGGCAACAAGTCATATGTGCCGGAGACATGAATATTAACACCATTCAAATTCGTCCACATCATCAATTGAATGACTACTGCGATCTTCTAAGCGAGCATGGGCTCAGACTCTGCATTAAGCAAGCAACCAGAACTACAACAGAAACTGCTTCTTGCATAGATCACATTGCTACCAACTCCAGAGATAATCTTTTTCCAATCATTTATGAATGAACAATAACTGACCACTCCACCACAATTCTAGGAGTGCAACATATTTCGAGAAATAGTGCAAATGAAACTGGAACACATAAAATAAACGAGAAAATAGACATTAATAGCTTGAAGAATGAACTACTGAAAGAGGAGTGGATTCATGTTTTAGAAGATAATAATCCAGATACATCTTATGTCACCTTCTTATCAACTCTGAGACAACATATACAAAATAATATCAAGCAGCATCGGTGGCAGAAGAAGTACAAACCCATCAAACCATGGATCACCAGAGGTATAGTAGCAGCAATAAGAACCAGAAATCTACTCAACAAAAGAAGAAAGGAAGACCCAAACAACATTAACTGTGTATAGGAATACACTCACAGCTTTAATTCATGAAACAAAGGACCAATACTATAGAGAGAAATTGTATGAAGCTGGAAAGGATAATAAAAAAATGTGGAAAGTAATCAAAGATGCTACTGACTATAAATCAAAAACAAAAATGAAATTGAATGCTATTAAAATAGATGATAGGATTTTCAATCTAAAGGAAAATCCAGAAACTGTGCTCAACCACATGAATAACTTTTTCACAAATGTAGGTGAAGAAATGGTGGAGATTGTCACAATGTATATTGTAACTAATGAAAGGAATTGAGTTTAGGGCTCATTTATTTGACGCTCGGTTATCTCTGGTGGAATCACAGCAAGCCAGCCGCTGGCCTACCGCTCAGCGGTGCTGCGCATCCTTACTCCCCTCCCTCTCGGCCACTGAGGGAGGCTCGAGAAAGGCTAGTAGGAAGCAGTCCAGTTCGGGAAATCGAGTGCGAGCGGTCAACAGAGGTGAGAAGGAAGCAGCGAGCAGCTAGCAGTACAGTACAACTCGTGTTTGAGTGTACTCTGAATCCTTCGACAACCGGGAGTAGTGTCTGAGGTTAAAGGCGGTTAACCTCAGACACTGGAAGCTCCGCAGTTCAACACCCACTTGGACGAGTGTTGACCGACGTTTAAAACGGGTTTGGACGTCAGGCTACCTGTTACAACCAACAGCGACACGTCAGGTTTTGGTCAAAACCTGACTACATATTGGTACACCATCGGCGGAACCTCAAAGCGAAAGAGGACCTCAAGAAAGGCTAGGGAAAGCCTTTGCGAGAACTCCGAGACCGATCCGGACCCCAGGAAGACACCCGGTGCCCGAGGACTTAGACTTAGCGTTCAAAGAGAGAAGTCCAGTGCGCGGGCTCCCGCAACCTGTCGATACCATCCGGAATCGAAAGAGGACCTCAAGAAAGGCTAGGGAAAGCCTTTGCGAGAACTCTGAGACCGATCCGGACCCCAGGAGGACACCTGGTGCCCGACGACTAGGACTTAGAGAAGTCCGGTGCGCGGGCTTCCGCAGCTTGCCGATACCAGCCGGAATCGAAAGAGGACCTCAAGAAAGGCTAGGGAAAGCCTTTGCGAGAACTCTGAGACCGATCTGGACCCCAGGAGGACACCTGGTGCCCGACGACTAGGACTTAGAGAAGTCCGGTGCGCGGGCTTCCGCAGCTTGCTGATACCAGCCGGAATCGAAAGAGGACCTCCAGAAAGGCTAGGGAAAGCCTTTGCGAGAGCTCCGAGACCAATCCGGGCCCCAGGGGGACACCCAGTGCCCGATGACTAGGACTTAGAGAAGTCTGGTGCGCAGGCTCCCGCAGCTTACTGATTCCAGCCGGAATCGAAAGAGGACCTCCAGAAAGGCTAGGGAAAGCCTTTGTGAGAGCTTTGAGACCGATCCGGACCCTGGGAAGACACCCGGTGCCCGAAGACTAGGAATTAGTCCCGACACAGACATCTTTTTCACTGCAGACACCGCAGCGTTCCTACTCCTTTCATTCCACGCCTAACCCTGTTTGGCAGTGCGAAAGCACGGCCCCTCTTACCTAAAAGAGGGAAACATTTCTCTAAAGTACTCAAGACCCTGTTTCAACCCCCGACGCGAACGAGGGTGGTTGATGGATGCCCCACCAAGACTCCCGTCCCCTGCCGCAGCCCACCCCAGTTGCCAACTGAGTTTAGATGGCCCAGAGCGACACTGGGAATTCTAGTAGAAGAAAGTGTGGGCAAAAATCTACTCAGAAGATAATAATAGATTCCTTAAGAAAACCACTAGACCAAATCATATCCCAATATAAACCTGTTACAAGAACTCTACACTCCATCTACTTTCACCCAGTAACTGAAGATGAGCTTCTTGAAGCTATTAGTAGTTTGCAAAATGACAGTGCTCCAGGACTTGATGGAATCAGTAATAGAACATTGAAGTCGATAAAAAATGTAATTGTAAAACCATTAATTCACATATTTAATTTAAGTCTGTCAAAAGGAATTTTTCCAAAAGCTATGAAAGAGACATGTGTTAGACCATTACATAAAGGAGGCGACAAAACAATTGCCACCAATTACAGGCATATTTCACTTATAATCAATATTTCTAAGATTTTGGAAAAACTGGTAAAGAAACGTCTTGTGAATTACATGGAAAAAAACAACTTACTATCTAGGAATCAATTTGGTTTTCGTGAGGGGAGGAGTACAGAAGATGTGGTATTAGAATTGTCAAATTTTGTCACAGATAAGCTAGAAAATAACAAAAAATGTGCAGCAGTGTTCCTGGACCTAGCAAAAGCTTTTGACACTGTTAATCACAGTTTGCTGCTGAAGAAATTAGAAGCCATGGGAATTAGAGGAGCTCCTCTAGCATGGTTTAGATCATACCTCTGTGACCGGCGTCAAAAAGTCAAAGTTGAAGAACATCTCAGTTCAGAGGAAACGATGAAGTTTGGGATTCCCCAAGGAACAGTTCTTGGGCCAATTCTGTATTTGGCATACGCAAATGAGCTATGTTCAATTAAGATAAGAGGAAGAGTAATAGCTTTTGCTGATGATACGTGTATACTATTTGAAGGAAACACCTGGGAGGAAGTTTTTAATCTGGCACAGGAAGAATTGATCAAAGTCGATAAATGGTTAAGAGAAAATTTGCTTACAGTAAATGCAACAAAAATGAAATTTTTAGCCTTTTCTCTGACAGAATGGACAAGACCACCGGATTCTTCAATAATCCTGCATCACTGTGGAAGCACCAACAACCCGTGTGATTGCCCTTCAATTCAACAAGTCAATGAAATAAAATATTTAGGAACAATAGTGGACAACAAATTCAAATGGGACAAGCACATTAATCTATCAATTACCCGGATCAGGAAGCTTCTCTACAAATTCTATCAACTCCGTAAAATCCTCAACTATGAGACATTAAAAACTGTTTATTTTTCTTTAGTGCAATCAATTTTAAGATACATCATAATTATCTGGGGAGCTACGAATTTTACACATGTTGAACCTCTCTATAAACTTCAAAAACGAATACTAAAAATAATAGGCTTCAAGGAGAATCAATTCCCCACAAACATTCTTTTCAAGGACAGTAAAGTACTGAGTGTAAGACAACTCTACATCCAGGCTATCATCACACGAATGAGGAGAAACAACGAACACATAAGACTGGCAGATCATAACCATCAAACAAGGCAGAGAAACACGTATTCAATAGTACCAAGGATGAACACTACATTTGGGCAAAGAAACTACATATATTTGGGACCAAAAATTTATAATTCAATACAAAGTTACATTAGGGAAGAATTCAATAGACAGAGGTTCAAGAAAAGTTTATTTTCCTGGTTGGTTGATATTGGAGTGGAAAATTGTGAAAATTTAGTTAGACTGTAAATATTGAAACTATTTATTCTTCATTCCACTCTTTACTGTTTTTCATTTCTCTAAAAATAACCTTTCTTATTTTTATCCTTAATAGAACATTAATATTTATTTACTAACTCCTTAATTTTGTTTGTTTGTATTATACATTTTTACTTATTCTATTATAAAAAACTTCAATCCCATATCAGTGAAAGAAGTTTGTAAATAGTAATTATTACATGCAATAAGCAACTAATTACTCATACCCCAACACATATAATATATAGTGGGGTGTATATTTATTCATTGAAATTATCATTTATTCATTGTTGAAACACTGCTGATTTATGTAGTTATATTACAATACTATATTATCAATATTCTAATGTTGCATTCAATCTTCATTGTAATTAATAAGTTTTCATAATATGTGAAATTTGTTGCATAATTGGCTGTTGTACTGTAATTTATTGTAGATTTGTGTATGAACCAGAATGTATTGTAACTTACTTGAATAAAACTTACTTACTTACAGTCAGGTTTTACCCAAAACCTGACATGTCACTACTGCTTGAAACAGGCAGGTTGCTGCCAAAAGTCGTCGAAATGGTTGAACAACACTTGCCCAAGTGAGTGCTGAATCTCAGAGCTTCCAGTGTCTTCGATTAACCCCCGTTAACCTCAGACACAACTCCTAGTAGTCGAAGGAGTCAGAGTACACTCAGGATACAAGATGTACTATGTTGCTAGCTGCGTGCTGCTTCCTTCACTCTTTCTGTCGACCACTCGCACTGGACACCAGCACTAGACTGCCAGCCTACTAGCCCTTCACGAGCCTCCCTCAGTGGCCTAGAGGGAAGGGAGTAAGGATGCACAGCACTGCTGAGCAGTAGCCCAGTGGCTCGGCTGCTCGTTGGTCTCTGTAATTTGATCAAGAGATAACCAAGCATCTTAGCACAAGCCCTAAACTCAATTCCCCTCACTAGTTACGATATACATCGTGACACACTGTTCCTACTAAGGGCAGGGGGGGGAAAGAAAGGGGGGGTGAGGATGGAAAGGATATGTGGCTGACAGATGTCCCAAAACACTGAGTACATACTGCCGCCTCTCCACCGGTCACAGAAGACCATGTAAACATCTGGGCGCCAGGTTGGTTCCTCGACAACCGGTGACGGTGCGTCGGCACAGTCAAAGGAAAAAACAGCAAGCCATCTGGCCATGTTCTCGGTCTAGCTTTCTTTAAGAGGTACTTTAGAGCTTTCACACTGCATGAGCACGCCGTGCTTCCGCACTGCAAGAGGCGCCATGCTTCCACACTGTTAAAGGAGGCCGTGCTTCCGCACTGCAGGATACAGAGATGTCATGCTTCTGTACTGCAAGGAGATGCCATGCTTCTGCACTGCAAGGGGGATGCTGTGCTTCCGCACTGCAAGAGTCACCATGCTTCCACACTGCTAAAGGATGCCGTGCTTCCATACTGCAAGGAAACGCCGTGCTTCCACACAGCAAGGGGGACGCTGTGCTTCTGCACTGCAAGAGTCGCCGTGCTTCTGCACTGCTAAAGGACACTGTGCTTCCACACTGCAGGATAGAGTCGACATGCTTCTGCACTGCAAGGAGACGCCGTGCTTCCACACTGCAAAAGGGACGCCGTGCTTCCACACTGCAAGAGTCGCCGTGCTTCCGCACTGTTAAAGGACGCCGTGCTTCCGCACTGCAGGATAGAGTCGCCGTGCTTCTGCACTGCAAGGAGACACCGTGCTTCCGCACTGCAAAAGGGACGCCGTGCTTCCGCACTGCAAGAGTTGCCGTGCTTCCGCACTGCAAGAGTTGCCGTGCTTCCGCACTGCAAGAGTTGCCGTGCTTCCACACTGCTAAAGGACACTTTGCTTCCACACTGCAGGATAGAGTCACCGTACTTCTGCACTGCAAGGAGATGCTATACTTCTATGCTGCAAAGAGATGCTGTGCTTCCGCACTGTAAGAGTCGCTGTGCTTCCACACTGCAAGGAGACGCCGTGCTTCCACACTGCAAAAGGGAAGCCGGGCTTTGGCCCTGCATGGCCATGCTCTCGCACTGCCTTACTTCGCCATGGGGCACTCACGGCTTCACCCAAGCCTGACGTCCATCAGGAAGTCGCACCCTGATCCTCAGGCGACCTGAGCGAGGGTGCTTCCCAGCTTGGAAAGATTGATGGGTCACCTTTTCCACTGAAGGCTGGTCCCCAATAGTCACGAGGGCGAGGCCCTGTCTGCGGTCAGCGGCAGTCAGGCAGATAGGCGTTGGGAGTGGCGTTCCCTCTTCCTCCTCGGAGGAGGAAAGTTCCATCACCTCCGGCGCTTTGGTAGGAGTCGTGACAGTCGGGCAAGGAGATGTCAGAGGTTGACAATAGGTAGCCGAGATCCTACTCGAGATCTCAGGGAGGCTGTGTGGTTCGGCGGAAGCTGCTCCCCAGGCCTCCGTGAGGCCCCTCTCCTGAACCCAGCATGGGGTGGGGGGAGTTGGAGTTGCCGGCAGTGTTGAGGGTGGGGGTTCCACAACTTCCTTGGGAGTCCCATATGCTGGAGAGATTGAGAAGTCGCCTCCTCCCCCTTCTAGGAGGGCATCCTCATCTTCCATTGGAACTTCAGGTACCTCCATCATGGAGACTGCGGCAGCGGAAGTTGAGGGAAGGTGTACCTCGGCTCTGACAGGGTCGACAGGGGTCTCGGAAGAGGGGAGGTTTACTGTGACCACCACATCTCGGTTGCAGCCCATCCGCAAAGTAGGGAAGACCTCGAACAACTTGCACGAGGTGGCCTCCACCTAGGCATCTTCTGGAGGGGTCCGTTGTTGAAGCAGCCAAAGAAGTTGTTGTCCGATTATCCGCTTGGCTTGCCACCAGGTCAGCCCCTCTCGAACATGCTGGAAGCACTGAACGTCCCACCCCTGGATGCGTTGAAGCCTCTTCACCTGGCAAAACTTCACCATAATGGCATGGACCGCATCATAATCTTCGGGTGTGGTCCGGTGCCCCGGGTTGAGGATGGTAGTGACCACCTCTTTCCTGTTCACTACAGTGAGGGCGATGCCTCCTTGCCATATCAAAGGAAAACCCAGGAGGGCATCCCTTCTCATATTCTTCAGCACCTCCTGCAGTCCCTCCAGGGAGCACCCCACATGCCAGGTGCATAGAGCCTGAAACGGCATTAACCTCCCCTTGTCACTCAGGGAAAGTCGCTCCATCTCGCAGAGTATCTCATCAGTAAATGAGGTACGAAAAGATGGCATCTTCCTCAGAATAAGGTGGCAAGAGAAATGAATGGCACTGGGGGAAAGAGGACGCTGACTATGATTGGAGACGATTTTGAAGAAGAACCAACACAAGTCGATTAGAGAAAAATACAGTAGCAAAATAAATCAGAGTTTGAATGAGAAGCAGAAGTGATATCGGTACCGAGACAGGAGACTAAACAGAAATAATCTTGAATCACAAAGACAGAGATGCTGTTCAACAAGATCAGGGAAACCTGATGTTGTCTGGACGGAGGCTAACAACAGACTGACAGAGTCGAGTCAGAGAAGCAACAATAAACCGGAGAAAAACAGGAATAATCTGGAATTATCGACTTGAATAAAATGAAATTGCAAGATCCCACGAGAATAATCTGTATTGTAGACAAAACAAGTTGATTATTTTATCTTATCGCAAGCGATGACCACTCAACAGTCATGTAGTACTGAAATTCAGATTAAACTGGCAGAACTACAGAATAGGATAAATGCCATTTCCCACTGCTCATTCTAATATGAAATGAGTACAAAAATTTCTCTTATTAATTTCCTCAATAGAATTGATTCATTGGAAATAAAATATAGTCACTGAAAATGTCCACACAAGCACAGGCCGTGAGAAACTTGGATCTGTCTACAAAATGTGACTAAATCACAATTAGAACAATAGCACAATAGAACTTTGACTACTGCGATACTAATACAGCCCAAGTAATCTTCTAAACCGAGATGGAATAAAATGAATTGAAATAATGAAGATTTTATTTCAACTTATTACTGGCCCTCAGGTCTTTTTCAAATTCAATATAATATTGGAGAGATCGAATCATATTTGAAACCAATAAAATACGAGTGTAGTGCATCATGTCTCCCAATCAAACGCAACTAATTCAATTACTATGAATAATCCATTGCAACATAATTGACCTATATCCCACAGAATAATAACACCTGTTATTTTCTGCATCGTAATTTACTAACTACCACGGATTAAAGCAATTATCACCAGCTTCATTCTATGATTGTAATAAATATTTAAACCATAACCTCATAGATAAATATTATTATTCAGATTAGACTGACAAATAATTTTCTCCAATGACATAAATCATCATACAGTTCACGGGCTGCAACTGACGACTTGAAAAATAAAATAGTACAAATTCCATCTTTTCAACTCCTGCTTGGTAATGGCAATTGGATTAGAAGTTCAAAGATGGAAAAGGGGCGATTTTATTGGAGATGGAAGAAAAGAATAACAAGATTTTTCCGACTTAGCAGATGAAGCCCAGAGACTAATTATCTGAATAAATAAACCAAAATGGTTGAGTTGCCACTCAGCTTAATTTTGACTCTGAATAACCAGGACAAATTACTCGGAAATTTGTTATTAATTTTGCTACCTTTAAATAGGCCTAATATCAATGTATTTCTCTCAGAAAAGAAATAATTATTTCCAACCTCCAATATTATGACCAGTTTCAACTAGTGCCAATGCTATTAACTATCTTGAACCCCATAACTAAATGTGAACTATATCTCAAAATGAACTCTCTTCAAACTTGATGTAATTTTCCCCTTCTGGCCTCTCACCTTATTGCTGATGCTGGATTCCCCTTCCTCGGTACTCCATCAGCCAAGTAGGTAGCGTCACCCGGCTTACATGATTCCTCCTATTGTCACCATCCTCCTCTGCACCAGCTCCTCCATCGTTGCCATCTCGGCCGTCGCGGCCGACTCCTACACCGCTGCCATCTCCTCCATCCTCGACCTCTCTGTCCTCGGGAAGGGGCGGCAAGATCTTGATGTCTTTCATGTGAACAGTCAGCCTCTTACCGGCAGCTCCCTTTAACAGCACTACTGAAGTGCTCAACATTTTCTCTACCTCATAGGGCCCAGAAAATTATGGAGCTAACTTAGCCGCAAACTGGTTCACTCCGGATGATAGATGATAATCCCTCTTATACACCAACTGGCCCATCCTTAGTACCAGTGGTCTTCACCTAAGATTATAATACCTCCTGGTATTATTATAGGCCTCATTTAGATTATCTAAAACGAGTTTCTGTGCACATTTCAGTACTTGCAGCCTTCTCAGCTGGGCTGCTCATCTCGTGCCTCCATCCTCCTGTCTGGGATCACTTTCCTCCTCGCAGCTAGCATCCTGGTGCTCTCAATTCCCTTCCGAAGTTGAGGAAAGCAGGAGTATACTTAGTACCGACATGTACTGCTGTATTCATGGCAAAACAAAACTCCTCCACGTAACGATCCCAATCAGCATGGTGCTCGCCCACGTAGAGCTGTATCATAGTCTTCAAGAATCAATAACCCTCTCTGTAGGGTTACAGCTCGGTGTATGGTGGAGTATAGAATAATGTGATGCCATTATCTTTACAGTATGACTTAAAAAGTCTACTGGTGTACTGTGTTCCATTATCACAGATCAACAGCTTTGGCACCTCGAACTTGGTGACCACCAGCTCCCTCAAAGCTTGTGCAACGGCATTGCTGTCTGCCTGAGCTAGCGGCCGAGCCTTTGTCCACTTCGTGAACTGGTCCTGAAATACCACCAGGTATCTATTCCCTCTCTTCGAGTGAGGTAATGGGCCCACAATGTCGGTGCTAACGGTCTCCCAGGGTTGCACCACCTTCCTCTGGCTATTCATCTGTCCATATGGAGGCCGCTGCTCCACTTTACGCTTCATGCAGGTCTTGCAGCACCTCACATACTTCGCGACATCTGCATACAAGCCTGGCCAGTAGTAGTGACAGGTTATCCGGTGATAGGTCTGGAACACCCCTTGATGGCCAGCTGTTGGTGCATCATGGCTTTGCTGAAGTATTTCAGCCCGTGCACCACTTGCAATACACAGCTTCCAGCCATCACTCTCCGGTGCATCAGGAGGCTGCTGTCAGGCCCATATGTGTCGATATAAGGCCTCACCCCTCACCCCTCACCATATAATCAGGATACTTCTCTGGATTATGGAGTAGATTGGACTTCATCCTCCTTATCCATCTATTGTCTTCGGTGACGATGGTGGCCACCTCTCCTGTAACCTCCTCTTGGCCTTCTTGTGTGTTGGCCAGTACATCACCTCCTGGCAATGCTCGTGAGAGCGCATCAGGGACCACATTCAGCTTCCCTCATCGGTATTTGATGACCAAGTTGTACTGCTGCATTTCTAAGGCCCATCTCGCGAGCCTTCCTGTCGGTTTCAGTGACACTTTAGAGCCTGGTGATCTGTGATCAATGCAAAAATCACAGCCAGGCATTCCTTTTCGGTGGTGGAATACCTCAATTCGGTCCCCTTGAGCCCTCTGCTTGCATAGGCCTTCTCCTCTCCATCAACCTCGTGGGTAAGTACAGACCCTAATCCACATTCTGAGGCATCTGTCTGGAGTGTGAACGGAAGTTCAAAGTGAGTATACGTGAGCACTGGTGATCTAGTGAGGGCCTCCTTTATCTCCTGGAAGGCCCTCTCCTCTTCTGGTCCCCAGTGCCACTCCACTCCTACCTTCAACAACCAGTGCAATGGGGTTGCAAGGTCTGAGAAATTTGGAACAAACCTTCTATACCAGGATGCCAACCCTAGAAAACTCCAGAGCATCCTTAGCCGCTGCAGAGTTGGAAATTTGTTTACAGCTCTCACTGTTTCAGGATTGGTCCTGAGTCCCTGCTCCATCACTAAGTGACCCAAGTAGCATAGCTCCCGCTTCAGGAACTGGCAGTTCTCCTGGTTAATTACTAAGCCAGCCTCTCGCAGCCTGCTGAACACTCTAGCTAAATTTAGCATATGAGCCTCCATCGTTTCCCCCAGGACAATGACGTCGTCCAGGTAAGCAAAGGCACAGGGCTCCAACTCCGGCCCAATTACCTGGTCTAGAAGACGTTGAAACGTAGCACCAGCCGAGTGTAGTCCAAATGGCATCATCCAGAATTGGAATAGGCCCCTTCCAGGAACTGTAAACGCTGTAAGCTGCTTACTCTGCTCCTACAACGGTACTTGCCAGTACCCGCTCTTCAAGTCGATTGAAGAAATGTATTTAGCATTCCTCAATTGATTAAAAATGCCTGTCATATTCGGCAAAGGCTATGCATCTTGCTCTATGAGTGCATTAATCTGATGGAAATCGATGCAAAATCGCATCTTTCCATTAGCCTTCTTCACCAAGACAATTGGTGAGCTCCAAGGGCTATTGCTCAGCTCAATAACCCGCTGATTGAGCATACTGTCCACCTCCTCATTTATCACCGCTTGCATAAGTGGATTGCGAGGATACGGACATTGTCGGAACGGCTCAGCTCCTTCCTTCAGCCTGATTTTATGAACCAGGAGGTGGGTCGCACCTGGCACATCTCTGAATTTTTTCAGCTCCGCCTCCAGGAATTTTTCAAACTCCTCCTTTTCTGAAGTGACTGTTGCCACCTGTCCCACTAAAGCTGGAGGCAATACCATCCTCCTCTGCCTTAGATCGAGTCTTGCTTGAATTGCTCTCAAATTACTTAATCCCAAAATCATTTCGGATTCTAACTCATTGATCACTGCCACTCTCCAGTAGACTCGTCTACTGCACACTTTGGCAGTCAGCTTCAGCTCCTCCACCATGGGAAGCTTCTCTCCAGTCACCAAAACAGGTTGATGACTAATTGGTTTAATCTGGCAATTGCCAGACATCTTCAGTCATCATGCTGCCTCTCCAGAGACATAGGACAACTCAGCCCCAGTATCGACCAGTGCATTGAGCCAGACATCTTGGACATGTACCAGCATGAAGATGCATGTCTCCTGGGGTTGTGGACACTTTCCTTGCATGTCTATCACGGCTGCACCGGACCTCATCTCTCTCCCTTGGGCCTTCACAGTTTTCTGGGTGGTTGGAGCACTCTTCTCCCTGGGTTGAGGCTCCCACTCTACAGTGCGGGTGCGGGTGTCGATTTTCACCCTGTGCTCCCGCAGGAACTGCATACCGAATAAAAATTCGGGTGATAATCCCTCCATGATTGTCATCACTGTGGGTAGCACCTCTTGGCCGACTTTCAGGTTGATTTCCACTTTCCCATACTACAGCCCCACTGCTGTTCCATTTGCCAAGATCGCACCCCTCTCTGTCAGTGTTCTCCTTGCACATCCAGCTGCCTCTAAGCTTGTGAACGCTGCTAAGCTTAAGTAGTAGGATTCAGCTCCTGTATCGAGTAAAGCTCTATATTGGTGGCCAGCTACCTCAACTGTGGTATACAGCCTGTTGTCTAACTGCGACTCCAGTTCCAGTTGAAGCTGGTTTCTGGTTCTCACCACAGCGGCTTTGTCTGTCATCCTCTTCTGGTCTTTCTCACAGGTGCAACTGGGACAAGGCTTCCCACAGGTCACACAGAGAGAAATCTCAGGGCAGTGTGCCTGACCTTTTTAAAATATGATAAAAAAGATAATTTTAAATAAAATTTAGAATTTAGAAATAGGCCGACACATCTAGAAAACAATTGAGTCTATACCTAATTCATGCAGGTGAACGGGCTAGAGTCAAGAAAACTTCAATTAATCTTGCCATGCCTGATTTACTAGGTTTCTACTATAAACTAACACTACACTTTGAAATAATTAAAAAAAAATACAAACAACTTCAATAAACATTGGCAACTAAAATCGAACAACAGAAACAACAATATCATGTTACTTTGTTGACCTTCTTCATCTGATTCGGGGGCACATTACTATCCCCGTTTAGATAACAATTCGTCACAAAACCAAACAAGATCAGTCATAAAATAACCAATTAATTTCAACATGAAATTACTCAAGAAAGAAAAAACCTGTTGAACCCAAATTTCGTCGATAGTAACCCATATAACCCATTTCATAATAATTTTGAATCCCCACTTTTGATTGACATCCTCGAATGAACCTTTGTTTCACTACACTGCACTTTCGTTGGTCTGTACGTTGCTTTATCGTCGGGGTTACAGTACCTTGTTTTTGGCGGTGAACTTTTACCGGTTGAATTTGGCTTGACGGCGACGTCCTCTTACGTCCCTAGACCTGTCGTCTGAACAGGTGTCTTGAAGCGGTGTTACATAAAGTTGCGGAACCAAAGGGGTGGTATATAAAGTTTGTTTGGGGACACACATGAACTGCTGTAAATAAATGTATTACAGCATTAATTTCTAACTCTTCCTACAATTCATCAAAAGCTAAAACAGGAGTTTATTCTGTTATTTAATTTAGATTTTATCTTGACGTTCTGATTTCATTCTCAAAATTTAAGATTGAATTAAAACAAATTTACTTGACAGAGTGTCATTAATATACAATGCAACATTTATGAAAACACCCATAATAAATTAATATAATGCTTTTAGAAAATGAATACTTCATTAATTATGATGTTAACTTTTATATAAATTGATATAAGACTCTTAGAAAAGGAATAATTCAGATTGAAATGATGCTAACTTATATGATATTTTTCGTTTGGTTTGCAAAATCAAATATAATTTTTCATATAGTAGCTCGGCTAGTATTGTTGGAAACTTGTGCACTAGCCAACATTTATTTTATTTATTATTTATGCACTATAGGACGCAATCCAAGTGTAAACAACGGGCATTCACCCAAAACTGCTCAGAACCTTAATTTAAAATGAACAGTCCAGAGTTTATGATTTGATTTACCTACAAATACAAGTCCAAAAACGAGTATCAACTAGAATTATGAATTTATCACAAAACAAAACAAGACACTTTATAACACAATAAAAGAAAAAAATATTGAAAATTTCACTTTAAGGTAAAAATAATGTTTGCCCTATAAGATTCATCTTGTAGATAGTTTTTACCTTTAATTAAATAAAATTAGTAGACACATAGAAAACAATTTAAATTGTATTAAAATTTGAACATTCATTAATATTAATTTCATGGAAAAGAAAAACTTTCTTCTTCGTTTATTAAGAGTTCTATCATGAAAATTTACTAAATCATTCGAAAGCCTTAATGACATAAGAAAACAGAGTCTGAAAAATATAAATTATAAAATGTCATAAACTCAATATGAACATAATCTTAAAAATTTCATTCCAATTTAAAGGCTATCTTCCTGACTTTCAGCAATACTCTACGATAATATATCTCCAGAAACAATAACTCAAATGTAACATAACTGAAAACTTTCTATACTTCTTTAGAAAAAAAATTTATAATTATCTTCCATCACTAATAAAATCAAAAGGATTATTCTCAATCAATATTATTAACTTGAAAAATAACAGGCTTTGTTAATACAATACTCTTATGGAAGTTTCAATCAATTAAATTCCCTAAATTTTATTTTAACCTTATTTTACGTACCTTAGCGGTTATTTGAAGAAACAATTATTTGTACATGATGAAGAAACACAATTAAACTTTTCAGGACATGGCACTACTAGAAAATTTAAACTTTAATAAAAATAAAACTAGCTCCTACATTAACTAATGAAATAAACTTGCCCAAAAACGGCAAAACATAATGACTACATCTTTACTCTTGTAGTGCTCCTAGCAAAGTGTCCTCCGAAACGTAATCTGGTCTCGCGGCTGGGGAATTGCCCCACTACTGTATTTAGAAACAGGTCTCCTATTGGGCGAAGGGAATCAATTTGACCAATCGTTGCGTGGCTTCTATAGCCTTTGGACCAAATAGTAACTGCAAAATCGGTAGTTTGTTATAATTTCAATATCTTGCTGTTTTCCAGCTTATCGCACTCCATGTAGCGACAGGAAGGCTACGTTTTAGAGATAGTTTCATAATCTACATTCCTCGACGACTCGGAAACACAATTTTTAAATATCTATCATGGGAAACTTGAAGTCATGGCCGTTCATAATAGAGAGAGAGAAAATAATTTATTTCGCTAACTCACATTAATGGCTCTAGTCTATTGCGTATTAAATTTACTATTATAACTTGGGAAAAGGCCTGAATTAAAAATAGTGATCGGCACACTCCCCCTCCTTACGGTGTGAAACACGCAAAAAGAAATCTAATCAGGATATGTTACCATAGAGGCATTCTGTATAATTTGGAGAGTCGAATTTCTGGATAGATAGTAGGATCCCATTTGAAGCGGGCCCTCTTCAAAAGAAATCTCTTTAATCATTCTGAAATTCAGCAAAATATATAACTAATTGAGATTTGTGGCAAAAGTCTTTAAAACTGTGGTGAGAGTCAGGACAAAACAATATGGGCGTGTCCACTTTTTAAGTAGGTACTGAAGACGGACCGAGTATAATATTCTTGAATACTTCAATCACTTTATTGAGTCCCTGGTTATTTTCTTGGCAAACTCTAACAAGGGAAAACGTTTAAAAGACATCATAGTTTTAATTGGTTCTATGTTACTCTGTTGTTGTAAAATCTGAAGTACGTTGATTATAATAGTAAAGGATGAAACTCTTTCACTCTGCTGAATGTATTGAAATCTAACTATCATTACTATAGAGTTGAGAGTGCAACATATTTTTAACAATATAAAGCAATTTAGAAGGCAATACTATTCTACATAGGCTACAATTCAAAGATAATAATGGTTGAAACTGCAACGCTAGCGAGCCATCGGAGAGCAATGACACATGCTGGATGTACATTCCGTAGCTATGAAACTTTTCTATCCATTATAGTATTCTAGCAGGAAATCTCTATCACTGAATTGTATTAAAGTGAACTAAAACGGAATCAGTTGAACTGAATAAACCTATGATAAGATTATAATTGTATTAATAATGGAAGATAAACTAATAAAGAATAGGGATATCAAAAAAATAATAGGAAATATAAAGCGAATAGGATATAAAATATGAGGCCTTAGACATTATTCTTATCATTTTACGAATGAGAATATATTTTATCTATATGTACTAACTCCTAACTAGGTATTCGAATTTATAATTCTTAACTATGAATGGATGAGTATTAAGCTATTGAAAATGGGTATAGTATAGAATATTATGATAAATTGTCTTATGCTAAATAACTTCTTATTATTATTAGACACCTCATGTCACATTGTCACATTATTAGACATACATTGTCACATAGGATAATATGACGGTTGATAACTTCAAAAATTGATAATCACCCGATTTGCCAAAAAATCAATTATCTACTACCGTGAGAAAACTGTACAATCATTTCATTTACCGCGAGTATGCAGCCGATCAATGAAATAAAATTAAACCTAATTCACCACCTAAATATATATTTAAGATTACGAGGTTAATAACATAATTTAATGACTAATCTAGTTGCGCAAGTTATTTACATTCCGGAATTTCTTCTATATACATTATAATTATTGTCACATAACAAAATCTTTGACTAATAAACCCTTCATGAACCCATAATGAATCCTTCTAACAAATACGGTAAATATCTTTATCATAACTCTTTTTCTCTTTTCTCCTTCTCATTCATTAGGAATCATCTCGTTGAGTGTATAGAGACAAGGCTATAGAGTGGCGCCATACCCACAAAAACTTATCCAATTTATAACTCACAACAAAAAATCTTGCCTTCAATGGACTGATCTGTTTCCTATTTTTTGCCTGATAGACTCAAGACTGATGACTCAACAACTGACAACAACTGACAACAACTGACTGACAACATGACTCAAGCGTGATTTTGCATTCTACAATCATGAGAAAAACACTTTTCAGTATAATATTCTAGTAGGAAACCTCTACCACAGAACGCTAGTCAAAACAAAACTATGATATCGGGTGCCAGGCTTTAATCGACAATAATAATTCTGTATTTCGCTTCTCACTAGAGTACGTGACATTTTCTCTAAACACTGGAAGCATACTTTTCATTGCATGATTTAATAATATGATAGTTCAGCTCTAACTTAGCATTGATGGACTGCTACTGCTTGCCTTCTGATTATCAACATTATTGAATTTACCAATACACTAACACATTAATAGGCTACTAATACACTATTACTGATTCTCAAGTTCACTGACATTTTCAACCTTACTGGAGCCTCACATAATTATTTCTCAACAATAAATTTCATATCCAACTAGTTTCAATTACTCTACTAGATCTCAAAACATCCCAACTTATTCACATGGAAAACTTGATTGCAATTTTACTATTCATCATTAAAAAATTTATCATTTCATTAAAGATTTTCCTATTTTTTTTTATTTATTAATTCTTTTTGACTACTTATCTCTAAAGGGTCCTACTACTGTTAATTACCTCAATTTAATTTTCCCAACAAACATTCTATTTCCTTTTTGACACGAATTTTCTCACATATTTCTACCTTATATCCTCATTTAAATTTTTAATCAACCTTTCAACTCTCAACTACAGAGTAATTTAAACTCATGCTTAACTCAAGAGATTTTTCCCTTTTCATTTCAAATTCAACTAGAAAAATTTCACTGTTAATCTTATTTTAATTTAACCTGTTAAGTACTGTTCCAATATTTATTTCTACTTTCACTAATAACCATCTAGCATTACCTACTCGAGAATTTTTCTCTGTTATTTTATTTGTATACCGGTACCTTAACTAATAACTTTAAATATTCATTGTCTAAAACTTTCAATTTTCGTTACCATACCAAATTTCTAAGCAACTTTAAACTCAATAATACCCTTTTTTTTACCAATTATTACTTGTGTTTTTGCGGCTGACTTTCCTACCAAACATTAACGAACCTTTTGACTGGGCTTCCCTAAACTGCATTATGCTGATTGTTTTCCTTACAATCACTACAAAGACTCACTAAATATTCTAGATTTCGGTTTACGTTATTCTACTGACGAGCCCCATAACTCTCGAATGAACCAGACCGTTTACTAGATACAAAAAATCTTAGCTCACACCATCTTCAGTGCCTTTCGCTAAAATTATACAATTCCACCATACAAATTTGCAAGGTTAGTCACAGCTAAATTCCTTGATTTGTTACATTTTTGTATTCCTTGAAAAATTTAATTTTTTAGAAAATTTGAATTCCAGAGATTTAAATATCTCTAGGCAGCAGAGTCGGTGCAGTTGTGTGCCTGACCTTTTTAAAATATGATAAAAAAGATAATTTTGAATAAAATTTAGAATTTAGAAATAGGCCGACACATCTAGAAAATACCTGAGTCTATACCTAATTCATGCAGGTGAACGGGCTAGAGTCAAGAAAACTTCAATTAATCTTGCCATGCCTGATTTACTAGGTTTCTACTATAAACTAACACTACACTTTGAATTTGGAGAGTTTCAATGGCGTTGTTTAGATAAAAATTGTAAATCCTCTCTTAAAACTGACAAAAATGTTTCTGAAATAGTTGATTTTCCAATCTTACATAGCCATGCTCCTCCAGTCAGTAATTCTCTCAATGGCAGTTCGTGCTCTACTCCCATAATTAATAAAAATTGCTCAAACAAAATAGTTGGTTCTGATACAGAAGGTAATGATTCAATGATGGACCCAACTATAGCTACTCATTCATCACTCAATTCTAATCCATATGAGTGTAATAAATGCTTTAGCTTGGTTGAGAGATTGTTAAGCGAAAACCAAGCATTAAGTGAAGCTAATTCTCGAATGAGGATTCAATGGAATGCTGCCATTGACCGATCAATCATGAACGAGAAACTAGTTATGGAACTGACTGATAAAGTTTCAACGGATGTTGGAACTCAAACTGAGAGTGCTGAGGGGTTTGTTCTTAGAGATAATGTTCCACTATTGGCCACTCAGGCTAATGAGTGTTTTCTTAAGAAGAATACTTTCTACAATGCAATAACTAGTAATAACATGGTTAGTGAAGACAATGAAATGGATTATGATGATATTAAATGTAAGCTTGTACACACAATCTCCAAACTTGAATCACTATTGAACTCTAGCAATAGACTATTGTCAGATATACAAAAAAATATGAATTCAGCAAGAAGTCAAATTAAAAGCCTTTCCAAATCATGTTGTAGTGGAGAGGTAAGTGATATGAATTATTATGAGAGCCAAAAAATTCATATCTGGGCTGATAGCCACGGTAAGGGAATTAGAGAGCCTCTAACTGGGTTACTTCGAGGGTATGATATATCTTGTGTTTCCACTGTGGCCCCCGGGATGAAGTTTGAGACTCTTGCAAACTGGATGTTGTCTCCTAATGAGACTGTAGGTCTGAATCGAAATGATTGGATTGTGCTTCTGAGTGGCACAAATAGTATTCACTCCGGTTTTAATGATCTTGATAAGGAGAGATTTGTTGCTAAACTAGTTGAGGTGATTGGGACCTACAGACACAACAATCTGATAATATCAACCATACCCTACCGTTACGATCTCTTTGAGAGTTCCATTGAAAATAGATCTATAGCTGCTATAAACCGAATCATTAGGTGTTTGTCTAGACTTCACTTTGTAAAAATTTTAGATTTATGGTCTATTGAAAGACGTCTCCACACTAGTCACGGTCTTCATTTGAACAGGAGAGGTAAGTTCATGGTTGCAAAGAGAATTTTCAGAATTGTAACTGAGAATTCAGTCTCTGATAGAAATAATTATGTTGGACCAGATACTCTCACACCTCATTCTCTGGCAGTGAGCGGTGACCTAATTGACAGCTGCTATCGTGCTCATGATACAATGACACAATCCTTTGTGACAGTTGATGCCACCTTCTGTAGTGGCTCACGTGCTAGTGATGGTGGTCCTTTCCAATGTGATGAGAGAATTGGCGAAAATGGTAGTGTGCATTGCTCTATTGAAGCAACACCTGATTCTATAGTGGTTGACCGTACTGATCAGGATGTGGTAGCTACTCATGAAATTCCAGTTTTGATCTCTTATAGACCAATCAATTTTTTAGATTAAACCAGCGATTGCAAACATTTGTAGATCGCACAAATCTGATTGACTGTCTTGCTGAGGCTGGAAGCAACCATGGTCACTCACCTAATTCTATGTCAGGCCCAGTCACTCTAAATGTCCTGCACTATAATGTTCGAAGTATTTGTAATAAAAACACAGAGTTGGCTCTGCAAATTCAAAACATGCAGGAAAACAAATCTCTAAGTAGAGTTGATCTCTTATGTCTCTCTGAAACGTGGTTGAATGGCAGTGAAAGTGTTAATATTGAAAATTTTAATCTTGTGTGCTATTTCAACAGAGAGTTACGAAAGGGCGGTGGTGTGGCCATATATTCAAGATGTGGATTTTTGACCTCTGAATTCAGCTTAGCAGAGGTTTGCGAGTCAGACTTTGAGGCAGCGGCTGTGACTGTGGAGGGTGATTTTCTAATAGTCTGTATTTATAGATCCCCTGACAGCTCAATGGATACATTTGTTGACAGGCTTGACAAGCTTCTTTCTTCAACTTTTAAGAGATTTAAGGGAATTATTGTGATTGGCGACTTTAATGTTGACTTTCTCAGCAACTCAAGCTCAAAGCAGGAGTTGATGTCAGTCTTCTGTGCCTATGGTCTTCAGGATGTGATTGGGGAGCCTACTCGGGTTACAGCTCACTCTTCCACTCTGTTGGATAATGGTTTCATCAGTGTCAAATATATTGATGCTGTATTGTCAAGAGTGATTAGCTTCTCTGTCCGATCACTTTGCTCAGGAGATAGTTGTTCTTTTACCTCTGCATCAGGTGAAATCTCTCAAGGCTGTAATGAAACGATCTTTCTCTGATCAAAACAAGTTGAAATTCTCTCACTACTTAGGTCAATGTGACTGGTCACCTATATATCTGAATGAGATTCACCACGAGGCTCAGACTGATTACTTTGTCCAGATGGATTACTTTTACTTTTACTGATTACTTTGTTCAGGGTTTTGAAATGGCCTTTCCTTTGAGAAAGTTAGGAATTCCCAGAAATACTTCAAAGATCCCCTGGTCAAATCCTTACTTGAAGGATCTCTGTAACAGGAAGCGAGACCTGGAGCTGTTTATGAAGGCTTATCCTCAAAATACTCTGTTTCATGAGTTGTTCAAGAAGATATCCTCTGACATCAGACTGCTGATCCATTCTCTCAAGACTGAATATTCCAAGAGACTGATAGCTTCTGCTGACAACAAATCTAAGGCTGTATGGAATCTAATCAGGAAGGAAACTCCCATCAGGGTGAGTACTGAGTATCCAATTGTGATTGATGGCCTCCCAGTAGGATCACTTTGTGAAGTTGCTGAAGTATTCAATGACTACTTTGCTGGGGTGGTTTCATCGGATAATAGGCTCAGTTTGGGGGTTTTTGACGGTCCTTCTTTTTGTGATTTACTTGTAAATTCTAACCCTGGTAATGCTGCTGTCTCTGAGATGCCAACTTGGTCTGAGCAAGAGGTTGTATCTATTGCTAGAAGCTAAAAATGAAAATGTCCAGTGGGTCTGATGGAATTCCTTCAAAAATACTAAATGAGTTTTTCCATTGTGTCAGTGGTCCTGTCACTCAGCTTCTGAACAGATCATGTGCTTCTGGGTCATTCTCCGCCTGCTTCAAGGTATCTAAGCTAAAGCCAATTTTCAAAAAAGGCTCTCGGAAGGAAGTGGATAAATACCGACCTATAGCTAACTTGACCTCTTTGTCCAAGGTATGGAAGAGAGCAATATATGACCCCTTGCTGGCTCACTTCCTGAATAACAATCTTTTAAGTGAGTGTCAATATGGTTTTAGAGCTGGAATGTCAACCGTAGATGCATTGGAGAGTTTCATCAGTGATATCTATTTATCATTGGATCAGGGTGTTAAGGTCATGGGGTTTTTCGTTGATATGAAGAAGGCATTTGACAGCCTGAACCACAGCATTCTCCTAAGGAAGCTTCATTACTATGGAATTAGAGGAAATTTCTTGTCGATGATTGAGTCTTATCTTAGTAACAGAAACCAGATGGTTGAAATAGAGGGCGATAATGGTGTTGTCATTAATGGTAAATTCAGGTCTGAACTTCGTCCTGTTGGGAGAGGGGTCCCACAGGGATCAATTTTGGGCCCCGTTCTGTTTCTGATTTACATAAATGACCTCCCTGCAAATGTACATCATGCCAAATCAGTTCTCTTTGCTGATGATTCAAATTTCCTAATAACAGCTAGGAATAGTGATGAACTTCAGCTGACTGCAGACTCTGTGCTTAGTGAGGTGGCTCAGTGGTGCAAGGCAAACTTGTTGGAGGTAAACATTAAGAAAACCTCATTTATTGAATTCCAGATACAGCGATCACAGCTGGGCTCTTTTCAGTTTGATATTGATGGTGAGGAGGTTCAGCCCTCTACCTCGGCAGGGTTCCTGGGAGTGACTGTCGACCGGAATTTGGCATGGTCAGTTCATGTGGAATCACTGATAAAAAAACTCAATTCAGCAGCCTTCATTATCTCAAGATTATCTGGGGTTCTGGCAAGAGATGCTGTGATTGCTGCCTACCATGGGTATTTTGAGTCACTACTCTCATATGGCATACTGCTTTGGGGTGCTTCAAGAGATGCACTGATGGTTTTCAAAGCCCAGAAGAGAACTGTTAGGATCATATTTGGGAAGCCCCATAGATTTTCTTGTCGGTCCATTTTCAAGTCATCAAGAATCATGACAGTTCCTGCTCTTTATATTTACAACCTGGCTATTTTTGCTTATAAGTCACATGACAGTTGGACAACAGGATCTGATATTCATGATCATTTTACCAGATCAAGAAATGTTGTAAGAATTAATCAGCACCGAACAGCATTTTATGAACAAAGTACGGAGCATAAAAGTATAAAGGTTTTTAATTCGTTGCCAACCCGGTTAAAGGAGGCTCAATCACTTGGCCTGTTCAAAAGAATGACTAAGGACTGGTTGATTGAGGAGTGTCCGTATGGTTGGCAGGCACTCATAAATTAAATCCTAGGCCTTCCTTTCAACATGTTCAAGATTAATTACTATGTGAAAGAGGCTGATAGACTGACTATATTTTAGTACCGTACTCTACTATTCTATTTTTTATCTATAAATGTTTGTTTTTTGTGTTACTGGTATCTATAATAGTGTGCATCATAGTCATAGTTACTTTTGTCATCTTAATATAATGCATTGTTTAGAAATAAGAACTTGTATTGCTAGATTAAGTTATGTTTTTATTGACTGATCTTTGTATGACAATTGTCCATGCTTTTCTTGTAATGGCCTATGACATGTAATATATAACAAAAAAAAAAAAAAAATTAAAAAAAAACAACTTCAATAAACATTGGCAACTGAAATCGAACAACAGAAACAACAATATCATGTTACTTTGTTGACCTTCTTCATCTGATTCGGGGGCACATTACTATCCCCGTTTAGATAGCAATACGTCACAAAACCAAACAAGATCAGTCATAAAATAACCAATTAATTTCAACATGAAATTACTCAAGAAAGAAAAAACCTGTTGAACCCAAATTTTGTCGATAGTAACCCATATAACCCATTTCATAATAATTTTGAATCCCCACTTTTGATTGACATCCTCGAATGAACCTTTGTTTCACTACACTGCACTTTCTTTGGTCTGTAAGTTGCTTTATCGTTGGGGTTACAGTACCTTGTTTTTGGCGGTGAACTTTTACCGGTTGAATTTGGCTTGACGGCAACGTCCTCTTACGTCCCTAGACCTGTCGTCTGAACGGGTGTCTTGAAGCGGTGTTACATGAAGTTGCGGAACCAAAGGGGTGGTATATAAAGTTTGTTTGGGGACACACATGAACCGCTGTAAATAAATGTATTACAGCATTTATTTCTAACTCTTCCTACAATTCATCAAAAGCTAAAACAGGAGTTTATTCTGTTATTTAATTTAGATTTTATCTTGACGTTCTGATTTCATTCTCAAAATTTAAGATTGAATTAAAACAAATTTACTTGACAGAGTGTCATTAATATACAATGCAACATTTATGAAAACACCCATAATAAATTAATATAATGCTTTTAGAAATTGAATACTTCATTAATTATGATGTCAACTTTTATATAAATTGATATAAGACTCTTAGAAAAGGAATAATTCAGATTGAAATGATGCTAACTTATATGATATTTTTCGTTTGGTTTGCAAAATCAAATATAATTTTTCATATAGTAGCTTGGCTAGTATTGTTGGAAACTTGTGCGCTAGCCAACATTTATTTTATTTATTATTTATGAACTATAGGACGCAATCCAAGTGTAAACAACGGGCATTCACCCAAAACTGCTCAGAACCTTAATTTAAAATGAACAGTCCAGAGTTTATGATTTGATTTACCTACAAATACAAGTCCAAAAACGAGTATCAACTAGAATTATGAATTTATCACAAAACAAAACAAGACACTTTATAACACAATAAAAGAAAAAAATATTGAAAATTTCACTCTAAGGTAAAAATAATGTTTGCCCTATAAGATTCATCTTGTAGATAGTTTTTACCTTAAATTAAATAAAATTAGTAGACACATAGAAAACAATTTAAATTGTATTAAAATTTGAACATTCATTAATATTAATTTCATGGAAAAGAAAAACTTTCTTCCTCGTCTATTAAGATTTCTATCATAAAAATTTACTAAATCATTCGAAAGCCTTAATGACATAAGAAAACAGAGTCTGAAAAATATAAATTATAAAATGTCATAAACTCAATATGAACATAATCTTAAAAATTTCATTCCAATTTAAAGGCTATCTTCCTGACTTTCAGCAATACTCTACGATAATATATCTCCAGAAACAATAACTCAAATGTAACGTAACTGAAAACTTTCTATACTTCTTTAGAAAAAAAAAATTATAATTATCTTCCATCACTAATAAAATCAAAAGGATTATTCTCAATCAATATTATTAAATTGAAAAATAACAGGCTTTGTTAATACAATACTCTTATGGAAGTTTCAATCAATTAAATTCCCTAAATTATATTTTAACCTTATTTTACGTACCTTAGCAGTTATTTGAAGAAACAATTATTTGTACATGATGAAGAAACACAATTAAACTTTTCAGGACATGGCACTACTGGAAAATTTGAACTTTAATAAAAATAAAACTAGCTCCTACATTAACTAATGAAATAAACTTGCCCAAAAATGGCAAAACATAATGACTACATCTTTACTCTTGTAGTGCTCCTAGCAAAGTGTCCTCCAAAACGTAATCTGGTCTCGTGGCTGGGGAATTGCCCCACTACTGTATTTAGAAACAGGTCTCCTATTGGGCGAAGGGAATCAATTTGACCAATCATCGCGTGGCTTCTATAGCCTTTGGACCAAATAGTAACTGCAAAATCGGTAGTTTGTTATAATTTCAATATCTTGCTGTTTTCCAGCTTATCGCACTCCATGTAGCGACAGGAAGGCTACATTTTAGAGATAATTCCATAATCTACATTCCTTGACGACTCGGAGCCACAATTTTTAAATATCTATCATGGGAAACTTGAAGTCATGGCCGTTCATAATAGATTGATTGATTGATTGAGTACTTTATTTATGTATATTACAATATATACTGTCTTATACACTTATATGCAATAGCTCACAATACAGCAAAGTTATAGATGAATTTACATTATATAGACTAAGAAAATAATTGTTGAACTGTATATGATATGAAAAAGCAATTTGTAATATAATAACTATAGATAATAATTATATTGTTATGCATCTACATAAATTGGCGGAGGTTTGGACATATCAATGTCCATTCTTTGGAAAGAATATTAAAAATATCCTCCCCACTAACTCTCTACCAAAACGTTAATTTCATTATTCAAACTAAGGATTTATTTATTAATGGAAATATTGTGAAAGTTTTAATCAATATGAATATTTAAGAGAAAAAAAAACAGAAAATTTATGAAGTAAAATAATTATATAGGTAGATAAGATCAAATAATTAATAATTGATTAATAAAATGAAGTAGGCTGTAAGTAGATCAGGGTAGTCAACTTTCAGTAATATACAGCAGTATGCAGTGAATAATTGAAACAACATGAGTTTATATAATATATATATATATATATATATATATATATATTATATATATATATATATATACAATTCGTTCTATAACAGGTTTAAAGGTTTGTATTTGTGGGTTGGGTAGGGGATGGTTGTCATGTGATCGTTCTAGGGCCGGACAGTTGGCAAAGCTGTAGTTTATCATTCAGAGTGACTTGCATATCGTTAAGAACAGAATTACAATACATTAAATGTGGGAAGATGAGAGATTGAACCAATAATAATTTAATGTTTCTAGGGAGAATATCGTGCATTTTCTTCAATGCATGCATGGCTGAGAATACCTTTTTACAAGTTTTGTTCACTTGTTCTGACCAGTCAAGAGTATTATTCATAATAATGCCTAAATTTTTAACTGAGCTACAGTAAGGAATGTCATTACCATCTACACTAATTTTGTGAATCGATTCATAGTCAATATTGTTTATAAGACGAGAATATCCAATTATAATGGGCTGTGTTTTGATGGGATTAAGCTTAAGGCCATTTTTCTTTGTCCATTCCACTATCGAATTGATATCCTGATTCATTATTCCAACTGTTTTTTCAATTTTTGTTATGGGACAGCTTAAATATATTTGAAGGTTGTCTGCATAAGTATGGAAACTGGAGAATTTGATAATGGAAGAAAGGTCATTAGCATACAAAGTGAAGAGGAGAGGGCCTAAAATTGAACCTTGTGGTACTCCATGCATAACGGTTTTCCAAGTAGACTTTTTGTCACCGACAGATACACATTGTTTCCTACCTAATAGATAGGATTTAAACCAAACTAACGAGTTGTGACTGAAACCAAGAATAGCCAACTTATTCAGAAGGACTGTATGATCAACAGTATCAAATGCTTTAGAAAAATCAAATAGGGTGAGGATGGTGCATTTTCTTTGGTCCATAGCTAACCTTATATCATCAGTGACACAAAGCTGAGCTGTTTCAGTTGAATGGAATTTTCCAAAGCCTGATTGAAAGTTATGAAGCTTACTATTGTTGTCTAGAAATTTTACAACTTGAGCATGAATGAGTCTTTCTAGCACTTTGGACAATGCAGGTAAAATACTGATTGGTCTAAAATCCTCAACTTTATTGGGTGATGGAACTTTATTCAGAGGGCGAACCAGAGCAAACTTCCAGTTTTCAGGGAAAATGCCTTCTTCAATTGACTTGTTGAAAATGTATGTAATGGTTGGTAAAACAGCAAATAACATTTTCTTGATAAATTTAATAGGAATTTTGTCAACACCTGTAGCATTACTATGAATACGTTGAATTGCTCTGAAAGTGTCTTCTTCTGAGATTGGATGGAAATGAAATTGATCAGTAAATGGTAAATCTAAGTTTGTAACCTGCTCTTCAAGATCATCGATATGATTAGCAATGACAACTTCGTCGCGTTGGTTAGAGTGTGAAATGAAATGGTAATTTATATTGTTCAATGCTAAGTCAATTTGTGGATTCGATTTCTGCTTGCCAAGCCCGAATTCTTTTATTCCCTGCCAAAGTGATTTAGAGTCTTGTCTGTTGTTTGTCATAAACGAATTCAAGTACCTAATCTTTGAGTTCCGTAATTCCTGTTTAACTCTATTTCTAAGGCTCCTATACTCTATCAAACTGTCCAAGTCAAATGTCTTTTTAAATTTTCTATGTTCTTTGTCTCTACGTCCCATCATCTTAAGTATGTCTTCAGTCATCCACGGTACTCGTCGTTTTCTATTAATCCTCCTTGTCACATAAGGTGCATGTTTGTCATACAAAGTCAAAGTCCAATTCTCGAAAGTCTTGACCATGTCATCAACTGAGGGTAATGCTTCAATTTGATGCCATGGAGTCTGAGCCACATCAGTCAGGAAGGCGGCTTCATCAAAGCTTTTGAAGTCTCTATAAGTGATAATTTTCTGTTCTGGCTTGGGTATCTTATGGGAAAGTACACAGTAGATCAAATCATGTCTAGAAATAGCTGGAACTGAGATTTGGCCTGCTTGAACAACCTCATTGGGATCACTAACAATGAGAAGGTCAATGAGTGTGTCTGATTCATTAGTATGAGTTGGATCAAGAGGTAATATAGTCATGTTTAGGCATTGGAAAATTGTAGTCAGTTGAAAGTAGTCAAATTTCCGATTTGTCATGTTCAAGTCGGTATTCATATCCCCCATAACTAGTATACGGTTATAACAAGGCATAAGAGAAAGCAAGGCACTTTCGAAATCTGTGAAATGACCTATTTTTGGTGGGCGATACCAACGAGTAATTTATCAGTACTATATAAGGATAATTCAAGTAGCATAAACTCTGGTCTTGAACAATACTCTTGTTTAGATGTGATTAAAACTTTTGTTTTGATACCATCTTTCACATAAATTGCTACACCCCCACAAGCTTTATTTAATCTATCATTCCGGAAAAGATTATATCCAGGCAAAGCAACAAAATTTGATGGAATACTAGGCTTCAAAAATGATTCGGAAATTCCGATTATATTGGAGTCCTGAAAACGGAAGATTGCTCTGAGTTCATCAATGTGGCAGCTGAGGGATTGTATGTTAAGGTGAGCAGCCTTGAAAAGTTTTTTGAAAGAGTGGAGCTTATTTGTTAGAAACATACCTGCGTCATTATTACTATTATTGAAATAATCATACCTACTTGAGGGCGAGCGAGCTGACGTGTCAGTGAGAGGCATCATGGAAGCAGCAGACCAATCGTGAACCGACCTCAGAACAACACATGACGGGGAAAATGGGGATGAGACTGATAAAACTTAACCTAAATGAAAAAGTCTCTTGATTCGAGTGCATTCAGTATGCCTTGGCAGTTCGGCTCCCTTCACTATTTATAGCACTAGTTCAAAAAATTCACTAAACACAATAAGATGTAGATGTGTGGAGTTCCGGTGATGAATAATCCTAATGGTGAATAAGATGAAGATTGAGGAAGAACTTGTAGTGGGAGATCTAGTCCAAGTGGAGATAGAGCGAGTAGGTATCTGGTAGTGGAAGAATCGGGTCCAAGTGGAGGTAGAGCGAGATTCAGATTCAGATTCAGATTCAGATTCCTTTATTCATGTCAGAGTCCAGCAGATAATCCAATGTGGTGGGCAGTTTGCAGTGGTAGATGCTGATGGGAGGGAGCAGGTGGGGGAGCGAGAGAGAGCCAGGGTGGCGGCAAGAGAGAGCGCATGCAAGAAGTCACAGGAACCAGGTCTGAAAACAGGAAGAAAACTCCAGCAGAAAAAAGTACAGAAAGTATATGAAAATCATTAAGAGGATAGACAATTAAAAGAGAGTGTACAGACCTACAGAGAGATGGAAAATAAGAACGAGAAATATGAATCAGTAGATTGATTTCAAATTGCAGTTGACGGTTGTTAGAGAGAAGAATGTGAAGAGAGGACTAAGCTGTGTGAGAATACACATAGATTATGTAAGATTATTGTCTAAAAAGGTGGATGAAGAGAGAGATATTAGAAGAAAGTAGTAAATATCCGGTGCATAAAATGAGATAGATAATAAGAAAATGAAATTGGAGGGATGAGAAAAACTGAAGGAAAGAGAGAGGGAGTGAGTAAGAGAGAGCGAAGGGATTGATACAGATAGCATAGAGTACAGTGTTAATGATCTGGTATAGAAATGAAGTAAGCATGTCTATATTATTAAAAATATACAGTATAACTAGTTTTGAGCATGAATTGAGCTAATTTGGAGGGAGGTCAGAATGAGAAGAGGTAGGAAGAGAAGAAATTATAGAAGTTACAGACAGGTAATACTGCATATAAGAAAACAGAATAACGGATATATAAATAGAATACGCGAATAGAAGGTTGGAATGTGACTATGGTGAAAATCACAATAGAAGTGTCAATCATAAGTTTACCGTCATTATTACGATGACTGTTATTTCTGTTATTGTTGTCAATTCCACGAAAAGTCAACTTGAATCCTGCTGTAAGTTTACTATACACACTAGTAATATACATGTGGAGAATGGATTCAGGCTTTGTTGATAAACAGAAATGGATTTAATAGATTATGGATTGACAATGAACTGAGATGAGGAAGAAGCGTTATAAACTCAGCAATTCGAAATAGGTTATAAATGTATTATTAAAGTGAACTTAGGTTTCGGAGCAATTTTCATAATTTTATCAGCAGTGGAAAAGGTTCTATTTTTGTACTATGCTATCGTTAGATAAAAAGTGACACATTGGATTAGCTGGAAACATCATTCGGTTATGTATAATGGAAAACTAGTTTCCTGATTGAGTATTGGATGATTCAATCAGTAAAACGTTTCAGTATACTAGATGAATAATTGCTATAACTAAATTGATATAGCTTTATTCCAGTTATATTTTTTCCATGAAAACAGTATTATATACGTTCAAAAAAGCAAAAATTAATTTGGTAAAAATGGTATCTATAGGGCAATTGTCCAACAAAAAATAAAAGACTGAAAAAATGAAAAGAGAGAAGAGTGATGATTACATGAAGAGGCACAATTGAAATAATGAGAGCTCACCTTTAGTAGGAAGATATGACGTGCCAACACCGTGAAGTGTTTACTGGAGGTCGGCAAGATGCTCGGCGGTGTAGATGCGTCGTCCAGGTCCCTCTCCGACGGCGTACTTGATGCGGCCATCGACTGTCCACGTGTTCCTTATCCCGTACTTGTTTGCTGCTGCGTTCAAGAGTGCCAGTCGGTGTTTCGTCAAGTCCTCCCTTACGGTGATGCCAGTGTTCTTGAGCATCCGCTTGGCTGTGAACACCCTCTGCCTCGTCTGGTAGCCGTCGAACCTCACGATGATGGGACGATGACGCTCCTTGCCTGCTGCTCTGCCCATGTCCTGACCTGGCTGCTGGATTGGTCCCACTCAATGCGAACGATGAATGTCGTCGATCTTCAACTCCACGTTCAGCTTCTCCTTGCAGACTCGCTGAACAATCTGGTCGGTGGACTCCCCCTTGGTCTCCGGAATTCCAAAGAATCGCAGGCAGGTACAGCGACCATATTGTTCAAGATCGTCGATTTTTAATTCTGTCTCCTTCTCAATTGCTGCAATCCTCTGCCGAAGTTGATTATTCTCACTCTGCAATCGATCCAATTCGGATTGGAAGAAGGAGAAAGCCTCTGCGACAGCTTGGTTTACTTCCTTGTTTATCCTCTGTAGAATTTCGTCAGCCAG
The DNA here is from genome assembly GCF_014356525.2 of Nilaparvata lugens. NCBI lineage: Eukaryota > Metazoa > Arthropoda > Insecta > Hemiptera > Delphacidae > Nilaparvata > Nilaparvata lugens. The sequence goes on from NC_052510.1 coordinate 34,486,421, forward strand.
TTGCGTTGTGTCTTGACAGGGAGGGGTCGTTGACACATGTACCGTTGCACGCCTACCTGCCTTTTGTGTGGGAGTTTCCTGCTTCTTACCGTTGCTCTTCACCATGTTGCAATAGATAAACCAAACTGTGGTCAAACTAATTGGAGGTTATGTAATACTATTTATTGTAATTACTGCGTAATTACAATGAAAATCAGACTTTTAAAAATATGTTATTAAACTATGTGAAAAACTTAATCAACTAATGTAACGCTCGAATCGATTTTAACAAGATAACCCTACAAAATAACGCTTTTCAACGGAGCCGAACTGCACACGTGTTCACTCACTGACCATCAGAGGCGAACTCTGAGAGAGACAGAGAAAATAATTTATTTCGCTAACTCACAATAATGGCACTAGTCTATTGCATATTAAATTTACTATTATAACTTGGGAAAAGGCCTGAATTAAAAATAGTGATTGGCACAGCAGTCTGACCTCCAGTGACCTGCCTTCTTGCACTGCCAGCACACAGGAGTCGACTCCGCTCGCTGTTGGGTTGTTGTAGGTTCAGGCTCGGGGTGCGATTTCACAGGTTTACGAACCTCCTCCTGTTTCACAGCCTGCTGCCTCTGTTGAGCACTTTTCTCCCCTGACTTTATCCACTCATATTGCCTGGCCAGCTTGAGCATGTCGTCCACCAAATAGACTTTGGCTTCCCTGATGTACAGCTTGTACCAAGGTAGAAGATTCTTATAGAGCCTCTGTAGCTGGTGGCTGACTGAGAAATCTCCTCTCCGCCTCATGAGGGTCTGAAGTTCCTCTACATAGTCATCAATGGCCTAGCCTTCATGCTGCCGTCAACCCAAGATTTGAGTATCCAGGTCCTCCTCATAGGTTGCTGGATAGTTAAGAGACCGAAAGTCTCTTACAAAATTGTTCCAATGATGCCAGAAACCTCTCCGGTTCCACATCCATAAGGAACACCTTTCCACTAGCATTTCTGGTAGCACCAGGAACAACTGCTCCCCTGTCAGCCCGTAGGCTTGTTGTAATTCCTTGAGCCACTCCAGGAAACTAGGAGCATCTCTGTTGCCATCATATGACAACCTCCATCCCCAAACTTTATCGCACACCATCCCTGGGTCCATAAATGGAGTGTGGGGTGCTGCAGCTCAGATCGGTGATCGCGGTGCGTGTCAGGGCCTGTACTGATGAGCCGGTGACACCTCTGGTCTCACTAAAGCAGGTCTTGCATGATACAGTGGACCAGTATCTGCATTAGCTGGCATTGATCTCGGTAGTGCTGGTTGCGTCACAGCCTCTTCACTTGGAGGCAGTGGTAGCATTGTGAGGAATCACTGCTGCTGCCCTGTTAACGCTCTCCTCAACTCAGAACAGGTGCCGTCAGTAGGCACCAAGAGCCCAAGAGCAATTTGACAGCGTCTCTGCTCTGCAATCGATACACCCATGAATGACATGACTCACCATCTGAAGCTGGTGACCTCCTCGGGTAGTTTTCCAAGTCTAGAAGACTCATGGTGATCCTCCTCTATAGGAGGCCACAGAGATGTTGCTCCTTCCGCCTCATGGTAGCTTGCACTAGTTCCATTGCTAGCCTGGTTTGGACTGCTAGATTTGCCTGCCGTCCTCCTGTGATGATCCACTAGAACCTTCCTCAGCTCTGCCATTGTACCTGTTGTAGGTAACCCCGCCGAAGCTGCTAGCTCCACGGCTTCATTACGGTGGAGTTCGTAGATCCAGAACACTCCTGGATTGCTGCTCTCCTCTCGCGCCTCCTAGTCCTCTCCGGCGCGATTACACTTCTCTTCTGTACTCACCGCTGCTTTTCTCCTCCTACCTTGAGCCCCATGTTAGGCACCAATCTTCTGAGTAGATTTCTGCCCACACCTTCTTCTACCAGAATTCCCAGTGTCGCTCTGGGCCGGCTAGACTCAGTAGGCGACTGGGGTGGGCCACAGCAGGGGACGGGAGACTTGGTGAGGCGTCCGCCAACCACGCTCATTCTAGTGGGGGGTTGAAACAGGGTCTTGAGCACCTTGGAGAAATGTTTCCCTCTTTTAGGTAAGAGGGGCCGTGCTTTTGCACTGCCTAACAGGGCTGGGCGTAGAGTGAGAGGAATAGGAACAATCTGGTGTCCGCCGTGAGGGGGGTCTCTGTTACGGGAGTAACATTCTCAATTGCCATCAGATGTCTTCCTACTATTGGGATCAGAAATAGCAGGGTTTGAGAGCCTTGAAACTGATGGCTGAAGTCGGTCACCAGTTCCCTAATCTTGGGCACCGGGTGCTTTCCTGGGGTCAGGATCATGTCTCGGAGTCGAAGGAAAGACTTTCCCTGGCCTTTCTTGAGGTCCTCCTGCTATTTGAAGATGAAACAGCAAGCTATAGGAGCCCGTGCACCAGGCTTCACCTCTGGTGACTGGGTCCCAAATCTCAGGCACCAGGTGTCTTCCTGGGGTCAGGATTGTGCCGCGGAGTCGAAGGAAAGGCCTTTCCTGGCCTTTCTCGAGGTCCTCCTGCTGGGTGTCTTCCTGGGATCAGGCCATTGTCGAGGTCCTCCTGCTATTCGAAGGCGAAACAGCAAGCTATAGGAGCCCATGCACCAGGCTTCACCTCTGGTCCCCGGGTCCCAAACCTTGGGCACCAGGTGTCTTCCTGGGGTCAGGATCGTGCTGCAGAGTCAAAGGAAAGGCCTTCTCTGGCCTTTCTCAAGGTCCTCCTGCTATTTGAAGACGAAACAGCAAGCTATAGGAGCCCATGCACCAGGCTTCACCTCTGTCACCGGGTCCCAAATCTCGGGCACCAGGTGTCTTCTTGGGGTCAGGATCATGCCACGGAGTCGAAGGAAAGGCTTTCCCTGGCCTTTCTTGAGGTCCTTCTGCTATTCCTGGTTCCTGCGATGATGTACCAGGGTACAGTCAGGTTTTAACCAAAACCTGACGTGTCGCTACTGCTTGAAACAGGCAGGTTGCTGCCCAAAGTTGTCCAAATGGTCGAACAACACTTGCCCAAGTGAGTGCTGAATCTTGGAGCTTCCATTGTGACAATGTGACCAGGGGCAATTTTCCCTACTGCTTCTTGAATTTCATCAACCATGTAGAGGACTGAAGCAGGTGCCTGAGCTGTTGTGGGCAATGGTATGAGGGGTGGATGAGTTGGAAATAGGTCATCTACAGTACTAACAAGAAGATCATGTGGGACTGAGGGTGGTTTGTGTCCCCACTTTTTTCTTACCACCTTGAAGGCTGTACCCCAGAGGTCATCTTCCACTGAGTTGCAGAGCTCTATCCATTTTGATCTTTTGGAGTCCTTGATGGCTTGGCAGGGAGTTTTCTTAGCAGCACAATATGAGTCAAGCAGTTCCAGGCAATCATCAAGCCTGCCTCTGGCATGAAGTCTCTGTAGTCTCCTGCATATGCAAAGTGTCTCCTGGCGAAGGCTAGCAATGACAGGAGTCCACCAGTAAACTGGATGCTGGCCTGGGCAGGACTGTCTTGTGCACTCCTGTGTTGCAGTAGCCAGAAGTTCTGTTAATTGGCTTGCATCTGTATCATATGTGACTCCATGCATGACTTGTTCAACTGCAAGCTTCAGTTGCAACATGTTGAGCTTTCTACATTGAGGAAGTTGGTGTTGTTGTCTGGCATCATCAATCTCTATTAGTGAGTCTCATTGGGTCTCTATTGCATGGTCACTTTGTACTTCCTCATTTAAAACATGCCATTTTCTCAGCTGTTAGTGGAGTCTGGCTGTAGCAAATGTAACATCAAGTATTAATGTTGATAGTCCACGCTTGAAAGTTGGTGTTGAACCCACATTTATACATTCAAGATTGCAAGACTCCATCATCTCATGTAGAAGGCTACCACCTCTTGTAGGCAGCCCCATTGTGGGCTTTTTGCATTAAAATCTCCTCCAACAAGAATTTCCTTTTGGGACGCTTGGATCATTGTGTCAAGGCTGTTGATTACATCTGTGAAGGCAGGGATTGAAATGTTTGGAGATACATAGACACTTAACAGTAGAAGATTGTCGAATTCCAGGCAGACCCACCCCTTGCCCTTGTGTACTTGAAGGACCATCATGGAGCTACTGCACTGGAAGATGGCTGAATCGCAGTTGTTGTCAATGAACTATGTGGCAGATGAAGCAGTGGCTTTGTTTGGTTCTGACACTAATAGAAAATCTGCATTCCTCTAGTTTGCAAGAGCCATGAGAAGGTCATGTGAGGCTCCACTTCTGTTGGTACTTAATTGTAATACCTTCATGCATACACTTTACAGCTTGTTGTCCGGTGTCCTAGCTCTCCACAGCCAAGGCATTTGCACTTGTTAGAGCAGAAATTTGCAATATGTCCCACTTCCACACAGTTGAAGCAATTGGAGCGCCAGTCCTCTCTGGTACACTGGTCTGCAAGATGACCCACCTGCCAACATTTGTAGCACCTCTTCAGTTGAGTCCTCTGTAGTACTTTACAACATGTCCAGCCAACTTGCACCCTGTCAGTGGTGAGAAGTAGGTTTTTGAGGATGATGTCTGGCAGTTTCACTGTTGTTTTCTGGGTCTCTGAAGGCAGGGCGCAGGTTTGTCACAGTTACTTCCTGTTCAATGCAGTTGGCTGCAGCTGAGATGGCACTCCTGATCTCTTCTATCTCAGCATCAAAAGTGAGCCCCTTGATGTGAAGGAAGGAGTAGTGGGCCTTCTCCTTTACCACCATTTCTGGGATACTTTCTATCCCATCCTTTAGCCTATCCTCTGCATCCCTTGCCCGAATTTCAACTTTCCCACTTGTTGTCTTCCTCAGTGAAGGCTCAGTTTCCTTTGCCTGGGGGACTTTCTCCTTCAGAGTCTTTACCATTTCGGCATATGTTTTCCCCATTTCTTCCACCTCATAAGTATGTATTCTTCCTTGTGTTGGCATTGATTGGTTTTTTTGTTGCTGTCATTGTCTTTTGGAGAGAGGTGGGCAGCCTTGTCTTTCTAGTACCTACATATTCTGACTGAAATCATCTTACTAGGGTTATATTCTATTAGAATCATCTGTTAGATAAATTTAATTTCAGTATTTCCTAGTGGTGGGTTACACATGACACATCAAGGATCAAAACCTTAAACACTTGAGACCTTGAAAAGGTATTATATGTAACAATATTCATTGTTCCAATTATGAATATTATGCAAATTATCATGAGGAGTTAGTCTGTTATAAAATTTTTTTTTGCTGCTTTTCTTTTCTGCATTGTTTAGTGTCAATGTTGTAAGTGTGTGCCTAGAAGGCACACTACTGGGAAAATCGTTGATTTTTCTGGAGCATCAGCCTGGTTCATGACCTTATAAGGCAAGGAATTGTGTCCAATTGGGCCCACCCAAGGAGGATCATGAAGACGAAACAATAGGCTATCTCATTGGTACACTCTGATGCCACTTTTTTCCTGCACTAGCCATCTTGGATTGACCATAATTCAATTTATGTCATTCCAATTTATGCATTTTCTCATCATTATTCATGAATGATTAAGTTATTATCAATGGCTCTAGTTGAAAATAAGTATTTGGACAAAACTGATAATACCAACCAATGTTATTATTTATATACTTATAAAACTTGAATACCACTGACTTCTCACTGATAACGATTTGTGGGAAAACTACTGTAGGCTACCATATGGATTGCAGTGATTGGAATATAGCTTCCTTATAGACCCCAGGTTCTCACTAAGAAATAATATTCTCATGATATTTTTACTTTATGTTACAATAGTTCTAAAGGATTCAAAATAGACCATAAGCATTGATTAATTAATACAGTAATGTTGACAAAAGCCATATGATTTTTTTCAAACTAGTAGAATGCTTTGTGATGCTCATATGATTCATGTTTGAATTATGATGTAGGATAAAAGAAAAAGGGAGACTCACCCTGTCTCCAAATAAGTTTCCAACTCTGACAAAAATCTTTGAGTGTTATTAATGCTAGGATTTACCAAGTCGGTCAAATAAAATCTGATAATGTTCAAAACAGGCTGACACTGGACTGGAGTAAATCACCCATATAGGTGATTTTGTTTTGTCGATGGGATTACAAACCCTCAAGAATGGATTTGAACCCAGGCCTCTGAATCATAAAGCCAGCATCCAGTTCAATCGGCTACAGCCACTCCATATCATGTTTAAAATTCAACATTTGAACAGTTGTGGTGCAACTGGGCATATGTGTTATTCAATCAGGAATATAGGTGTGATTTGTACTGTAATCTTGACTTACCTTACCTCAAAATAATTGAACATGTTTTGATTCTGCATGGTGCAGTATACATTTAAAACATTGTAATTCAAAATGAAAAAACACCACAATTATTGCAGATTCACAATAAAAAGTATTTGGCTACTATGAATTGATTCATTGAACATGTCATTCCCATCAGAAGTTGTCGAATTTTGTTGAAAAGCTTTACTAAAAAAAGGTTTTACAGAATAAACTAGTTAACCAGCTCCTCTATAAAAAATGAGGGGCTATTCAAAATTCATTACGAATTGATAATTCATTATAATCTGAACAACATGGGGTAACTTAGAAGGGTTAACAAAATACGGAGGACCAAGGAAAAATACATAATGTGGATTAACTTACTTGATGCGGTTGTAACGTTGCAGTTTTAACAATGACTGGGGTCTCAGGCCGCTCTGCCGGGAGATAGCACCCTTCTCCTCCTCCTCAGAGATAGACAGAGCTGGGTAGAGAGAGAGAGAGAGAGGGGGGAACCAAAAGTGTTAAGATGCACTGTACTGTTTGCGTTCTAACCATTCCGCCCACCAAATTATGTTTCAATGGAATTTAAATACATAGATGGAGACAAAAAATTATAATACTGAATGAAAAAATACAAAATTAAGAGTTCAGAAAAAGTCTATTACAACACTGGAACATTTTCCCAGTGTTGTAGATCATTCTGTATAGATTCTAATTATTAATGGGAACCACAATTGCAGGATTCATTGTGCTCTTCATGAGGCCACTTGTGGTGCAAAGTGTCACCACTGGTGACATTGTCGGCACCAAGATGGAGTGCTTCGACTATTGCCAATAGCCACAGGGTTGGTGAAGTGTTCAGGTTTTTTAGGCAGTAGTGGAGGATGCTTCACATATGCAAGCACTGAGTTGTGTAGCCGACTGCCCACCTGGTGTGTTACATGAGTGTGGTATTGTTTGCACATAACATTGACTAGTGCCAATCTTTTCTCATGAGAGAAGCACCTTTTCATAGACAAGATTCGATTATGACCTAATTCTACATTTTCTCCTTTGAACAGTAGCACTACAACATACTGGCCAGAAGGAAGGGGCCTTGTAGTTTCGGTAAAGAGTCTCCCACAATATTTATGTGAAGGATTTTCCGGAGCAACGGTTCGAGCTTCTTTGGATTCCCAAAACTTGTGAAGCACCTCATTGATTGGTTCTATACAAGCAAGTAAGGCTGTAATGGCTTCAGGCTGGCTGGCAAACCTTTCTGATAATGACACAACCAAATTTTGTATTCAACACATGAGGCCCAGACTTAAACTTCAATAATGTGTTCTCACTACATAAAATGTCAATGAAGCAATCACCACCTATGATTAAATCAATCTTAGAAGATTCATAAAATCTCTCATCTGCTAATTTTAAATTTGTGAACTGTCTAAAGTCTGCTGAATTGAAACTTATGCTAGGTTGATTACACATTAGATTTGATGACACTGTAGCGGTGGTACTCAATTTGAAGTGCGGTTGAAATCTAGATGAAATACTCAGGTTAACGTTTCCATAGGTAATTGACTTTTGAGACCCAATTCCGACTAGCCTTCTGCCAGAAGGTCTTGTTTTCAAATGTAACTTGTTCATGAGTTCTCTAGTGATGACAGTGACCTGCAATCCAGAGTCAATCACCGCACGAGTGGTATGAGCGCAATTAAATACATCAAACACAATAACTTGAGCAGTACCCAACAAACAATTTGAGGAGTTGGATGCAGAAAGGCTGGTATCACATACATTAGAAGCAGAGTTTTGTACTTTAGACTGAGAAGACAACATTTGAGGTTCAGATCTGAGCGGAATTTGTTCAAAATGGAGTAAGGTGTGATGACCAGTTGAACTACAAGTTTTGCAAGATTTATTGGAGCGGCATAATTTTCTATTATGGTTGCCAAGACAAGCAAAGCAAAGTTTCAATCTCTTAACAGCATCATATCTTTATTTGACTGTCATTTTGAATAATTTTGGACAAGAATAAATGTGGTGATCATTTGATGAACAAACGTTACATGAGGTGTTACCTTTTCAATTCATGTTTGAATTTTCAGAGTCTGAGTTTGCATGTTTGCGTTTGAAGTGCTAGCAACTATCAGGCTAGAGTTAAATATATTTTTTGGCTTATCGATATTAGAATTAGATTTAACTGACGTGGATGTTCCGGTTGCATTGATAAGTTCATTAGTTCTTGACTTTTTGATCAAAAAATCTAGTAAAGATTTACACTTCAGTATTTCATTAGGCAACAATGATGATTCAAATTTATACCGAGTTTTCATGTCGATTTTCCTCAACATAATTGATAGTAATACAAAATCAAAATGATCATCAATTTTCTGACCCTTTAGTGACTCAATTGCCGCTTGATTCATATCAATAAATTGTCGAATTGAATTATAGTCAGCCTTTGTAACACTTTTACAATCGAGAATCTGATCAATGAAATAGTTTGATAAGATACGTGGATTCTGATAATGTCTTTGCAATTGTTTATATGCTAATGAGTAGCCTTGTTTGGATAAAGGAATGCTTGAAATGCTCTCATAAGCAGAATCTCTCAAACTTGCTCACAAGTATTGGAATTTATCAATAGCAGACAAACTGTCATTATCATGACATTCAAAATTATTGTAGAACTCGTTCCATTTGCTTACATTCCTGTTGAATATTGTGAGTGGAATTCTCAGTAACTGAATATTTGATTTACTAACAGTGGGGGTTACAGGAGTTTGCAGTTTTAACATTTGAATGAAACATGGATAAAATTCCTTGTACTTTGATTGAATTTCATGCAGGGAAGCATCTTGGATGTCATAAATAACTGAGAATTCAAAAAATTGTTCACTTATATTCTCGAAAACACTAAAATCATTTCCAATTTTAGTGATCATGGCTTGAGAAATTTCACCTTGAATATTTTTCAAAGTGAATTCAATTTTTTGAATAAGTTGTAAGCGCTTATTGGAGAGCAATTTGTATTGAATGACACTCTTAGAACTGTTCATTGTTGTTTGATTTAGGACAGATATGTTAATGTTCGACTCTGTTATACTAGTTTCTAGAGGATCTGTCATTGCAAAAAGGTAAACAATGAACGCTTGGAGGTTATAACAATAATGTTATTGCTACAGCTGTTGGGCTGTGTGGTGAGAAGTACAGTACGAATTGAATGGGGTAGAATTCGGTGTTGTGGCACCTGTCTTACTCGCTCACTCTCTCCCACTCTCCCTCTCTCTAACCTGTACAGGTGAAGGCTGCATACGTGCGCAGGTTGATGTTGCTCCTATTCGTTCTCCTTCCAGGCAAACGTGGTGCTAGCACCGCTTGCCAGCTGACAGTTGCTGCTCCTATTCATGCTCTCTTTAGGCATGTGTGCATACCCAACTGAACTGATTGGAAGTTGGGAAGAACAATTTTGGAAGTGATAAGGATAAATGATAAGTGTTTCACAAACAATGATATTGCATGTTTTTGATTGAAAAATGAAACACATTTTGGAATTACAGACTTTGAGAGAAATATGACAAAATAATAGAAATGCAATAACTTTTTCACAATCACACTCGCAACTTTGAACACTTGACACTCGAATAAAAGATTAAATTAGTAAGAACGAAATCAGAACTTGGATGAATAAATTTGTGGTAAGGATACGATTCACAATTGCAATGGTTGAGTTCAAAGCCACTGATCAGTGAGTGAATGTGGCTCTGAACAAAATACTGTTTTATCATTGAACGATGCATAGACTCACGTGCAGTACTAGATTATTTGGAATTGAAATTGGCCATTAAGGGGACAGCCTAGAAGATTATTACATACTAAAGATCTTGAAGATTTTTGTGATCTATATTCTATAATATTATGGAAAAATATATATTATATAATATCTCGCGCTAAAATACTTCAATGGAACCTTTAATTTCAAGTAAGAGCTAGCATTGGGAAGGCATAGGTATTGTGCATTTATACCTCTTCAAGGTCTTTGGTCTAACTGATAAGAAAAAAAAAAGTCATATCTGGATCATTCACTGATAAGTTAATTGTACTTTTCCACTGATGGAAAAGAACGTAAATAGAGTAGCTGAATGTAAACAGACATGGCTGAATACAAGGTTGTTTACAAATAATGGACTCCATTATAATGTACTTGGGAGCAGAGAAATGCATGATTACATAAATTCAATAACATTTAAAATATTTCACAAAGCATTAAAAACTACTCCAATCACCTGTTGGTTTTCCATTTTAATTGATTACAATGAAATAGGTTAAGTTCTAGTTTTGTTTACAAAATATGATCAACAGGGGAAACATCTGTCAGTCATGACTCATGAGCAATCGTTCAGCCACAGAATACACACAAAATGGAAGGTATCAATCTAACCAAGATTTGAGTGTACCAAGACCACAACACATGACTGCATCATCTTGTTAGAAATTAAAACTACTGCTGTATTACAATGCTACACTTTCTTTCAAGATGGTGGATTATGGCGTCAGGATACTAGCCGACTTTCCATTCTGTGGTTCATCTGTGATCAGGTTTTTTACTGAATGTAAAAAAAAACTTGATGGAATTGATCAGTGGCTTTGAACTCAACCAATAAATGAGATTGATATTGAATTTTATCAGTAAACTGTACATTGATAGGAACACTGATTACATCTGGCATGGTATTGGACCATATGAACAACACGGGGTAACTTAGAGGGGTAAACAAAATACAGAGGACTGAGGAAAAATACATAAAGCAGATTCACTTACTTGATGCGGTTGTAATGTTGCAGTTTTGATGATGACTGGGGTCTCAGCCCGCTCTGCTGGGAAATAGCACCCTTCTCCTCCTCCTCGGAGGTAGACAGAGCTGGGTAGAGAGAGAGAGAGAGGGGGAACCAAAAGCTATAAGACGCACTGTACTGTTTGTGTTCTAACCAAATCAAACAAGGCTTGGCTGAGCTATAATTTTGATACATTTAAATTATACTTCCATAGCTCGGCCTTGGTTAAGGCATAATTATTGCATAGTCAGACAGACAAATGCCAAAGGCTCCACTTGAAACAAAGCCTTCACTTCTCAGTTGATTACTGTTTATCACCCCATATGTTTATTATTAATTTTCTATGATGCTATAACTAGATACTGAAGCTCTCTGTAATATCAGAATAAATTCATGCACAATGAATAACCTGATTCCCTGAATAAGTTATTATTGGTAAAATTATGTCAATTGGTAGAATAGAATATTGGTAAAATTATGTCAAAAATGATTGATAAACAGAGAATGGAAATTTAGTAGAAATAATATGACTATGAATGATATAGTATCAATACTGTGACATTGAACTTAATATTTGTTAAAGGGATAAATATAATAGTAGATAAGAGTAGAGAAGGTTTAAGATTTCAGACGGACTTTTTTGCTCGAAATCCCCTCCCCCCTCTCCCCCCTCGTCCATCCCTCCACCCCTTCCCCCGCCTGTAGGGCGGGGGGTGTTCTAAAAATAGATTTCCCCTTCCCCCTGTCCAGTGGAGGTGAGGGGGATAGAGAGAGAGGGAGATATATCTTTCTCTCTCTTTCTAAAAATAGATTTCCCCTTCCCCCTGTCCAGTGGAGGTGAGGGGGATAGAGAGAGAGGGAGATATATCTTTCTCTCTCTTTCTAAAAATAGATTTCCCCTTCCCCCTGTCCAGTGGTGGTGAGGGGGGTAAGATATCTCTCTCTCTCTCTCTCCAGGTGAGGGAAAAAAAAATTTCCCTTTTAGGAGGAAAAATTCCCTCTCTCTACTGTCAAATTGAAGTGAATCCATATTTCTACATCTAATGCTATGCTGACAGATTGAGGTGAATGATAGATGTGGGGAAAAAATCTCTTTGAGAGGGAAAAATTCCTTTGGTGTCAAATTAAAGTGAATTCATATTTCTACATCTAATGCTATACTGTCAGATTGAAGTGAATGCATTTCGCTCTAATGCCAGACTCACTTTGAGAAATTCCTTTGGTGTCAGATTAAAGCGAATTCATATTTCTACATCTAATGCTATACTGACAAATTGAAGTGCATCCATTTCGCTCTAATGATATACTACGATGACAGGTTCAAGAGATAGAGATCTCCTTCTTTTACTCGTGTCATCTCTTTCCCGCACCCTTTCCGAAAGGAAAGGAGATAAGAATCAATTGAGAAATTCTCTCCCAGTATAGATGAGAGGGAAAAAATTCCCTTGGTGACAGATTAAAGTGAATCCATATTTCTACATCTAATGCTATACTGTCAGATTGAAGTGAATCCATATTTCTACATCTAATGCTATGCTGACAGATTGAGGTGAATGATAGATGTGGGGAAAAAATCTCTTTGAGAGGGAAAAAATTCCCTTGGTGACAGATTAAAGTGAATCCATATTTCTACATCTAATGCTATACTGTCAGATTGAAGTGAATCCATATTTCTACATCTAATGCTATACTGACAGATTGAAGTGAATGCATTTCGCTCTAATGCCAGACTCACTTTGAGAAATTCCTTTGGTGTCAGATTAAAGCGAATTCATATTTCTACATCTAATGCTATACTGACAAATTGAAGTGAATGCATTTCGCTCTAATGATATACTACGATGACAGGTTCAAGAGATAGAGATCTCCTTCTTTTACTCGTGCCATCTCTTTCCCGCACCCTTTCCGAAAGGAAAGGAGATAAGAATCAATTGAGAAATTCTCTCCCAGTATAGATGAGAGGGAAAAAATTCCCTTGGTGACAGATTAAAGTGAATCCATATTACTCTAATCCAAAGTGAGGTCAATGACTCTCTCTACATCTAATTGAATTGAGAAATTCTCTCTCATCTAATGCTATAAATCTCTACGTTCTTTTACATTTTTTATCTGCAATATCGTACAAGCATTTCCAAAGTTCATCGGAATTTTTAACAACAGATAATGACGAATCATTTGTACAATCATAATGTAGATGACCGCTGTCTAGAATATTGAGCAGTTCAAAAATCTCAGATAGAATCGAAAAGTGTACATTTTCTGTTTTTGTTAACGGTAAATCAACATCTTGACATCCTGTTGAAAATTTAATATTCTTCGCAATTGAATCAAATTCATTAAATGAAATTGACATCAAGAGACGAGATAATTTTTTGAATTTTGAAAAACCATAACACTGCATCTCGCAGATGTTTGACGTGACTCGAATGAGGGGGAAAGAATTCTAAATTGATGAGATGCACGTGTTATAGACGCACGTGCACTAAAGATTACCCCACACGTGCTGTCTGCTCTAGCTCTAAATTGATGAGATGCACGTGATATAGGCGCACGTGCACTAAAGATTACCCCACACGTGCTGTCTGCTCTAGCTCTAAGCAGCAACTAAACTAAAAAACGTGAATGGGATATCGGAATGAAAAATCATTTGAAGGCAGAAAACGTTTATTTACACATTTCACTACAACAATACATAACTTCATCTTCAATTCTAATTAGCTTATCTATACATAAATTATGAGGACGATAATAACATAGATAGTCTCTTATATCATTTAAATTCACCGTGCTTAGAAAAATGTCTTTCAATTGCTTCGCCAAACTATAATTTTCAGGAGTTGATTTCCTAATTGCACTTTCACACTCATCGTACCAATCAATACAGTTTTTTAACCTCACTTCCAATTCGTTGTCGGGAGCCAACCACTTTCTCGGATCCATGTTGTTGAGCGAATGAAGAAAACTAAGTGTAGGCAGGAACTATTATAGAGTAATTAAGTGGCCTTTCTTCATCAATTGACGATAGACAACATGTACGCGCTTTATGCAGTCTCAATGCATGCAGGCAATAAACACACTGTAGATCCTTTCCGTTGTAGAAGAATCCATAACGAGCAAAGTTTCTTTTCTGTGAATTTGTGTACATTGGAGCCATTTTCATACTTTGCATTCGATTGTTTTCGCACAAGAAATTATTTGTTTGATACATATTTTTAAACAACAAAGAATTATAATGTTGAGCAGAGAATAACGCACAGCGAGAATGTGGTTTATTTTTATGAATGTTGCATGCAGCATAACACCATGAACTAGTGAAAAAGCTGAAATCAGGTTTTGGAAAATCCTCTGGTATGCATTGTACGTTGCTATGCAATCTTCTTAAAAACTTTGCTTTCTCAGTTCCTTTTGTGAAAATTTTCTCATAAGCTGCAAGGTAATCACGTATTAATGACTCACTGTATTCTAAATCTCCATCTTCCCATTTTATTTTATGATAGTGACGTTCTAACCATGTTACATCGTTATACAATTTTGCACTCAATTCTGTCTTTGCAAATGGTGATTTGAAATGGAACACAATATAATTATTAAACTGATCAATTATGGCAAGTTCTTTCACAATAATTTGATTACAATCTTGTTTAAACCAGTGAAGATCAACCGTAGCAATTTTAGCACTCGCTTGACCTTCTTTCTCTTCGCGGGCTTTGTCTCTCCCCTCAGCGGCGGCGGCGGATTCCTCAAATCCTCCTTTGTCCTCCTCCACCTGCAGCGGGTTCGGTAATCCTGCGTCTCTCCCCTCCTCCTCCTCCTCCTCCACCTCCAGCGGCTTCGGCGTACTGCACCTTGCTTCATAATAGAAACTATCAAGATCGCACTGAATACCAATAGAGCGAGTTTGTGGCTTGTCCAAAATATCAGAACACAAAGAATAGGACATGTTGGCTGTTCAAAGGTGAAACTGATAATGGCTTACATTTGTCGCAGTACACACCTTATATAACCTGCAGTGATGCACTCTATCAACAAATTACTGAACTTCTTTCACCATACTCGTGAGAGGTGTGTATTCCATCACACGATCGCTAATTAAAACGCAATACGCGGAAGTATTTGCAGGTACTGCACTTTTAAATTCCATTTCAATACGAACATCTGTCGATGATTTCAAATGACTTGGTTGGTGTGAACAATCTACAACAATCAGCGGTGTTGATTCACAAAATGTTTTAAAATCGATTTCTGTTCCGAGTTCGCTATTGATTGAATGATTATAATACGAGGGCGCGAAATCCAAGAACATCCGGTATAAAACCTCCTTCTTACCTAGCAGATTTTCATATGGATAATACTCACTGTTCAAATATACTTTAACATTGTAAATACCGCAGCTATCGAAATTAGATATTGATTTTTTAATTTTATTCTTACGATCAGTTTGAAATGCAATTATAACGTATTTTGGACTATCAAAACTCGATGTGGTACGAACTGCCCAAGAATGGTTAAGTGAATTTTGCAAATTTGGTAATTCACATATTTCCCAATGGCGGAAACCTAATTTCAGCGGAGTGTCAGCATCGAGCAGTCTCAAAAATTTCAGTCTTACATGATCTTCTAAAGTTATGTAGGGCATGCGCCATTGCAGTTTTGTAATTTTCACACTAACGTTTGTTCCACTTTGAGACTCAACACAATTTAGATCTGTCGGTGACCTCAATAAGACGAGTTCCTGTTTCAAATTTAAAATTATTCTTTGAAAATCTTCAAAAAACGGCAGGATTAATTTCAGCGGAACACAGAAAGTGAATGTATTATCCGTTAGCTCATATCCTGCTCTGTCAAAACCAGCCAAGTGATATGTGTTTTTATCGAGAGTATTTTTCACCAATATAGCTTTAATTGTGGATGTTAATCCAATCAATCTTGATTTAGAAATTTGCTGACCTGCTAATTCATATCGTATTTCGTCAAAAAGGTTACCGATTACGTTACTGCTTAATTTATACTCTGCTGCAACTGGTGTATCGGCTGGGTCTTTTCCCGGTTTTGTACAGTTAACTGTTCCCTCAATCAATATGAATGATTTACAAGGTAAAGAATAGACATCTAAAGAATTTATGCCAATACGTGCCTCGTCAGAGTTTTTTATTTCCTGTCCCGAATAAACTGTATGAGTGTGAAATTGGAATTTAGTAATATCATTATAAAACTGAAGGTCTGTCTCCACATCCAGAATTTCACTAATTGCTGCCGCTCCCCCGCCTAACATGTCGCCAATCGACTATAAAACCCAACTTTTCTAATATTCTCGCGCTTTTAGCCGACAAAGCACGTTTGTTTTTAGGTGTTGTCGCTATCGCGTTCCTTTCTCTAATGACTTGATTGGTCTTATTCGAACGTGGGTTGAAAATAAGATAACCCATTACTTTTCACGTATGTGCAACCTAATTGTAATTGTATCTCCGCGGAAATCAATAAACGATCCGTTCTGGTCCGTTACCTTTACATTAATAGTTTGAATTCGATGTGTATTCAAAGGTACATAAATAATCGGTGATGGTACTTCGTTTATTAAATAACCGCTAGGAACCTTTGGTAAAAATTCGTAGATTACATGTTTTTGTTTTCCCTCAGAGTAACTGCCGCAAGCTAAATTACACTCAACAAGAATACTGTCAACGCTTGTTATGTTAACCAAATGTTTGGAATAATGCCATTTATTTGGCTGCAAAACAACATTATCAAAACCAAGTATCTTAGCAATCGAATCAGAACGTGTTAAATCAATGGCTTTATCAGAATGAATTTCAATCTTCATAGTATTTACGTTTGCACGTATAATAAGTTTATTCTTCTTGTCATCAATATTCAATTTATTCTTTAAAGATTTTATAATATCCTCAACTTCATATGCACCAGTATCCAACTCGATTAATCTATCACCATATTTGAAGCTGGAATTTGTTCCTTTGTTAATGTTTGCAATACTATTGTAACTGGAAAAATTAATCAATCCAATTTCCCATTCGCGATTTTTATCCAATTCTATAATTTCTTGTAAATGTTCATAGAGATCACTTGTGTTAGATCGTAATGTAATAACCACCATCTTGTGTGTTCACCACAATCACTTAATTACAACTGATTTGCAAGAAACAATAATGTAAGATGACCACAAAAATCGCTATTTAATGGTTGCATATGCTCTACATTATAAAATATATTTACTCCATTTTCTTTTTTCCAATATTTGTCCAATTCGTATGGAGGTTGTAAATTTCCAATCGGATCAAAATACCAAACATTAGAACCAATTTTCTTATATGCTACCCAATGTGTGCCATCCTCGCTTTCCCTTGCTAAATTCACAATGGCATTCTCGTTTTTTAGAATTTTTTTGGGTAATGCATCTAGCATATATATGCCTCTTAACCGAATCTGTAATAATTTCGACCAATCAATCAAATCATAATTACTCAATTCTCCTTCAATATTCATGTCTTCTTCTTCTTCTTCTTCCTACTCTTCTTCGTTGTTCTACGTTTCTTAACTTGAGGGAATAAACTCACTCCATATGATGCTGGTGGGGGTGGGGGTAGAAGTCTGCCACCACTTTTAGGAAAAGGCTTCAAAAAATATCCTTTTCCTGCAATATGCTTTTTCAACTGAGCTATAGCTTTGCGTCTAATATCGTTACTATAACTTCTCCTCTCCCCCTTCTTCTTCTTCTTCTTTCTCAAAGTCCCACCAAACGCCGCTTTAGCTTTCATAACGTTTGTAACAAGATAGCTAAGTGCTTTCTCGGCAAGGGGTGTTTGAGGATTTTTGAAAATGTCCCATGCAGCGTTCGCTAGAGCCCTGTCAGCTACCGCCCGAGTTTTATTATCGCTATTTTGAGTATAGGCTATATCGTGGGCCTTGCAAGCTTTATCTAACGA
Organism: Nilaparvata lugens; assembly: GCF_014356525.2. Lineage (NCBI taxonomy): Eukaryota > Metazoa > Arthropoda > Insecta > Hemiptera > Delphacidae > Nilaparvata > Nilaparvata lugens. The sequence goes on from NC_052510.1 coordinate 34,504,442, forward strand.
ATTTATGCCTTGATCACCTCTCTTTAACCTTTCATTAACCTTCGTGCCCGGGCCACACCACTCATATCCGGGAATATGATATTCTTCCCCAAGGTTATCAATTACCTTATTTAGAATAGTTGATGTTACATTACCTGCCAAACCTTTAAAAACTCTTGCCGCTGAACTCAAGATTCCTTTACCCCGTTTCCTCGAACTCTGCTTTTTTCTCGAACTCTGCTTTTTTCTCCTACATACCATTTTTCATTACCTTTCAACTCAATGGTTGAACATTAACTGAGGTTAATTAATTAATCAATACATCAACTTGATTTGGTTTAATGTTCAACCAATGAGTTGGAAGTGAATTCATATTTCTACATCTAATGCTATACTGTCAGATTGAAGTGATACATTGCTTGAATGATAAGAATATTATTTCAAATCTGAAAGGTGAATGTGATTTGAAAAGGGAAGAAATGATGCTGGGCCACCCACATCTGTGGGAGCACGAGAAGGAGGGGGCGAGAAGCTGCCAGCGCTTACCTCTAGCGCTGAGTCTACTGAGCATGCTCACAACAAACTATAAAAGACGGGCTCACCTTATTTAAATTATCATTCACAACAGAGCAGCTGAAGCATTTCTTCTTCTTCTTCTGTGTGATATTCATTACAAACTTATCAACATCGTCAACAACAACAACAGGTAAGAATTGAAAACAATTTTTTATCAAATATGCACACATTTTATTGATCTATTCAACTATTCACATACATCTATACAATTCGTAACACATAAGTGTCCAAATTGTATACAGATATAAAAATTGTTAAGCTTTAACAATTTTTATATCTGTCCAATTTGGGCACTTATGCGTAACTACTAACACATAATTTTTACACGTTTCGTTGAAATGCCGAATTTTTCCCGCATCAATGCAGGAAGCGAATCTTTGAGGTAGATACACCTCGCATTTGCTTCCTGCATTGATTATTTTTAAAATTATACGTCGGCCGTGCTGGTTTGTGTGCTCCCTCGCCGCCACGATGCGGTATGGTTGATCCTCCTCTAACTCCCGCAACGGGACCCATGGCTTGGGTAGTGGTTTGTTAACGAGTTCTACAAAGTCCAATTCAGCCTCCTTTATTAAGGGTACGAGAGAGGAGTCCTCATCCAGCATACGTTTCTGTTGAAAAATATTTGATTAGTGTCTTATTTGTTTCAGATCTCTACATCAGATTATCATCGAATTCTCTGCATAAAGTGAGTAATATCAGTTATTGAAATATCATTGTTGCATGATCGAGTACTTTTAACAATAATATCTAAGCAGTTCAAATAATATTTCCTTAGCATCAATTCGGTTCGTAATTTCCTTTGCATTCCAAGCACTTCAAATAATATTGGTAACAATGTTGCATGAGTGGCTACTTTAAATAATGATAATATCTAAGCAGTTCAAATAATATTTCCTTAGCATCAATTCGGCTCAAATAATATTTCCTTTACATTCCAAGCACTTCAAATATATTGGTAACAATGTTGCATGAGTGGCTACTTTAAATAATAATAATATCTAAGCAGTTCAAATATATTTCCTTAGCATCAATTCGGTTCAAATAATATTTCCTTAGCATCAATTCGGTTCGTAATTTCCTTTACATTCCAAGCACTTCAAATAATATTGGTAACAATGTTGCATGAGTGGCTACTTTAAATAATAATAATATCTAAGCAGTTCAAATAATATTTCCTTAGCATCAATTCGGTTCGTAATTTCCTTTACATTCCAAGCACTTCAAATAATATTGGTGACATTTATGCATGATTGAATACTTCAAACGATAATATCTCATAATACCATTTCTAATCAGTTCGAGGAAATATTGCTTGCATTCTAATCAGTTCAAATAATATTCAGATCAAATAATATTCATATCAAATAATCAAAGACTCGTATGTGCACAGATTTTTTAACAATCAATCACAGAAAAAAAATCTGTGCATACACAAGTTAATAATATTTGTTGAAACTAACCTTTGATTGAGGGAGCACGCTATCCTCTTCGCCGCTGACTTCACCCTCCTCGAAGTCGAGTTTCCTCTTCGCCTGCCTCTGCCTGATGTTGTTCGACAGCGTCGTCAACACAGCACGCCGCGGAGCCCACGTAGCTGCTGGACGCAAGCGTTGGATGGGGCTGTCCGGAATCACCATCTCGCCCCCTGGTGATGTCGGACGGTGTGGAGCGGGTGCAGTGGAGGCAGGAGCGGAGGCGGCAGCAGCAGAAGAGCTGGCACAGGACTCGGCAGCTTTGCGCTGCCAGTAGTTTAGCACATGCTGCGGAGGCGGGCTATCCGGCAGGATAAAGGACGGCGAACTCATCTCGTGTGTGTGTGTGAAGTCTCTGTTGTCTCTGATGTAAATGGTAATTTTCCTCTCATCGCTCGTGTTTATATAGCATTCGTTTCTCTCTCTGTTCCAGACACGTGCGAGCGAGAGCGTGCCACAAGGCGAAAAAAATTCGAATTTCTCCCCCAACAACAACACGTGCTCCCAGATCGTTATCAGATTGTAAGTATGCCACACACGATCATTTTTCGAATAGCATCCATGTGTTAGAAGACGAAAAAAAAAATCTCGTCTAGAACTTAGCATGAGACATTGCTAGAAATCCCCAATAAAACCCATGATTCTAATTTTAATTCAAATCAATGTTAGATCCTTCAACATCAAAGTAAGAGCATCTCATTTTTCAAACATGAATCTTGTCAGCGTTTTCTATCATCAATATGACATTTTAATATTTTAACTGTAGCAAAGTTGTTGCATTTCATTTATTTACAATATTGCACACATACTTGATTTTGATCTTTCTTTGTCAATCCTGTTCTAAGCCTGTCTCATCTGCAGAATCTCGAAAAAAATTCCAGATAACTTGATTTAATTGTTCTTCTGTTAAATGAGCATTGTTTTCTATTATAACTTTTTTAATTTTATCGATAGAGTCTTTAAGATGCGCGCACGGACATCTCCATGAATCGGGGAAGTCACCATCGCCCCAGAATTTATCATATGATGAACCGTATAAATCACAAACAAGAATATGATTATAGTTATCACTATGCCAAACTCCTAATTTTTCATAGTCTCTCACAAAAGTTAAATATTGTAGATTTGTCCATCCTTTTTCTGCTAACTGACCCAATATATCTAGGTGCGTGTCCAAGAGTTCACTTAATTTATATTGATATCTCATTTTTTCTAAAGGAACAGAATGGTATTCACTTAATTGATTAAAATGTCTATCTATAATGAATTGAACGAACAAATCTGAAGACTTGTTCTCCACACCAAACACATTATCCATCTCAGTACACTAGCTTGATGTTGTATCAGCAAAGAGAAGATCACAACTAACAGAGTACCTTGCTCCAGCTTATTATTATTATTATTATTATTATGAAAAGCACACTCTAGCGATAATTTATTGTACTTTATAGCACTCTATTTCTAATAAATATTTCACACCATAGGGGAATAGCATTCTCGATTCAGTTATTAAATATTTCACAACATAGAGGAATAGCATTCTTGATTCAGTTATTAAAATATTTCATTGTTTTCACAGCATTTTCTCACCTCTCAACTCGAGTTCCAACCTCATAACCAGTTGAGCTCTCGTCGAGACAACACAGCTGAGAGGAATCATAGGGCGGTCACCTGAGAGGAATCAATCATAGCATAATCATCTACACCTGTATCCTGCTATCTACACCTGTAGCCCGCTATCTACACTCGAGGAGATTCACGCAGCATCAAGCACTACATGTAAGTACATTTTTACTTTGATTTTATCCTCTGAGGAGGAAAATAGTCCTCCGAGGAGAGGTTTTCTCCTCCGATGACTATTTTCTCCTCCGAGGACAGGTTTTCTCCTCCGACGACTATTTTTCTCCTCCGAGGACAGGTTTTCTCCTCCGAGGAGAAAAAACCTTCTACAATATACTGCATGCATGCGATTTATCTTTAGAATATGCTATATCCGGAACATCCAAGCCCCGCTCTTCTTTCTCACACTCATCGTATAAACAAAACGGTAAATGAATTACTTTTTCAGTTGGTTCACCGATAATATATTTACAATAGACACATTGCAGATAGAATGGATTTTTATGTAAGAAATAACCATTTCTCGCAAAATACTCTGCTTTATTGCGTAATGATTTACAAAAGTCACAATGTAGATGGTGTGGAGGTAGTTTTTCAAAGTACTCTCCTTGGACGGATGAATCTTCTACACAATTAAAAGTTGAATATCTTTCTTCATATTCTCGTAGAATATTATTATCGTAATTCTCCTCTTCAATTGTTATATTATCTTTCCTTCTACAGTTTGGACTGTACCTTGCATGTTCTATTGCTGGTATGTCACTTTCTTCCCATTTTCCCAAATAAATTGAACAAAATACACATCGCACAATGTCTGGTGGAGATGAGAATATAAATCCCTCTTTCGCCATGTTTTCCGCGGACAAATGCGGAGAAGATTTCAACCATCTTTTATCAAAAGATAATAATCTTAATCTTTCATGCAACATTATGTGATCTTGAGATATCATTTTCACACACCCTTCTTCTACCAATGACAATTCACAACTAAACATGTTGTTGTTGTACTCTATCTCATCCTGATCGTTTTGTTTTTCAGAATCATGCCGAGGGAACGCAGACTACGTGGTATCAATTCCGCAGCAGCCCGCCATCGCATCAGCCTCGATGAGGAGGATATCGACATCACCAGTGTGCTCGAGAGCTCGAAACGTCGAGTTTTCGATATAATTAGGGAACATGCCGCACGCTATGATGGGAATGTAAAATGGTTCATAGTCCTCAACGTTTTGCTGTATAAATTAGTGGTGATGGATGACAAGCAGGTTGGTGACTCTGTCTCATCTCTAATAAATCTACATAGTTACTCCAACATAGCACTAAATGTGCTTGAGAACTATGAAGAGTTTAATGAGCATTTCATGTTAGCTGTGAGAAAAATCCTCTCATCTTTTGAAAATTTTGTAAGACATGGGAGTGGATGGGTGCTAAAGAAAATTGAATCACTGGATGTGAACGTGATTAAATTTAATCCTATATACACATCCAGTTTCATTCAAACACCCCAGTTTTTGAAAAACAAAAAATGTATTATAAATGTGAAAAATCTCTCTGACGAAAAATGCTTTTTATGGTCAGTGCTCGCGTATTTCCATCAGAAGCCAAGGAACTCGGACTTAAGTGTAAAGTATTTGAGTAAGTTTGCTCACACACTTAATACGCGAGGTGTAAATTTCCCGGTGACGACACGCGATATTAAGAAATTTGAAATACTCAATCCGGACATTGCAATTCACGTCATCGCATACGACAACAAAAAGTTTTTCCCCTTCCGTACAAGCATTTTCCGCACGCGTAAACACCAAATTAATCTTTTAATGCTAAAAGGCGATGCAGGAAAAACTCATTTCTGTTTAGTAAATACCGCGAACGGGAAAAACGGGCTATCATGTCTTCTCTCCCACCTTTCAAAATCCAACGGTCAAGTACATGTTTGTAATTTTTGTTTTCACCGGTTCACATCAAACAAATCTAAGAATTGTGATGCTGAAGCAAATTTGTTGAAACATGTGGAACTTTGTTGCAAGTTTGAATCTCAGCGCGTTTCATATCCTAAACGCGGAGAGACAATTAAATTCAAGAAACTAGGCGCGACATTGAAGAAAAAGTACACCATTTACGCGGATTTAGAAACATACGTTGTTAATATCGATAATGATGATGATGATTCCGATTCTGATGAAATTACTCGTAGTTACACAAAGAAAACGGCGCGACATATTCCCTGCGGGTATTGTTTCGTTGTTATCGATGTTAACGGGGAAATCGCTCACGGACCTGTACTCCATAGATCGAGTAGTTTAGACGAAAAAATCATGGAGAAATTTCTTCAGGAAATTACAGATCTCGGTGACATTTTGTATGAGGATATGAAACGAGAAATTCCGATGCAAGCTTTATCCGAGAGTCAAGAGCGTGAATTTCAAAATTCAGTAAACTGCGGGCTTTGTGCTGAACCGTTTTTAGACAGCGATATTAAATGTCGTCACCACGCGCATGAAACCGGTAATTACTTGTGTGCGGCACATGTTTCTTGTAATTTAACAGCTCGTACTCCGGAGTACATATCGTGTTATTTTCATAATTTCTCCGGTTTTGATTCGCATTTTATTCTAAAATCGCTCGGTAAATGTAAAAAAGAAATTTCCTGCATCGCAAATACGTCAGAGAGATTTTTGACACTTTCAGTAGGCAAAATTAAATTTTTAGATTCCTACAAGTTTATGTCTGAATCCTTGGAAGTATTGGTGCGTAATTTGGTAGAGAGTACAGACATGGAAAAGAAGTTCGAACGATTATTTTCGGTGTTTGATGATCCACCTCGCGAACACAGACAGCTCTTGTTGAAAAAAGGAGTATATCCCTACTCGTACATGAGCTGTCCCGAAAAATTCGCGGAAACATCGCTTCCTCCCATCGAATGTTTTCATAACGACTTAACTGATACACCTCTGTCTCGCGAAGAATATGAGCATGCGCAAAGAGTGTTCTCAACATTCAAGCTGAAAAATCTGGGTGAATATCACGATTTTTATTTATGTTTGGACGTAATGCTATTAGCGGTAGTTTTTGAATCCATGAGGTCTACGCTTTTTAGCTCATACGGCCTCGATGTGACCCATTTTGTTTCCCTTGCGCACTTCACCTGGAATTGCATGCTGAAACACACTAAAGTCGAACTGGAATTACTAACAGATCCGGACATGCATCTTATGTTTGAGGCGGGAATGAGAGGCGGGGTCTCATTTATCGGTAAACGTTATTGTGAGGCGAATAACAAACATCTACCCGAAACATACGATCCTTCAAAACCGTCTAATTATCTGCTTTATATCGATGCAAACAGTTTATACTCGGAAGCTATGAGCCGAAGCTTGCCTGTTGGAAATTTCAAATTCCTCTCAGAGGAAGAAATTTCCAGCCTTGATTTCGCGAATTTGGACAGCAATTCAGAAACCGGGTATATAATAGAATGTGATCTCAAGTACCCCCAAGAGTTGCATGATAAGCATGCGAGCTTCCCCCTCGCTCCTCTCCACCAAACCCCACCGCGCGAATTGCTGTCGAACTACCAAACAAATGAGAACGGTCAAACTGGAACCAAAAAGCTCATGAACACACTTTTCGACCGTGAAAAGTACATTGTTCACTATGTCAATTTAAAGCTCTACCTCCAGCTCGGTTTGAAATTATTGAAAGTGCATCGCGTCATTAGCTTTTCCCAATCTCCCTGGCTGAAAAGCTACATCGACTTCAATATCCGGAATAGACAGAACGCGAAAAATAAATTTGAAATATCCTTCTTTAAGGCCTGTTGCAATCTGATATTTGGTAAGACAATTCAGAGTAGTCGTAAGCAAATGAATGTTAAAATTATCACGGATGAAAAACGGTTAGATAAGTACATTTCAAACCCGCTATGTAAACGCTGGCAAATAATTAGTCCGAACGTGATCGCGGTTTTCTCTCGTAAGTTGGAACTTAAAATGAACAAGCCTGTCTATTCCGGCTTCAGTGTACTGGAGTTGAGTAAATTCCATATGTACGATTTTTTCTATTGTAAATTACAAAAAATTATACCGTGGGATCGTATAGAACTGTGCATGACTGACACCGACAGTTTTCTTCTAAACCTTAAAGTCGAAGATGTGTATCAGTTGATTAGAGAAAATTTGTCCCTTTTCGATACTTCTAACTATCCACCTTCCCACCCTTGCTTTTCCATGGAGAGGAATAAAGTTGTAGGAAAGTTCAAGGATGAGACCGGGTCAAAGCCTGTCCATAGATTTCTCGGACTTAGATCCAAACTTTACTCATATTTAGTTTGTAACGAGAATGAAGAACTTGTAAATAAATGTATAGCAAAGGGTGTACAGAGCGGAGTAAAATGTAGAAAGCTTAATTTTAATTTATATATGAAATCATTGTTTGAACGTAGTGAACATGTAGAAAAATTTAATATGTTAAGATCGTATAATCACACCATGTATCAGGTTGAATGTGCAAAAATCTGTTTGAGCCCTTATGATGATAAGAGGTATATTGCTGAGAATGGTGTTGATACTCTCCCTTTCGGTCATTATAGTCTCAACACTCTAAGTGATTGATCAGTATGTCCCATGACAATCATCCAACACCACTGATTTTGATTTGTCTGTTGTAAATATCATGAATATTATTAGATCTAAGTTAGCTTTAGAGCTTCATAGCGTGCCGCGTGTGAACTATCCCACTCGCAAATATGAGTTGAAAAGTGAAAAAGACTTGCTTCAAGCCGATCTCATTGAGATGACAAGTTTATCACGTTTTAATAAGGGTTACAAATATATCTTAGCTGTTATTAATTGTTTTTCAAAATTTGCATATTGTGTACCATTAAAAGACAAGACAAGCCAATCTGTATTTAACGCTCTCGAGCCAATTATTTCTAAAAATAAAGGGTATTGAATTTCATATAAACAGCAATTCGGAATCTATAGCTCACCCCAACAAAATTCAACAATTTTCTCTTGTCATTTTCGATGACTTCCAACTTAATCACGTACCTCAAATAAGAGAATATTTTACCATGGGTCGACATCGTAATATTGACACTGCATATTTAATTCAGAGTTATGGGGCGACACAGAAACATTTCACTAGGGACAACGCAAATATGATAATAATCTTCAAGGTAGATTTATTGAGTCTGAAATTAATTCACAGAGATCATGTTGGAGCAGATATTTCTTATAAAGATTTCGTTAAACTTTGTCATACAGTTTGGAATCGTAAACCTCATAATTTTCTAACTATTATGACCGAGTGTGGAATTAATAGCGGGAAGTACCGAGATTCGCTCGATACGTTTCTTACCGTTCAGTAGAGATTAATTCTTTGTGCAGTCATGTTGTCATACAGCAGGAAGCTGAATAGAAAGGAGGTTGGTTTAATCGAAAAGATTAAGAAATTGAGAAAAGTAATTAGAGAGAAGCATAAAAGCTTAGTCAATTTTGAAAAGCGATCGGAGGAATATAATAGGAAAATGCTCTCCCCGTTGATAGAGCCCATAATTGAACTGGGAAAAAACAAATTCTCACACTCTGATGTAAAACCAAAAAAGGAACAAGTAAAAGAGGAGAGTATGGAAATTGATGATAATGAGGAGGGAGATGAACAGAGTTATGAGAGTTCAGCAGACAATTTTTTAAGCTCGACTAAATTTGAAAACAGTTTACTTGGTTCTAGCAGAAACGACGATGTGCTGTCACAATATCTAAAAACGTTTCATGCGGAAAAACAGAATAATTCAATCAGTTATGGAATTTCATATAATTCTAAAGATGACGTGTATTATATTGGTAATCAGCAAGTAATATTTGTTGACGGTTATATAGATATTAATAATGAAAGATTTCGATTAACACACGGTCTACTTGAGTTATTATTCAGTGCGAGACCAAACTCAAATCTTTATAATCAAAGAGATCTGGATAAGTATAAAAAAATCTTAACACTTACAGGTATACATTTAGATCGAAGAGGCTATGTTAAACGAAATCAGGGAATTAAATCGCAAATGATTCAAAAGTTATTTCCCAGTAAAAAAATTAGTAAAAAGAAGGGTTGGGGTTTATTGAAATTTGCAAAAAATAATTCTCATGATAGAATTTATCAATACTTTGATAATTTTGACGAATTAGTGGAAAGATTAAATTTACTCTATTCCTCAAAAGCTAGTGGGAACAGTGGGCATGATGTGGAAATCGCGAGTATAATTGAAGAGCTAAAAGAAGCAAAATTAATTGTTTAGTGTCACGATGACTCTACATCGATTCGGACGAATTGATACACCTAGCGGAGCTAGTCTTACGTGCGATATTGACTCGATAACACAGAAGATAATCGAATCGATAAATCAACAAGGAATCAGCGAAGCTGTGAAATTTTATTTAGATTCGCAAATAACCAAACTCGTTTCGGAAAATACAAAGAATATTGGAGTGAGCATAATTGAAAGAGAACATATTCTAAGCACGTTACAAAATTTCAGTACTAATATCGATAAAGCTATTGGAGAGAGAACTCAAACTCTAGAGAGTGCTTTAGGAGAAGTGAAAACTTTAACAGACAGCTTTTCATCTCAGTTGCTCAGTATTAACAACGATAAAGTTGATAAGGCTTATTTAGATGAAAAATTAAAAGCCGTATCAGATAAAATTAAGAATTTGGAGGTGCTGGACAGAAACTATCTCAATACTAAATTGAAACACACCCATCGGGAATTGATAAGCAATATTTAGAATCTACTTTGCAGAAATTGATTAGTTCTTCATTAACAAAGGAAGAGTTTGAAAAACGATTATCTGAAATGGCGAGTGCAATAAAAGCTAATATTATGGAGGGTATTGAGCAGTTTATTACAAAAGATGCTATTGCTATTCTGATTAATCAAATTGCAGAAAAGTATGCAACTAAAAATGATATTGGAGATTTTATTAAGAAAAACGAGATGGCAGACGCTGTGAAAAGCGTTCGTGATGAAATAGCTGAGGCAATTAAAAATTCGGAAGAGGGTGCTGTCATGAGACTGCAATGTTCGGCCCCATTCATTGACTACCTAAGCTTATTTATCCACAGAATCGCATTAGACATTGTATCAAAATACGCCGAGGTAAGTTTCCATATGAATTGGATTGAAGCAAAGGATCATGGGCTTAACGAACATCAGGTAGTACAAATTATTACAGAAAAAATGGATTTGGTCAAATATAAAGACTTTATATTGGCGCCGAAAACATAAAATCTTGAGTTGAGTGTGAGAGAGTGAACGTTTCAGTCTAGACGAGTGTGATTGATTGTATAAACACATGTGTGAGAGAGACAAAACCTATAGTTTCAGTCTAGACATTTTTGAGTATATCGATAAATCTTTTAAAGGTTGAGTGAGACAACACCTATAGTTTCAAATTTCAGTCTAGACCACCATGATTGACATTTTTGAGCATATCAATAAATCTTGAAAAAGGTTGTGCGAGTGAACTTCAACACCTATAGTTTTCACCCTAGTCATTTTTGAGCATATCAATAAATCTTGAAAAAGGTTGTGTGAAGTAACTTTAACGACTAAACACTTGTCACATAAATCGATTTTTTTCATGCAACGGTTTTCGATGCAGGAGATATTGGAGTTAGCAAGGGACCTCACAGGGAGCAGAGCAGATGTGAGGCACGCGCGAGCGAATGCACGTGTCACTTTACTCTAAAGAGGTGATATGTTCCCATTATAAAACTTATACTAGATTCCTTCCTTTCGTAATGCTGGTGAGAAACGTTTCACTACTACAGTATAGGAACGATCGATCAAAATGGAAGATAGTTACTTCTTGTCTCCTTTACTCGCTTTCGTAATAAAGAAGGGTGCGGGAAAGAGATGTGACGAGTAAAAGAAGAAATGCTGGTTGTGAGAAGCGAAGGCAGCGTATAACATTAGTATAACATTCTTCCTTTACTCGGCTTAGAGAAGGGTGCGGGAAAGAGATAAGGATCAATTGAGCCCGTCATCGTAGTATATCATTAGAGCGAAATGGATGCACTTCAATTTGTCAGTATAGCATTAGATGTAGAAATATGAATTCGCTTTAATCTGACACCAAAGGAATTTCTCAAAGTGAGTCTGGCATTAGAGCGAAATGCATTCACTTCAATCTGACAGTATAGCATTAGATGTAGAAATATGAATTCACTTTAATTTGACACCAAAGGAATTTTTCCCTCTCAAAGAGATTTTTTTCCCACATCTATCATTCACCTCAATCTGTCAGCATAGCATTAGATGTAGAAATATGGATTCACTTCAATTTGACAGTAGAGAGAGGGAATTTTTCCTCCTAAAAGGGAAATTTTTTTTTCCCTCACCTGGAGAGAGAGAGAGAGAGATATCTTACCCCCCCTCACCACCACTGGACAGGGGGAAGGGGAAATCTATTTTTAGAAAGAGAGAGAAAGATATATCTCCCTCTCTCTCTATCCCCCTCACCTCCACTGGACAGGGGGAAGGGGAAATCTATTTTTAGAACACCCCCCGCCCTACAGGCGGGGGGAAGGGGAGGAGGGATGGACGAGGGGGGAGAGGGGGGAGGGGATTTCGAGCAAAAAAGTCCGTCTGAAATCTTAAACCTTCTCTACTGATAAGTTTTGCAATACAATATTTATTCAATTACATGAATATATTTCTGTATATTAAACAACAAATAACAATTGTTATGGACATTCAATTTTTGGCAGACTATTCTAGATAAAAGTATATTAGTTTTCCTTTCTGTACTTAGTGTTCCTCACTAAACTTTTTTTCGGTAATGAAATCTGTGATCATTATTTTTAATCTGTTTGACAAGTCCCTACAATAAGATTAAGATGTTTTTACCTTAAGATAAAAACTATCAACACTTAGGCCATGCCTAAGAATTTTTTATTGTGTTACTTTTGAATTATTTGGATGGAACTTCTATTTATTGTATTTAATTTGTATTATATGCTTGAACTGAACAATAAAGTTATTAATCTATCAATCTAAGTGTGAATAAAAGGCATTTATCTAGCCCTATCTATCTACAGGTTAACCTTAACAAGAGTCAACAAATTGTTAAATTTATTGATTATTATATGTGAAAAGTCACTCCTGGAGTCTTCTTTGAACTTCTGTTTGCACAACAGGTTACCATTTTGATCTAAACTTTTTTTTCATTAAAAGTCAATTAAATGAACACATTAGCATAGATTTTTATGCTACAGTATGACTGCAGTGCAAGTGCAATGTTTTGGTCAAACCAAGATGGCCGAAAAGAAGCGCAGGCCAGAATGTGCAGAGACAGTCAAACTTTGTTTTGCCTTTTTTTTACACCTTTGTTGATTATTGAATTTTGGGTTGATTTTGATAATATTGGCTTTATCAGGTTGATGTGAATTCTCCCTGTTTCACATAGTTATTGATCCTATTCTATAGGGATGAATACATGGTTTAAACTTTATTTTGGAATTTGACCGAAAATGTATTGGCTCAAAATTATGGTTATCCCTCATGGGTGAGAAGTCTCCTTTCTGGCTTTGGTAGGATACTAGTGGTATATACTTACAGTTATTTTGATGTAGGCATTGATAACAATATTTAGTTAATTTGTTTTCTTGTTCATTTCAAGGGGGAATAGCCATGCTAGTTGATCCTAGATGCCTTATCTGGTCAAGTATTTGCAGTGAGGCATTGTATGTTGTTGATGGACAGGTTGTATCTCATTTCTTTGGTAACCTATTAGTGTCCCATTTTGCTGTTTCCATCAATTTGTTTTTACATCTGTGCTGTATGTTTATTTTGTAACCCTGTTGTTCTGCATGAGTAAGTGTCGAGTCTGTTAGCAAAAATTTTGAGGTGAATAATTCCTTTTGGTCGTTATTAGTCTTATACAGAGTGTTACCAAGAGAACTGTCATGTTGTTTTCTGCCAAATTGTCCCTACGATTTAACCCGGTGTTCCACACTGAAGAAGGGGGAGTATTGTTACAATATTCATTGTTCCAATTATGAATGATGAATATTATGCAGATTATCATGAGGAGTTAGTCTGTAATGAAAATTTATTTCGCTGCTTTGCTTTTCTGCGTTGTGTAGTGTCAATATTGTAAGTGTGTGCATAGGATGCACACTACTGGGAAAATTGTTGATTTTCCTGGAGCATCAGCCTGGTTCATGACCTCATAAATAAGGCAAGGAATTTGTGTCCAATTGATTATCGATCATGCCTTATTTGGTTAGGAAAAGTAGCTGTCACTTGGTGGGAGAATGTATCTCAAATTGTAGTTGTACTGTTCCTTTCCATTGGCAGAAATTGTGATGAATATTTTCTAGAAAATAGTAACTCCCAATCACAGTTGACTTTGGTTAAGTTGCAATATTCGAGAATCAAGTATGGCCGTTCACAGCTGTCCATGGCAAGACAAGAGAAGTGAAGTAGTTTCATTCAGCATCTGTCCATTGCTGCTAACAGAACTAAATATGTAGTCCCTCAGTAACTTTGCCTTAACTTATGTAGTGTTAGATATTCATCATGGCTTTTGGCTGGCTTTAGCCTTTCCTTTCATTAGCTGTGCAACCTTCTGTTGCAGTAGCATGTTTAGTTTGCTTGTGTTTTAGAAGTTTCTTCAAAAGTAAAGAGAGAGAGTATCAAGTGTTGTTGCCTTACAATGGATATTAACCTCCTATAACCACTACTGAAGGTACGTTATAAATTATAATATAAGTTAGGAAATCTAGTAATGGAAGATGTGTAATTGTAATTCAAACTGATAAATGTTGGAATAAAATGAAGGATATGCTCTTGTAGAAATGTAGAGTACCTATTAGAAGGAATCAAGATATTTTTGTTTGATATTATTTCTGAAGAGGAAGCTATTAACCTAAATTAAAATGACTGTATTTCCTGATGTTTGTAGTACAGTATATTATTATGAATTCCATTAGTATTGGGTGATATAGATTTTATTTGTCTATTAAATCAATAAACAAATGAATAAGCCAGACTGAACAAACTAACAACAATACTTGAAAGACCTTATTATGAAAAGTGATTCAATCTACTAGTGAAATTATGTATTGTATTTTTGAATACTATGTACTCACCTCTTTGTATATAGGAGTAGGTAGAAAAGGATAGAGGGTGATCAAAATCAGCTGTTTTGACCCCACTAGCATTGCCCCCCCCACCCCTCCGCCCCTTAGCAGAGTTGCTGACGTCACGTGACAGCAGGTTAGTGACGTCATCAGCTGATCAGTGACGTCACTTGACCTCGAAATTTACTGCCACAACAAATTTCCCTCCTTTTCTTTCTTCTAACCTCAAACTAGATTTTTCCCCCCTGGGGGACAACATAACCACAAAAATCTTTTTCCAGCCATAAGCGGGGTGCGCGCATGCTCAGTGTCACCCCCCAGTTCAAGTATTGATTTGATTTCACAGACACACTCAATTGTTGTGCATCTAATAGGCTATTGAAATTAAATATTAATATTAGCAGCTGCAATCAAACAACACTATTGATTTCCTCCTTTTACCCTGCTGCTTTGGCACTCAATTACAGGTGCACACTTATTGCCTAGTCAAGCAGTCATCATATTGACTTTCCTTTTTTAGAAAGAGAAAAACAACTACGTAGTCCAGTTCAGTTGGTAATTGTCAGTGACTAGTTCATTGATCAAGGCTATTACTTTACAAACTTGCTATTGATTTTCTCCTAGAAAGAGGAACACCACAATATTTTCATAATATCATTTATTCATTTTCCTTGTCATACAATTACTGTAGTGTTTTCAGTTGGTGAGCAAAAGAAAGAGAGAAAGAGAGGGGGTGGTAGCATAGCTCTGTCATTTTCCTTGTCATACAATTACTGTAGTGTTTTCAGTTGGTGAGCAAGAGAAAGAGAGAAAGAGAGGGGGTGGTAGCATAGCTCTGTTCAATTGTAATTGGCACTATGGATTAAATTGCTCTGGTGGCCTACACAACTACTTTTTTCTACCCCTCCCCCATTGGGGTAGGGCATGTAAAAACCGCCATAAGACAAACTTGCTATATTGATTTACCTCTAGAACAAGAACCGTCAGTTCAGTTTTATATGTCAGTGTTTTAGTATTTTGTTCAGGCACTATATTACAGGTGAACCCATACTGACCAGTCAAGCAGCTTACCTCAATTATAATTGAATTGATTTTCTCCCTATTGTAGTTCTCCCTAATATTATCTATTACTGTAGTGTTAAGAGTAGGTATTTAAGAGAAGAAGAAGAGAGAGAAAAAAATTTATTACACACATAGTTAGATACAACTGCACCTAGTGCACACCCACTGCACTAGTGTCTTACATGGTGGCTTGGAGTCCACCTAAAAATTGTAGGGTCCATGCCCACTGCACTAGTGTCTTCCATGGTGGCTCGGAGTCCACCTAAAATTGTAGGGTCCATGTATCCAATGTCATGGCTCATATGACAAAATGGATCCACCTGTAAGGGGCTGTCCACCAATAAAAGCTATATGCTTATTATTATTATTGCAGCTTTGAAGAAGTTGAAGAAGAATATGATGATATGTCATTCATTAAATTTGTTGCAGATGAAATTTCCATTGTGCTATATGTAGTCACTTTCTTAATTAATTTGTCCAACATTATAATCTGTAGAGAACAAAAAAAAAACACTGTTATAAACCATAATATTATTGCATCACTCTTTTGTTAGTATAAGAATAAGAATAAGAATAAGAATCTTTATTGACCAATAAGTACATAATATTATACAATAGGCTTTGTCACTTTGTGAGGGCGCAACACGCGACCCAGTCAAACACATTACAAAAATTAAGATTACAAATCAATTATCAGTCCAGTTATTTATGTCAGTAAGATTAAGATACTCTTCAGTAGAGTAAAAAGCACTTTGCTTCAGCCAATAGGATATTGCTGGGATAAATTTTTTTGTTGGCAGGATCCTGATTGTGCGCGGCAATTTGTTAAACAATAAATATTGCTGATACCTATGGCTTTTTAATGATTTGCTTAGTCTAATATATGGCGTAACTATGTTATCCCTGTGTCTAGTTAGATGTGCATGCTGATGATAGTGTTGTTTGAAATCATTTATATTTTTTTTAACATAAATTAGGTTACAGTAAATGTGCATAGATGGAAGAGTCATAATATTCAGTTCAATAAAGCTATTTTTACAAGTTTCGTCACTCTTCAGGCCAACTATGCAACGAATAGCTTTTTTCTGCCATACAAATACTTTTTTCATCTCACTACTATTACCCCACAGTCGAAGTCCATAATTAAGTTGAGAGTGAAAAAGACCATAATAGGTAAGAATCAAGACTTCCTTACTAACATTACATTTCAATTTCCTTAAAAGAAACATGACTCTGGCCAACTTTTTACATAAATATTCTACATGACTAGTCCAGGTCAGCTTGCTGTCCAGCATGATTCCTAATAATTTCACTGGCTTTAGGTATGGCTGGTGTTCAATATTTAAATTATTTCGAAGAGTGAAAATTATATTCTCTGTTTTACCCTCATTAAGTGTCAGGCAATTTGCTCCGTACCACTCTTTACTACAGTCCATTGACAAAACAAGGCTGTCTAACACACTATCTACATTTACATTCGAATCCAAAATGGTAGTGTCATCAGCATAAAGCACAGAAAAGCTGGGTACATTTACATTAAAATCATTTATAAAAACTAAGAATAAAAAGGGCCCAAGGACTGAACCTTGAGGTACTCCAGCCAATACTTTCTTTGGTTTGGATTTACAATTATTATTGAGCTTAACAATTTGGTATCTATCTCTAAGGTAACTTTCTATTAATTCTAGTTCACTGTTTCTGATTCCATAGTGTCCAAGCTTCCTGCAAAGAATGTCATGTGAAACAACATCAAACGCTTTACTCAGGTCCAACATTTTACCTCCTACAACCATCCTCTTCTCAAAACCATCAAGGATGTAATTTACTATTTTTTCAACCGCCATTGTGGTTGAGCAGTTAGGCCTGAACCCAAATTGGTTCACATTTAACAGTTTGTTGATTGTGAAATAGTCATACAATTGATGGAAAATACAAGTCTCTATTATCTTGCTAATTATTGTAACAATTGCTATTGGCCTGTAGTTTTCAGGTAATTCACGATCACCTTTTTTGAAAATCGGACTGAGTAATGAGAGCTTTAAGCAATCGGGAAATTTTCCAGTAAGCAAAACTAAATTTATTATCACTGTTAAGGGAGCCAATATAGATTCAATAATATTTTTTAGCAAAAAATTGGACATACCAAAACAATCTTCACTTTTTGATGCACTTAAACTACTTACAATCGATCTAATAGTATCTGCATCTACCACTTTCCATGAAAAGTTAAGCATTTGTCTATTAATACCCTCAGTAAATTTATAATTTTTTAAAAAATCAGAATAGGTGAGTGGAGAGGAGTTTTGCTTTTTGGCTGCATTATTTGGGACATTAATAAAGTAATCATTCAGCGTTTCTGGTGAGAGATTAACTTTTGGATGCGCCATGTTTTGCCCTGTCTCTTTTTTAACAATTCTCCAGGCTGTTTTACATCTATTAGCTGATTTGCTGATAATGTTATCATTTGCTGCAATTTTTGCTTGATATATAGCTGTATTGTACAGCTTCTTATAGTTTTTGAATTCAGCCTTTGCATTCCCAGTATTGCTTATCTTCCAGATACTATAATACATCATTAGACGTTCCCTCATTAGCTTCAGTTCAGGCGTGAACCAATTTTTTTGACTAGATTTGGGCCTAAGTTTATAGTCAATTAGAGGACAATGAACATTCAGGTAAAACGTTAAAACATTTATAAACGTAGATATCACAGTATTTGTATCACAGACATTGAAAATATTCGACCAGTCGTAATTAGATAGACACCTATTATAATTATTTAGTCTAACAGCCGAGATAAGACGCTTTTTGCGGAATTCTGTTTCCTTGTCATTCTTTGTACTATTGGTAACTCCTATTGAAAAATTAACAAAAATACCTGCATGGTCAGATATAAGGTCCTGTTCATACAATTCATATTCAGTAAACTCAGGTTTAATACATGTAAACACAATGTCCAGGCTTACTCTACCCCTTGTAGGAAGGGAGTGTACATTATATAAATTGAAGGATCTCATTACATCCATGAATTGGAGGACCTCCGGTCTATGATCATCAAGTATGTTTATATTGAAATCTCCAGTGATTGCAAAAGAAGAGTGGGGTTTTTCAGTGATAAATTTTAAAACTTCTTCCAATCTAGTTAAGAAGTCCTGAAGATCAGAGTCAGGTGTCCTGTATAGACACATTATAATACAGTTGTTTTGGACAATTTTTATGGCTGACATTTCAAATACCCTATCCTTACAAAATTTACTAACTTTCAGTGTACTGTACTTGATAGAGGGACTGACTAATATAGATGAGCCTCCGTGTATGAGTGGAGGTGTCCTGCAGTAAGAGGCTGCTAGGACGAAGCTACCTGGGACATATAGTGATATCTCATCATAATTTAACCAGTGTTCGTTAATACATAGAATATTAATGCCCTTCTCCAACAAAATTTGTTCTATCTGGTTCAGCTTGTATTTTAGTGAGCAGATATTTATGAAAAAAATGTTCAATTCACTCCTGTTTATTGTTGAATCCGTATGTTGTACTTCTTCGCTGGTTAGGTATTGACTGCTGTCGACGCTGCTATGCAGTTTAAATTATTGGAAGAGTCCATTGCAGTTTGCGGTTCGAAGGTAAACTTTAAAGGTATAGATTTGGAAACGATTTCATGATCACAAGCTATCTTATCGACTAAACCAATGATTTTATCACACACATATTTCTTTCCTAGCCTGTTTAGATGTAGTCCATTTTATGTGTGAAAACGTCTACCTATGTTACTAATATTTACAAAAGTTACATTACTAAAATGCTTACATAAGTTAAAGTTTTCTTCATTAGCCTCCTGAATTTCTTTGTTGATGGCTGACCAGATTGGGAGATCATGTCTGTGAGGGACTGAAAATACAATCACATTCCTAGCCCGTTTGTTGTGCAGTTCCTGTAGTTTATTCCGGAGAGAGGTGTGAAGTTCCTTTCTTTCATTATGAGCAACATCATTTGTACCAGCTAAGAAGACGACTATATCATTGGCACTTGGTTGAATGGTCTCCTCAACTACATCCTTGAATCTAGCTCCAGGTTTCACCATACCAAGAAACTTATGGTTCTTGACATTGAAATGCTTGAAGACGTCCCTACCCTGGCTATCAGCATACAAATGTACGTTCAACGACCTAGTCCTAGCAGTCGTTTGTGGACGACGTGTTGGCTGCACTTGGCTGTGGTCAACGTCCCCAGCAGGTAGGGGTGGTGATTCGCTTACTTCCAATGCAGAGAATCTATTTTGAGTTTGAACTGAGGGATTAGAAGCACGATTTTTCAGTCTGGTATTGTACTTAGGTCTAACAAATATTCCATCAGTATTTTCCGGCTGAATTGTGTGAGAGAGTTTCTCACAGTCGGATTTTAGAAGACTAATGATTGCATTCTTATCCTCTATCTCCTTCTTTAATGATAGCTTATTTTTATTTAACATTTCAATTTCAATTTTTAGGATTTTTATTTCATCTTCCGCTATCTCTTCGCAATGTAATGACTCTTCAAAATCAAGTTTTCTTTTACTTTTTTCTAATTCTAAAGAATATAAAACAAACACAACTAAACAATTTTTAAACATTACAACAATGAAAGTCATTGTATTAACATCAAAATTGTTCACCCTAACACTACTACATAATGTTCTATTATGTGTAGCTAGACTAGCGGATCAATACTATACTGATGAATTTCTTTAATTACGAACCATTGGCAGACTTGATGAATCCAATAAGTTTTTCTTTCGTCAATGTATTTTGGAAAAGATTTATCCACACAACAATCATCATCAACATCAGTATCATCCATCAGTTGAAAATGATAATAAAGATGCTGCTGATAACAATGACGATGATGATGATAACAATATAACTACTATCCTAAATACTCTCAACACTTGGTATATGGCCGTTGCAGGTGGTTTCAAATTAGATTTATTTCTTTGTTCTCAAGTAAATTGTAAATATGACATGCGCACATGTCTACATGACTCATTTCCATTTATAGAATTTCTTGAAGCAATTGTAAATAGTCCAGTTGTGAGTTGTGATTCATACTGTCACAAAGAGGGTTTGTTTAGCAATATCACAGAAAAAGAAGAAGAAGAAGAAGAAGAAGAAAAAGAAGAAGAAGAAGAAGAGGTGTACACCATATCTCCATCACACTCTACATCACCCTCAATAGCTTGCAGTATTGCCAACAGGTTAACTTTGTTTTTCATCAGCTAACCATCATTATCTTACGAAAATGTGCTGTTTGGATAGAGAAAAAAAGTCTAATTGTTTGAGTCAAAATTGTTGTCAATACACAAGTGGTACAAGGTGGATTGTAGAAGTTGTGTTTGATTTCAACAATACACATATTAGAGAACCATTTGGTTCTGCAGAGAATTTCCTAGTCATAATGAGCAATACTTTCTTTCATGCCACCAGTATTCATTCTTTCAACAATGGACAAGGATTAGTTATCGATTTTCCCACAAGTAGAACATATTGTGAAATGGTAGAAGCCATTGACCCTGAACTACATGCTTGGGTTATTATAAATATTTCTTCAATATAGTCTTTTTTTATAAATATAAAGGTAATACCTATTTGTAAACCATTTCATTTTTATGTGTTGTTCAAGTGAAAACTGTGTGTTATTGGTATTATTGGTGAAAAGAAGTGGTGTTTTTCAGAATGGAGAATAAGAAGAAGAGAAAAAAGATTGACAATGAAAAAATGAGGAGGAGAAGGAGGAAGAGGAGGAAAAGGAAAAAGTAAAAGAAGAAATAGTGTACTTGAACTTGTTGAAACTAAACAAAAGCTTCCAGTTATCGATTTTGATTGTATTGTTAGTAGAAATTTGAAACAACAGGGAAAAAGACAACTATGACATAGTTTTCTATTTCCAAATCATGTGAGATGCATTATATGTGGACCATCAGGCTGTGGTAAAACAAATGTTCTATCCAACATATTATTCAATCCAAATGGTATTCGATTCTCAAATATTTACATATTCTCCAAAACAACATTTCAAGATAAATACAAATTTTTACGCGCCGTAATGTGTGGTCTTGAACCAGAACTCAGTTACACAGAGTGTGACACAAGTGATGAAATTCCACCACCCCACGAACTGCCACCCAACTTTATAATTATATTTGATGATGTAATTTGTGAACAACAAGATGCTATATGACGTTACTTCACAACAGAAAGACACAGCAATGTGGATCGTTGGCAGCTCGTCTCAACACTAATTCTTGTTTGACATTCAGCATAATACATCTATAGTCTTCCGCAAAACCCAACAGATAGCGTAGTGGTACATCGAGAATATTCGTGTTTGTTCCATTCACCGAAAATGGTTTATATCCATTGGTAGAATCGTAAAAATAGCCGGCATTCTCCATTTTCTCCTGTTCATCTTTTTCAAAAGAGATGGCATTTTTCAAAAGTGTAGTTATGCCTGGACTTTGAGTACTATCAACCTCAGTTCCGTTAATTTCATAGCAAATTTCAGAAAATAGAAAAGTGAAAAATCCGGGTACACATGCTGCTGTATTTATTGCTTTACCATCTGTTGTGGTAACTGTAAATTCCAAGTGAAGATAACTCTCTGATGGGAGAGTATAAATATCCTGTTGCTGTACACATAATTTGAGTTCGTCATTTGCTGCAAAACTTGTATTGTAGGGACATTGTAATTGTATTGTAAACTTGTATTGACATTTTTTTTTATTCTTCTTCACTTCGTTCTTTTTGTACTAATTATGCGTAGTCCTCTGTTTAGTAGATAATTGATACTTTTAGATGTTAGCTCTGCAGTGTCTGGCAGACAAATGATGTTTTTGTTAGTCGATCCTGTATTATCAATATTTGTCAAATCCAATAGTTGTGTAGAATCTTCTTTTTCTCTTCCTCGCCTATTACCAAGTAGTTTATCAAACAATAGTACCATTTTGTTATTGCTGTTTTCTCAGATGAAGAGTAATATTGATTTGTTTGTTACGAAAATTAACTAGACGTCCACATTCGTCTACAATTTGCAATGTGATAGAACTTATGCGTTTGCTGTCCACAGGCAAATACACTACAGTGTTTGCAACGATAGCTATTTTATAGCCTGGATCGATCATAGGGTAAAACTTGTTGAGAACATGGTCCTATACACCATTTGTGAATGAACCGTGAACAATATCACACAGTAAACGTACAACATTAGGTCTATCTAATGTTAATGCTATGTCACTCTTTGCTTCTAAATTAGGCTTTATAATTCTAAAACACACACACACAGTATTGTGTAAATATTACGCAACAAACAGTGATACAGCAAGCAGAGCAGTAGCTGACAGAGAGTTGGCAGAGGGTGCTTGGAGCAGAGTAACATCTTCAGACGCGGGTCTATTGGAAAAAGCAGCAGCATTAGCTGTAACCAATATAAGGAAAGCAAAATCAACTTTTGGAGGTGGGATGAGAAGGAGAAGAAGAAGAAGAAAGGCGAACAGACCATCAAGTCTACACAGTTTGATAAGGAGGAGGATGAGTGGGAGGATGAGGAGGAGGGTAGTGTCAGGTCGATGAATCTATTTGAGACGTCAACCACAGTTACAGCCATACATGGTGAGAGGAAGAGGGGGGAGCAGCAGAAGGAAAGGAGGTGGAAGAAAAAAAAACTTGTCATCATCAACATTAAAGACTTCAATAATAGCCTTACCAGATAGAGCACTTAGCGAAGCTGATCTCTACAAGTATGCTTGTATTTTATGATTGAAAAATTTTTGTGGTGTCTTTATGCGTAATACATTACCTCCTTATGGTCCACTAAGTCAATAGTGCAGGTGTATAAATCTCGATATACTAGGTGGACAAGGAACACATTGGGTGTGCTATGTGAAGAAGGACAATGTTGTTCACTACTTTGACGCTTTTGGCAATCTTAGACCACCACATGAATTTATAGCCTACATGCATCATGGTCAAACACCGGCCACAACAATAGAATACAATTTTGAACGTAAACAAGAGAATGTTTACTCTCACATTTGTGGACACTTATGTTTAAAATTTCTTGTAGATGAAATATATGGCACTCATTTTTTGTAATCACAATTTTATGTAAAGTTTGAAAAAAAATAAATAAAAAAAACTGGTGTGTGTGTGTTTAACTTATTTTTTTCTCAGTTTTACAACTTACCTATTCTTTAGAATAAGAGAGAGAGAGAGAGAGAGAGAGACTATCCTCACTCACTATTGATTTTTTTCCCGCAATCTAGAATATAAAAACACAATGCATTAACAGGTGTTTGTCATTAAGTGAGTCAACTTTGACATAGCAAGATGCTATGATCCACCAATTTAATTTATCCACCAATAGATACTAGAGATGAGGAAGGCAACAATGGAGGTTGGGAGCTAGGATTGCTCAGTTTTACATGCAATAACTCAATTCCAAATGTTGAATATGGTTTTAACAATAGGTTGGAATTTTTGACAAATAAGCCTCAACAGAAACGGAGTAGTAGTAGTAGTACTACTACTGATCGATTAGAACTTACACATGATGAAATTCTCAGTATTGGCATGGTAGATAGTTATTCACTATGGAATCTACCTTCAAAAACATCACCATCCATAGGTGGTGAGGAGAAGGAGGAGGAGGAGGGGGGAGAAAAAAAAGGGGTGAAGGAGAAAGTGATTAAGAATAAAGGAGATGAACAACAAGATGAGAGCAGCAGCAGCAGCAGCAGCAGCACAGGAGAACAATGGCAAAGTATATTTCTTCCAGAAGGCAGTTTCGAATTTCAAACAATAAAAGATTTATTAGAGTCTAGATTGAAAGAGCATGGTGTTAAATTCGAGCTCGCGCTAGATCCTTCGACAATGAAATGTTCTTTCAAATGTGATTGTCAATTAAGATTTTCATCGGACGACTCAATAGGTAAACTGTTGGGTGTTAAAAGTAATAGAATTATAAAGCCTAATTTAGAAGCAAAGAGTGACATAGCATTAAAATTGGATAGACCTAATGTTGTATGTGTACTGTGTGATATTGTTCATGGTTCATTCACAAACGGTGAGAACAAGAGCAAATGCATTCTGATGCAAAATTTTGTGATGTATGCGAAAAGCCTTTTGAAAACGATAAAGTTTATGATCATTGTCATCTCACTGGATACTATAGTACTGCTCTTTGCAATGCATGTAACTTACAAAGACGAAGTCAAACATACATCACAGTATTTCTACACAATTCAGCATCTTATGATACCCACCTAATTGTCTCTGCACTCAGTTCTGTTTGTAGTAATAAATTTGATAAATTACAAGTAATTCCTCAGACAAGTGAAAAGTATATATCATTTACTATACAATTGTCCAATTGACTCCATCTCAGATTTCTTGATTCGTACAAATTTCTACCTGATAGTTTGGATTCGTTAACCTCCAACCTACTACAACCAGCTGGCCTTACACCAAATATTGAGCAAATAGCTTGTATTCTCAAACACACATCGAAACATTTCAAACATCAAAGTTTACCTCTTGTATCATGTAAAGGAATTTTCCCATACGAATATTGTGATTCTTGGGGCTAAAATGAACGAGGAAAGTTTACCACCTATAGAAGAATTTTACAGTTCTCTTTGTGATAGTACAATAAGTGCAGACGATTATCAGCATTCACAAAAGGTTTGGAAACACTTCAATTGTCGCACACTTGGTCAATACAGTGACTTATATTTGAAAACAGACGTACTACTCCTAGCTGACATAATGGAATCTTTTCGCAACATTAGTCTCAAAATTTTCAAACTTGACCCAGCTCACTATTTTACACTGCCTGGCTTTTCTTTTGACGCTATGCTTAAATATACTAAAATAAGTTGGAACTTTTGACAGATTACTTGATGTATGAATTTTTCCAATCCTCTATCAGGGGCGGAATAGTTACGTGTGTTCACAGACATGCAGTTGCAAATAATCACTATACTGGAGCACCTTACAATACCGAAAAACCCAACAGTTTTCTAGCTCTTTTAGACAACTATTCTACCTGATAAAAACAAGGGATTTCTAATGTGACATAAGCACAAATGAAGATTTAAAATATTGGCTAGACACATCGAATTATCCTGTAGATCACCCAGGTTATTCTACACATAACCGTATGGTTGTTGGTAAGATGAAAGATGAATTTGCTTCTAAAGCTCCTTATCAGTTTCTGGGTTTACGGTCAAAACTATGGGCATGTAGATTGTATAATGAAATTATTGGTCAACAACAGCAACATTTTGATAAAGAAACAGAAGATAGATTAGAGATTGAACGTAAAGTAGGACTAATTAAAAAGGCTAAAGGGGTAAAACGATGTATATTGTCACACAAATTAACAGCTCAACATCCAAAGTCTAATCAATACATTTCATTTCAAGACTATTTAAATTGTCTATTCGAAGGTAGAGAGGTGTACAGAAGACAGAATTTAATTAGATCAAAAAACCATAAAGTAATGACAATTTGTCAAAATAGAAAGGTGCTTAGTTGTCAAGATGAAAAAAGGTATATCTGTAGTGATAAAATTAGTATATTAGCTTTAGGACACTATAAAATTCCACTATTAACAGATGAGAATTTGCCTGTTGCATCTTCTTCTTCCTCTACCTCCACATCCTCCTCTCCTTAACCCTTAGAGAAAACAACTTGTAGTAGCAATAATTTTATTTGATGAGTGTGTTACAGATGATATCAAAAATTATTAGGTTGAATGTTAATGCCATTGAAATAAGCTACAATATTGATCAACAGTGCATGAGAATAAGACATGCAGATACTGCAATTGTATCAGCTTGTGTTCAACAAGAAAATTGTGGAACTTATTGTGTTAAATTCATATTCAAAATGAATATCAACAGACTATGGTTTGAAATAGGATTGACAGTACGAAAAAGTGATTTTACATGTGTTGAAACAATTGTAAAGTCAAACAGTGCGTCATTTTACTTCTTGTCATTTCTTTTTAAAGGTACATAATTATTAATAGTGAAATACTACTATGGTTCTCCTCACCATCGTCAACATCATCATCAACCTTATATTGTGGCTTGTATGCCACCACTAAGACTCTATAGTGTGTGTATTCATGTTGTTATATATAAATCTTTCACTTATTATTGTAATTATTGTATGTTACTAACAACACTGACACTCTTTGTTTTGTTATTCAGAAGAAAATCATAGTGTTTTTAAAGGTTGTGTATGTGCTTGTCAAATCAAATTTGTGACTTGTATGTCACTAACACACTCTATAGTGTTCATGTTTATAATATAAATCTTTCACTTATTATTGTTAATATTATTATCATTATATGTTACTAACACTCTTGTTTGTTATACAATACAGTCACTCTTGTTTGTTATTCAGAAGAAAATCAAAAAGTTTTTGTGTGTTCATTCCATAATGTGTTAATAAAAAAAGCATAACTAACTCACACTGTCTCTCTCTTTCTTCTCTATTCCTAACTCCAACTACACTAAACACACAACTGAAAACTGTGTCAGCTGTTATTCTAGAGGAAAATCAATATAGCAAGTTTGTCTTGTGACAGTTTTTACATGCCCTACCCCAATGGGGAAGGGGTAGAAAAAAAAGTAGTTGTGTAGGCTACAAAAGCACTACAATCAATAGTAACAGTTATTACAGACTAAGCTAAGCCGCTGCTAACCCGGCCTCCCCCCCCTTCATTCCTCCCAGCTTGTTAGCCAAAAAGGAGAAAATCAATAGCTCATAGTATCATCATCAAGCTAACCAAAAGGTAGTAAACAGGGGTAAGAAACAAGGGGTTTGTTTATGCAACCAGCAATACATCAAATCAATACTTGGTCTGGTGTGTGTCACTGAAAAAAAACTTCCTTACTGGGTAAGGTGGAAATCAATAGTGTTGTTTGATTGCAGCTGCTACTATTAATATTTAATTTCAATAGCCTATTAGATGCACAACAATATTGTGTGTGTGTCTGTAAAATCAAATCAATACTTGGACACTGAGCGCCGTGCGCGCTAAGCAGTAAGTGTAATTGAGTGCCAAAGCAGCAGGGTAAAAGGAGGAAATCAATTGTGTTGTTTGATTGCAGCTGCTAATATTAATATTTAATTTCAATAGCCTATTAGATGCACAACAATTGAGTGTGTCTGTGAAATCAAATCAATACTTGCCCTGGGGTGACGCTGAGCGTGCGCGCACCCCTGCTTATGGCGGGAAAAAGATTTTGAGGTTATGTTGCCCCCAGGGGGAAAAATCTAGTTTGAGGTTAGAAGAAAGAAAAGGAGGGAAATTTGTTGTGGCGGGAAATTTCGAGGTCAAGTGACGTCACTGATCAGCTGATGACGTCACTAACCTGCTGTCATGTGACGTCAGCAACTCTGCTAAGGGGCGGGGGGGGGGTGTTGGGGAATGCTAGTGGGGTCAAAACAGCTGATTTCGATCACCCTCTGTCCTTTTCACCCTACTTATAGGGCATGACCCTGATTACAAATAAATTCTATTCTATTAATAATCAAGATATTAATATTATGATATAACTGAATTTAAGTTGATTTGCATTATCCTAGTTTATTTTTTATTCTAACAGCGGTCAATGTACGGGTCCATGAATGTCTGGTGAATGTGTGTCTTTAAAAGGCTGAGATGCTTTTGACTGATGGCGTTCCTCAAAGCCAAGCTTCTTGGGGTTTGTGGTCCCTGTCCCATCTGGATGTGTAGAGCTCAACCACCAAGCTTAGATTCAAATTGAAGAAACAGCTTTGAGGTAACAACTTTTTTCAAATTGAACAAACATCCCAGGAATTCTGGATGTGGCAGAATGGGTTTCAGTGAACATTCACTTTCAAAAAGGGGGAAAACGTGAACCATTAAATCAAATTTTAAACTTGGGGATTAATAGATTAGGCTAAAAATTTTCATTTTGTTTGAATAGAAGATTTTCGGCTGTATCTTCACATTGAAATATGTGGCCATATTTTCTGTGTAAGGATCCAGCTGGGAATTTCAGTTTTCTTCAAATTTATATTCTATAATCTACTAAACTACTTAGAGTTGAACTAGTACATGAAATTTTTAAAGGTCCATCATTGATAAATGTTTTCTAAATCTTATTTTCATCTTAAAGTTGTAAAGAATTGCTTAAAGTTTCAAGGACCCTAGCCTTTTTCTAAATTTGTTTTGATGTCACATATTTTTAAATAGTCTTCCTATGTAGAATTTCGTGATGTGATCCTTTAGCAATATTTGTCTTTGCAGCTTTTATAATATAAATATTATATATAATAGATATTATCAGGGATTATTAATATTCGATAATATTTTGATAGTGTTTCACTAAGAGTTTTCTGAATTTTATTAAGTTCTTTCTTTCAAATATTTATTGTTATTTATGATTAACTTCTGAGAAATATCTATGATAACTTTCAATTCTTCTTTCTGAAATTAGAGTCCTTTAAGCTTCTTATGATCCAATCTAAAACGTTTCCATTGTAAAGCAGATGGAGTAGGCTACTATTGAATTATCGGTATCTGAGATTATCTTCTAAATTTAATAATTCTATTTTGGGTTTTCATGATGCAACTTAATTTTGTTTTATTAATTGCTGAATTTAACTGTTAAAGGCGACAATATATTTGATATCTTCTCTCTATTTCATTTTCTCTTTTGTCATTTCTGGATTCCCATTCTCTAGCACTAAGTATGTTTATCAAGCATCCCTTTATTAAGTTATATTGTGTGTGCTTCTGAATTCTAAATTCCAAATCAACTTTATAAATTCTTAGCATGGCACATATAATAAAAAAAATGTATTTTGGCTGTAGAACATGATTTTCTATTTTTGGGTGTATTCCCCCTCCCCCTATACTAAATTCGAAATTAATTGTTCTTTCATGTTATGTGTGGTTGAAAAATATCCAAGTTGTATAGGGTAGGAGTGGTAGGTTTGCATGATTATGAAAACCCCTTAAAAATACCCCTTTTTTAAAATTTGTAGCTTCGGAACCAAAAAAGGTAGGTAGTCCTGTGCGACCACTCAATTCATTGGAAATTACATTATCTTCAATTTTGAAGAGAATGATTTTACTCCAAAAACTGGCAATTTTCGAGATTGTATGGAAAAATTGAAAAAGTCTGAAATTATGGGAGTTTTGGGGGTAAAGCCACTCTCTGGCATGTCAGCAAATTCCAGATTCAAATTCAATGCCCCAAAATACATATACAACCGTCAAGAAAAATTCTTTCAAGAATGTTTCCTGAAAATCAAACATTTGATTGGACTAAATAGGCAAATTCAGATTGCTCTGATAAATTATATACTCAAAGATCTTTATAAAATCAATCTATGCATTTAATGCATTTAAAAATTATACTTAGCCCAATTATAAGTATCACTAATTTTTCTCCCAGTTGTGGTAATGATGAATTAATTTTAATTTTTCAGATATTTGTACATCAAGAATGTCTAAAGAATTAACAAGCATCCATTCTCATGGAGTGGAAGATATTCATGAGATCCCTATGAGTGTTATAATAAGGCCTCTGTCACCACAAGTGGATAATGACAAGGTTGAAAGTATTATGAAAACTTTACAGGTAAGGTGAAGCCACTATTCTAATAATTTAGATGGTGAAGCCACTTTTCATTTTCTTACTTTCCCTCCTGTTTTAATAACCTGTTCAAAGTTCCTGTCTGTGATGAGGCATGGATCCCCCACTTTCCAAGTGGTGTTTGAAAAAACTACAGTAAGTCCAGTCAATATAAAGGGGGTGTGCTTGCATTTTATATTGTAGTTCTGATTTTTCAATATATTGTTTGGATACATATTCTAAGTAGATTTTTGCCCACACCTTCTTCTACTAGAATTCCCAGTGTCACTCTGGGCCAGCTAGACTCTGTTGTCTGTGTCTGGGGTGGGCCACAGTAGGGGACGGGAGGCTTGGTATGTGTCCATCACCAAGGGTTGGAACAGGGTCTTGAGTACCCCTTCTCAAGCCTTACTCAAGGTCCTCTTGCTATTCTCAATGTAATTAGCAAGATAGAAGAGCCCTGGAACCAGGCATCACTGGTGGTCACCGGCTGTCTCCTGTGGCTAGGATCAATGTCTCGGGGTCGAGAAAGTTCTTCCAAAGCCTTACTCAAGGTCCTCTTGCTATTCCCGATGGAATTAACTAAATAGAAGAGCCCTGGAACTGGTGGTCACTGGCAGTCACCTAGTCTAACCGCTCGGTCACCAGCTGTCTCCTGCGGCCAGGATTGATGTCTCGGGGTCGACAAAGGCCTTCCCAAGCCTTACTCGAGGTCTTCTTGCTCTTCCTGGTCCTCTTCGTTATGTTCCTGGGTCCAGTCAGGTTTTAGCCCAAAACCTAACTTGTTGCCACTGGTCAAATCAGGCAGGTTGGCAGCTGGAAGTCACAGAAGCGGCCGTACAGTACTCCCCTTCCTTTGAGTGCTGTATCTTGGAGCTTCTAGCATCTTCTATTAACTCCAGTTAAATAGAAGGCGCAATTCAAAGTAGTTGAAGGAGTAAGAGTAGACTCTGGTCACAAGCTGTACTCACTCTCTGGCCGTGTGCTGCTTCATTCAATAGTTCTCGACCTGAGACCTGGCAGCCAAGTGGGAGAAGATAAGGGTGTGCAGCATATTTGAGCAGTAGCTCAGTGCCTGCATTGCTCGTTGTCCAACCAGATTTTATAATGAGATCATTGAGCATTGTCAAAAATAGCTCTAAAATCAATTTCCCTCACTAGTTATGATATACATCATGATATACTGTTCCTACTAGGGGAAGAGGGGGAAAGAAATGGGAAGGAAAGGGGGGGAGAGGATGAGAAGGGTATGCAATGGACATATGTCCCCAAGCATCAGGTTCATGCTGTTGCATCTCTGATGGTCATGTGATACTGTACAATCATCTGGGCACCAGGTTGGGTCCTCACCAACCGGTGACAATGCAGCTGAATCATCAAGGAGAATAGCAGCAGGATGTCCGGCCACGTCCACTGTGGCTTGATCCTTCTAGAGTGGAGCTGCTAGTTCACGCCATGCTTCCACACTGCATAGGTATGCTGTGCTTTCGCACTGCATAGGTACATCATGCTTTTGCACTGCTGAGATGCGCCGTGCTTCCGCACTGCTAGGCGTGAGGGTTTCTACCCCTAGGGAGCGCTGTGCTTTTGCACTGCATAGGAATGCTGTGCTTCCGCACTGCTATGGCTGGGCTTCCACCCTTCAGGTGGCTGTGCTCTCGCACTGCCTTACTTTGCTGTGCTTGCACACTGCCATGGCCAGGCTTCTGCCATGTGGGTGGCCTTGCTCTCGCACTGCCTAACTTCCAGCATCAGACAGCTGGGATGAATCTCCAACACAACCAGGAACTCGTCGAGGCCTCAACAATAGTCAGCTGAGATACAGCTCCATTAATTCCAGGAGCTCGTCGAGGTCACAGCAGTAGTCAGGAGCTCGTCTAGGATGTAGACCCAAGTTGAAGACCCAGTCCTCAAGGAGAATCGTGATACACAACAGTGTAACACTTCATAGAAGGCAGAAGTTGATGGTGGTGAATTGGAGTCCAGGAAAATCACCAAGTGTCAGAGTGATGGATACCCTCAGTTAGTTCAGTGTACCAGCAACTTATTGTTCATAATAAAAGATGAGAGATCACAATATGATGTAGAATGTTGAATTATTTGGTTGACATGAAGCCACTAGTTGTTATGTTACTCAACATATTTTGATTTCATATCACAATTAAATGTAATCGAAATAATAATTCATTTTTGACCTGATATAAGGATCACAGCCTTTTTACTATATCACAATAATAAAATCGGAACTATAAATCTCAACTCAATATGCCACTTCTCCCTGTTCATTTCCATTATGAAGTCAATCACAATATTAACTTATTCAAGTAATCATCCATTGGATATGAATGAAAGTGTGTTTATTATAACAGATAACATCTGCTAATTAATTAACTGTAACCGGTGCAGAACTCTCAAGGCTTCTCTTACAATGGGTAAACTTAATGACTAAGACACAATAACCAGGGCACAAGCTGGGATAAAAGATAAATTTATTACCCAATATATATATATATCGATAAGAATATCATTTGTCATCAACCCTCACAATTTCAGACAAGTTACAGGCAAGTTTCAACTAAAAAAGCATATATTTTAAACATAAAATCCATTAATGATTGAACTACACTCCATTAAAGATCAAATTAAATTCCATAAAAGAATCTAACTACATTCCATGAAAGATCAAACTAAAACCCATTGAAAGATCAAACTAACTTCATGAAAAATCGAACTTAATTCCATTAAACAAAATCAAAATAAATTCTATAGAAAATCAAATTGAGTTCCATTATTCTCAATCTACTTAATATGTGTCTCTCTGAGCACTACATAAAAGCAAAAGTTCCCAAAGATTGAAGCAAAACATCAACAACCAACATGATCAAGTTTTCTGTCCTAGGACTCCTCTTTCTCCTCTACTCAAGAATATCGAACACCTAATGTAAAGAAATTTCAATAATCTGCTCATCAAGTAAGCAAAACTGGGAGTAAGATAAACTCATAATAACCATAAAAGGGACAAACCTAAACAATCTAATAGTTATCAATAGCAAAACATTGCGTTACAGTGCAATCAATAGTTACAGTAAAATCTCGATTAACAAACAATTCACCTTCTAGGTAATCCGAAACACATTCAATAAAACAAGCTCATTATAGAAAGCAAGACTGGGAGTAAATAAAAATCATAATGGCAATAAAAGGGACAAACCTAAACAATCTACTAGTCATAAATAGCGCAACACTGCATTACTGAGCAATCAATAAGTTACAGAAAAAATCTCGATTAATAAACAATTCACATTCTACATAATACAAAACACATCTAATAAATCAAAACATATTTCTTCCTTAAGTTATATATGAAACATACTAAAAAATCTTGCCATCTCTCTCACTCTCTCTTTCTCTGTATACACTGGAATTTGATCGTAATAACTTTTGAAATAAATTTTGATAATCCTGGGTGATAGCGGGTAAAAAGCTTGTCTTAGAGTTTGAATAATAAATTTTGTAATGAACTGAGCAATGGATCTAATGAATTTCCATAGTTTATTAAACACTCACCCAAATGCACAATCAGAGTAAACGAAACCATAGCACCATACACCAGCACTGCTCAACTATGTCTGACCACAACTCTCAATCCAGCAGGTAAAATCAATTTCAAAATGCTAATAATCATGTACAGTAACGCTGTAGCCTGTACTAAGACAATAGGTGTCATCCAACACCAAATTACAGCGACTGCAATGGAAGAGACGGTGAGAGAGAGAGAGAGTGAGCGAGCGCACAGGAGCGAGTC
Organism: Nilaparvata lugens; assembly: GCF_014356525.2. Taxonomy (NCBI): domain Eukaryota; kingdom Metazoa; phylum Arthropoda; class Insecta; order Hemiptera; family Delphacidae; genus Nilaparvata; species Nilaparvata lugens. Next base: position 34,538,755 of record NC_052510.1, read on the forward strand.
ACGCCACTCTGTGTTGTCAATTTATCAAGCAATATTCATCAATTATTGTTCTCACACTATTACATAACAAATAGTGAATATTTATGCTCTATCTCTCTTTCCCACTTCAAGACTTATTTCACCCCGAAATAAATCTTAATTCACTTTTTCAAAGTAATTATTCACACAAGGCATGTATAATGACACTACAGCTGTTGATTAATTCACACTCAGTGAATATTGATTTTCTGAAAAATAATCACAACAATCAGCACAAATAATAGTAATTGAATGAATTAATGCACCGTCAATAATAACTCATGATGATAGGCTGAGTAAAAATTAGATTCACTCTCCAGATGTGATCCAATCCCAAAACTAACAATACACAATCAAACTTAGCCTTACCCTATAAATCAAATCAAATCAAATTCAAATCAAATTCTTTATTTGCCATAATACAATACAATTTTTTTCAAAACAAAAACACAATTAAAAACTTAATTTAAACATTAACATGAAATAAATAATAATTCTTCTCAAAATTAGCTTATAGGCGTTGCCAGCAAAACCAGAGGTTTGTGTGCTGCAACGAGTATCAATCTTAGAAATCTTAACTTACAAAATTAATAAACCATTTAATCGATATATCAATATTGAGAAAAAAAAATAAAATGAAAATAAATAATAAACAAAAGGAGTGCTTTATTACAGAGATGGCTATAGGAAAAAACACCTGAATTAAAACAAAAATCTATATGGAGGTGACAAAAGATAAGGAGATCAATTATGAAAGAGGTGAGATACATTAACAGATCTTATCCATTCAACTATATTTCTTATGGATGACTTAGTTATATGTTTTACTAGAAAGTGTTGAGGTACCAAGTTAATAAGTTTATTGCTGATGTAAGTGAATTGTCTTCGGCAAACAGTTAAGTCAGTTCTATTTATAATATAGTTCGGTTTCGCTCGGAAGTTGTATGACATCATGTATGGTTTAAATATATTTTTACATTTATTCAGGTACAGTATTAATTTTTTTATATAGAGCTGCTTTACCGTTAGCACGGGGAACTCAACAAACAGAAGATTTGTTGGGTAGCGTCTGGGACGGCCAAGAGCGGCTTTTATTACATGTCTTTGCAATACGAGAATCTTGTTCATGTGCGTATCCAAGGCACCACCCCACACCCTGATTCCATACTGAAAAATGGACTGAGCATATGCCGAGTACACCAATTTCACTATATTCGCATCCCCGAGACCGCTCAATTTATGAAACTTGTATATGACATGTCTCAATCTTCTGCACAGACTATCAATGTGAGCATTCCACTTCAGATGACAGTCGAACATAACGCCTAAATATTTAATTACATTCACTTTTTCTAACGAGCTGCAACCACAGTCCTCGTGCCTCACCCGTTGATATGCGTAATAGGCGCAGTCAGGGGAGTGAATTTTAATACCCGTATGTGACCCTTCCCGGGGGGCTGATCTCACTGAGGGTGAGAAGGCCATGTAAACGCTTTTCTTTGCATTCAGAGTTAATGAATGTTGATCCAGCCATGACTTCACAATAGCCAGACCCGATTCTGTCAATCGCTCCACCTGCCTCCAATCTGGTCCGGTGAAAACCAAGGCAGTATCATCGGCAAAAGATATAGTAGTACAGTTATTAATATTTATTTTTAAGAGATCATTAATGTATATCAAAAATAATATCGGTGAGAGGACTGTACCCTGGGGAAGGCCAAACCCAGTCAATATCATGAAACTTGTTTTTTCATTTAGAGTGAGTACCTGAGATCTATTTTGCAAGTAGCTTTCAAATAATTTTAGAACTGTCCCTCTAAAACCTATACTTTCCAACTTATTCAGAAGGGACCTGTGAGGGATGGTATCATAGGCTTTTGCTAAATCCAGGAATACTGCTAAAGTTTTTTTGTTGCTCTGAAAGTTATCTGTAATTATCCTAACTACATTTGTCATAGCATCCTCAGTTGATTTGCCCTCTTGGAAACCGAATTGATTCTCAGCTAAAAATTTATATTTATTAAGGTATTCTAGCAATCGTCGTTTTATAAGTTTTTCAAATATTTTAGATAGATTGCTTATCAAACTGATTGGGCGATAGTTTTCGGGAGCCTTTCTGTCACCTGATTTGAATAGAGGAACTATTTTTGCTATCTTGAAATGAGAAGGAAAATGACCCAATTCAAAACATTTGTTGAATAACACTGACAATGGCTTCGCTATAATATCAGCAATATTCTTCAAACATACATTACCCAGTCCATCCACCCCCGGGGACGAGCCAGATTTCAAGTTTCTGATGATAACTAATACCTCATCGGAGCTCGTTGGACGCATGAAGAATGAATGTGGACTGTCCGCCGCTAAACAACGTAAACGTTGTGCCTCCACTGAGTGTTGTACAATATCGATTCTTTCAGCATAAGTTCTCCCCACTCCAGCAAAATAACTATTTAAAATATCTGGATCAATATTGGGCGGTTTATTTGCACGTTGGATGTCTAGAATTTCTTCTATGCAATTCCAAGTTTTTTTACTATTTCCTTTAGAATTAGAGATTATGGTTTTGTAATGCTCAAATTTAGTTTTTCTTATAAGTTTATTTAATAAATTTCTATATGTTTTGTACCTAGATTGTAATTCAATATTGAATGGCTGACTGTTTAGTTTTTTATGCAATTTATCACGCTCTCTAATGGATCTTATCAGCCCCGGAGTTATCCATTTTTTCAGTGGTCTATTTTTATTTTTTATTTTTATCTGTTCACTAGCTGATTTAATATTGCTTATTAACTTACTACAAAATTTATCAATCTTATCATCTAAGTCTATATTTTGATCATTGATGGAAATTTCATTTCCCCAACTTTCTTTTTGTAGCCCTTCTATCAATTTCTTATAATTAATTTTTTCTGTGAAGACCTCTCTTACTTCTTTAAAAAATGTGTTTGGATTTCTCACGTGAAAAGTAGTACAGAAATGATCAGTAATATAGGTTTTCTGTATAGAGCTTATTACATTATCTTCTTTAAAATTTACATTTCTCCAAAATATGTGATCAATACATGTTTTTGTTTTACATGAAATTCTAGTTGGCTTATTCACAAGAGATCTTAGACCATACATCTGCATAAGGCTACTATATTCATTTGCTAGATTACTATTACGCAAAATATCTATGTTTAAATCTCCAATCAAAAGAATATTTTCTGTCTCATGAATGTCAGACAGACTTGCATCTAGCTCATTCAGAAAAAGATCGATATTAGAGGATGGAGACCTGTAAATTGCAAATAATGTTATGAAGTGGTTGAAAGCTTTTAATCTAATCGGAATTATATCTGCCTCTGAATTTTCGTAGTTGAGATAATCTACGTCAATGCTATTTTTCACAAAAATACATAATCCGTTACTCCTGTTTAGTTGCCCCGGCTTATCTATAACTCTATAGCCATCTAAACTGTAATCAAAAACTTTATCATCAGTCATCCACGTTTCCGTAAGAATTATTACATCGTAATTTATTTTACAGTTTTCTAAGACGTATACAAACTCATCAAAATTTTTCCCCAAACTCCGTATATTCATATGTATTACATTAAAAGCTTCAATAGAATCTGTTGTTGCATCTATATGAAAATAGGGCTCAAAACTAAAAATATCATCACTCTCAATTGTATCAAAACACTCCAAATCGATCACCTCATCAAAGCTATACTCATTATTCATCAATAACCCAAAAGAAAAGAAAATAGAAGAACAAAAAAGTGAAACAAGACAAGATTTTAAATTTTAAATAAGGTTCAAAATTTTAAATAAGGGAAATAATATGAAACCTAATAGGAAAATACAGTCAATAAAACCAATGCACTGCGCAGTAATAAATTTCAAATAAGGGAAATAATATGAAACCTGATAGGAAACAGTAAGTAAAACCAATGCACTGTGCAATAATAAATTAAGAAAACATTCACATTGACGATCTAATTATTATATTCGTTCAAGTCCTCTTCGTTCATGATTCTTTTTGTTCGAGAATGTTCACTTTTTTTGACAAAAATTTTACAATCACGAACCCAGACGAAAGTAAGCTTTTTATTTATTTTTAGACTTTTAGCTTTACCTAGTAATCGTTTGTAGTAGGGTGAGAGGTGTTCATTCACGTAGACGTCTGATCTGGGTAGCTTGTTGCATATATCGGTGGACTTGATGCCTTTCATTTTCCTTGCCGCGGCGATCCATTCAATTTTCTTACTCCTGGAACTGAATTTCGCCACGATAGAAGAAGATCCTTTGCAGTATAACCGCAGAATATCTGGAAAAAATAGAATTCTCATGAATTTGATTTTATAAATTTTTATTAATGTAATTCTCTTCCACAGACTAGGAGCTTGGCGATAGCAGTTAACCAGTTGAGATAATGTTTATCTTTATCAGCACAAGTAGCTTTTCGATCCAACATAGAATTACTTCCGATTGAAATAATAAAAATTTTATTCCAATTTATAAAAGTCCTCCAAATTTATTTTCAAGTGAAATATTAAAAAAATTCGGGTTAAAGAAAGGAGATGGGGCCGTACCAGTACACTGGGCTATTGTTCCAAAAAGGTTCAACCTTCAACTCTTGACTATCACATTCTATTGTCCTCTGATTCTGCTTCATTACCCTCATTAGTGGCCTGACTGGCCCTGTCTGCTTTATTGAAGGCAGTTTTAGCTGGTAGGGACTCATCTATTACTTTGCACCTCACATCCATTACTTGTATTTTCTAAAATTCATTATTGAATCTAGATCAGTGATCAAGTACTTGTTATTGAATTAATCCAATGGTTCATTCGATGAAACTCAACTAGCTCACAAGCTATATACAGACTGACTTGAGTTACATACAATTTTTGGTTACACACCATGTGCGCTATTCATCAGCTGATGATATGTGTATTATATTTATTTGTATGAATATAATAATCATATGATCAAATATATGTATAATATGATAATTATAACATCATCTTATGGAAAGCGATCGGCATGTGTTTGTGCTCATCTATTTAGTCAGGCTAAGTTTGATTGTGTATTGTTAGTTTTGGGAGTGGATCACATCTGGAGAGTGAATCTAATTTTTACTCAGCCTATCATCATGAGTTATTATTGACGGTGTATTAATTCATTCAATTACTATTATTTGTGCTGATTGTTGTGATTATTTTTCAGAAAATCAATATTCACTGAGTGTGAATTAATTAACAGCTGTTGTGTCATTAGACACGCCTTGTGTGAATAATTACTTTGAAAAAGTGAATTAAGATTTATTTCGGGGTGAAATGAGCCTTGAAGTGAGAAAGAGAGATAGAGCATAAATGTTCACTATTTGTTAATCTGTTAGGTTGCTCTCTCCGGCGCTGTGTAGTAGTTGTCTCCTTTCGAGGCTTGGTCTGCTTCCTCACCTCCTCCTGTTTACAGCTCGTTGTCTCTGTTGAGCACTCTTCTCCTCGAACTTTATTCGTTCATAATCCTTGATAAGAGTAGCAAGTCGTCAATGATGTACACTTCAGCCTCCCTGATGTAGAGCTTGTAGCATGGTAAAAGATTTTTATACAAACCCTGTACCTGGCTCCTCTCTGAAAAACCACCTCTTCTCATCAGTGTTAGCTTCTCCTCGACATAGTCATCTATCAGCTTGCCTTCTCTCTGCCACCTGTCAAGAATTCCATTCTCAAGATCCTCCTCATAATTAGGTGGATAGTAACGAGACCGAAAGTCTCTCAGGAAGTAATCCCAGTGTCTCCACTGTTCCTCATCCATAAGGAACATCTCCCCGCTAGCATTTCAGGTAACGCTGGAAATAACTTTCTGCCAGACAAGCCACACAACTTTCTTGCAGCTCCTCGAGCCACTCCATAAAACTTGGAGCATCTCCGCTCCCATCATATGAGAGCCGCCACCCTTGAACCTTGTCACACATGGCACCTGGGTCCATACAGGATGTAGCAGGCACCGCTGGTCTGGTAGGTTACATCAATACATGCCTAGGCATGTTATTGTGCCTCTCTGGCAATGAAATCTGATCATTGTGTCAAAAGTTATGAGTGATTGAAATTTTGATTCTTGAGGTGTTATGCGCGCCTGTCCACTAAATTGAAAGCATTTAATGGGTAATTCTCACAGAACATGATCAAATGATATCATATCATGTTGCGAAATCTGAATGTGATGACAATGTAGTTGCTGCTGATGATTGAAGCTAACACTTATGTGTTTCCAAAATACAAGGAGCATTGTTGTCAGGTTTACCTGGAAATCTATATGAGATAGAGCGCTCTACTTGTAGAGCACAAAATTATGCCCAGAGGAATTTTGAATTATACATTTCAATGTTAACAATCGGAAGATACTGTTGATCAAAAACTAAAATTTCTTAAAATTTTATTTATTTTTGAAAAATTGTAACTCATCACCTATACAATGAAGATAGTAAATTCCGAATGATCTCATATTATTAGGAATTTTAATATAATTAAAATTCATAATATTAGGCATTATTCTCTAATAAGGTGAGAGCAAATTTTTAGCCCATTGTGTATCTAGCACAAGGAAATTCTCCATGAAATACTTGGTTCTGAACTTCTCCTATGTATTCAAACATTATATTGAAAAATCAGTACTACAATATAAAATGCAAGCACCAATGTAGCCTATATAGTGACTGGACTACTACTGTAGTTTGAAATTTGAATTTCAGTTATCAAGGGGAAAAAATAGAAGTTACTAATAAATATAAATATTTGGGAGTAGAATTTAGTGGTTCAGGTCGGTTTGTAAATTTTTGTAAATTAGTTCTGAGTAAGGCAAAGAGTGTGACCGCTTGTGTCATGGGAGTTCTGGGTAAAGCTAATTCTGAGTCTTGGGACAGTAAAATGAAGTTGTATGAGGCTATGGTGCTGCCCACTGTCCTATACGGCTCTGAAATCTGGGCTCTAGGATATCTGGATTTGATAGAGAAGGCATAGTTACAGTTTTTTAAGAGACTTCTACTATTGAATAAGTACACACCTAGCTTTGCTTTAAGACTTGAAACTGGAAGGTTGAGGTTGTCACATATAATTTTTCGTCAAGCATTGAATTTTTATATCAACGTTTTGAAAATGCCATCTCATAGATATCCAAAAATGTGTATGAATAAACTGTTAGACTTAAGCACTAATGATAATAGAATAAATGAGAATAGAAACAACTGGATTAATCTAATAAAAGAACAAATGTCTCTTGCTAACTTGAGATACTTTTTAAATGTAGATTTCACTATATTGGAGAAAGAAAGTGACTATATTATTAGGAAACATGCAAGAGCTTTGTATATGGCAGATATAAGTAAAGCAATAGAGTCCAGATCTTTTCCTGGTTACATAGTTTTAAATCCAAATTTCATTTTAGGGGACCAGCTAGGATGTATCATGTAATTTTCTAGAGTCAGATGCATAACACAATTGCGGATGGCAACGCAGATGAGTATGTATTTGTTTATGGATGGAAGTGGCACCTTTTTTGATTGTACTATCTTATGCCCTCTATGTAATTTTCAAGAGGAAGAGAGTCTGTTTCACTTTCTTATTAGATGTCCCATGTACAATGATATCCGGCGATATCTGGCCAAATACTCTGTTAACATTGTTCAGGATGAAGATAAAGTTTTGATTCTCTTGTCGAATCTAAACAGAGATAAAATAAATGATATCTATTTTTATACTAGTGCAGCTATTCGGATAAGATGAACAATATTAAGTTTAACTGGATGATATGGTGTAGCTTGTACTTGAATCCACATTATTGATTGATTGTTATTTTTCGAATTTAATATGTTTTATTGCAACCTCCAATATTAGCGTTGTTGTTTATTTCCATGTTATTTTTTCCATGTATTTTTGCAACTCATTTGTGTAACATTATGTTGAACAAATTAAATGATTTATTCATTTATTTATTTATTTACTAGTGTAGTTGCAGAAATAAGTATCATGAACTTGGCATTTAAATCAATTTAAAAAATACAACTCACAAATGCTGTTTCCGATTAAAAAATTCAATAATTTTCCGGGTGGGGGATGACAAACGGGGGGGGTCCCCTGGACGACCACCCCAAAATCGCAAATTGCCCCCCCCCCCCACCCAGATCAGGGTCCTGGATCTGCGCCTGTCAGTGATCATATTGATTTATTCTCCCTTAATTGGTTTTACCACTTATTGTAACTGTAATAAATTAAAAATTGAATGAGCTACAAATCGAACACATTCACATTATTTTCCTATTTGCTTTTACAGTAAAAACTTTCATTTTCAATGAACTTCCTACTTCGACTTAGATTCGCAGTTCAAGTGGGGACAAGGCTTGTATGATTTTGCTCTCTTTTTTAGCACATCAATAAAATACAATTATCATATTTAAGCCAAAATATATAGACAATTTTTTATTTATAATTCATCAAATACTGTAATAAATACTGCACAATAATCATTATCAAACATATGGAAAAGTTGCAATTTTTGTCCACTTATTCAAAAATTTTCTAATGCAAGCACGTAAAATTTGCAACAGAATGCAGAGGAGAGCAGCAGAGTGCCTCCTATTGATGTTTTATGGATCAAAGGACGGGAAGGAGGGGACTACTACTACTCGTTTGGAGGCTGCCATCGCTACGAGGCTCACAAGAGGTTGAACAGACCAACTATTCAAGCAAAGCTTGTCAAATCGACCGTCATGGATCTCAGGCATTACCTAGGTGGATCCACGCCTGATTTGAAATGACATTCTATACAGAAACTACCTATAATAATGAATTGATTAATTTTTCAGAGGTAAACTTTATTTATTATGGACTTGTATGTTAAGGTGTAGCTGAGTATTGAATACTGTTCTGGCCAGAGAACTCAAATTGTAGTGCCAGAATGCCAGACTGTATCTCTGCCAATAGCAGGCTTGTGTTTGCATCGGCGCAGACCGTCCTGCTTGCTTGGCATTGTGGATTTTTTTGAAAGTCTTCTGTCTTGTCTCGTGGGCCCATTGTCTTGCAAGACAAAATTGTGTTTCTCTGTTATGTAATTTTCGATCGGAAATTTCTTGTAAATTGTTTGAGTGTCGTGTGTGTGAATTATGAATATAACAGCGTAAATAGTATTGAATTTAATTAATTTGAATCGGATTTGAATTTATAAAGAATCCAGTTTGAGCTTTGTTCAAAACACAGTGCATAGCCTGCAAGTTGAACACAGAATCAACGAGAAGGCAGCCCGTAAGCAATAACCTGTCTATTCCCAGATTTTGTCCCACCCTGAACATGACCAAAACACCCAATAAAGGCTTCGAAGGGCGAGTAGTCAAGATTGAAATAAATTTGGTGTGTTTTTGCTCTTTTTTATTGTTCATTAATGCAGAGTTTAACTGTACAAGTAACCTGGCTCAAATTGAAGATTAAATTTTGCCCCTTGTTTGTATTTGATTATATAAATAGTAAATTACAGTCCTCTGGTAGCTCTAGCCTGAGCTTTGTTCAGAACATTTTATGATCCTGCCAAGCCGGGATAAATTTAAATTTGTAATTTGTTGATTAGTTCACACACATTGGATGTAAGCAGTTTCGTATTTGTCCAATGTTGGCATTTTGAGAATGGTCTGATCCATGCTCAACTTAAGTTTGTTGTAGCCTTGTTCTAAGAGCAAGGTTTCTTGTCAATTTGTATTTGTCTGAAATTAAATTTATTTCAGTTAAAATTATAATTTCCTAAAACTAGGCTCATTGTGCTCTTTTTTAGGAATTTGTTTGTTTGTTGGAATTTGTATGGTCCATTTTTATACATGTTTATTGAAGGTTAATCACCAGCATGATTTTGTTTGTTCAATTCAACAAGTTATTGTTTGTTTGTGAGTTGTTGGAAGAACATTATCTAATCATATAGTTTTGTTTTCAGCAATAACTTATCTTGTGAATTGATAATCAAAGTTTAACTTTGATAACTTACTAACTCGTGATTCTTCCTTTCATCTAGTTTTGAACTCATTCTTGTTTTATTGTCTGTTGTTTGTATTGTTGGGGCTGAATTGTTTTGTGTATGAGTTCAAGATGGAGGAAAAATTACAGGAACAAATCAGGGTGCATCGCGCTAAACTGGAACAATTGTATGCCAGATTGCAAAGAATTTATGACCTGTCTAAAAATGTCTCTGATCCAAAAGTTGCTGAGCAATTTTCAATCTTGTATCCTTGGGTGTCTCAGACCATTCCAGATTATCAAAAGACAGAATTAGTGGTTAATGAGTTGGAACTTGAGTTGAATAAAGATCATGTTGTAGCATTCAATGACTCACACCTAGATCTGTTTCAGTATATTGAAGTAGCGGCTAACACTCTCAAACAGAAAGAGGCGACTGTCGCTATTGCTCAATCTTTGGCAGCTACAGCAGCTAGTTCACAGCTGGTCGTGTCCGAGTCGGTACTGCCTAAAATCGACCTTCCGAAATTTGATGGGAACCAGACTCAATGGTCGGTGTTTTATGAACTATTTAAGGCATTGGTACATGACAACAAGAATTTGAACAATCAGCAGAAGGTCCAATATCTTGTAAGTAGACTTACTGGACAAGCATCAAATATTTGTCGTCATTTGCCACCATTGGCTAACAATTATCAAATAATTTGGCAGGCATTATTGACCTGCTATAACGATCCATGGGCGCAAGTCGATGCCTATTTCAAACAAATTTTTGAATTTCGTCCAATAAAATCAGAATCAAAGGCAGGTTGTATTGCGATTTTGGATGGGTTTTGCAGTTCAATCAATGCATTGAAGAGATTGCAACTCACTGATTTGTCAGACTCGATATTCCTCTATCATGGCTTGAGATTGCTGGATCCAAGTTCTCATAGAAATTTTGAATTGGCCGTCCATGACAAGGCTATGCCAACTTATACCGATTATGTCAAATTCATTGAAAAGCAAATTAAGACTCTTCCTTCTGATGAGAAACTGACTGAATCGTTTAATATGAAGCACAAAAAGGATAATAAATCAAAGGTGTTTGTGGTTCGATCTAATGATTCATCTAATGATGCATCTAGTAAAAATCCCAATTGTCTGAAGTGCTCAAAACCGGGTCATCAGTTAGTAGATCGTGCAAGTTTCTTGAAAATGACTCCTTGGGATCGTTATTGTTTGATTAAAGGAAAGTTTTGTTGTTTTCGTTGTCTTGATGTGGATCATTTGAGTAGAAATTGTTGTAGTAAAACTCAGTGTGCTCAATGTCGAGAATCTCATCATTCTTTATTGCACTTTTCCAGATCAAGTTCCAATGAAGGTGTTGCGTCCTTGTCGAACTCCAAGGCAGGTGGCACATCACCTATTAGTTGTTGTTCTACATCCAACAATGTAGAAAATTCGACCATTGTGTTGTCGACCATCACTGCACATGTTCAAGATTGTAATGATCAGCTTTGTGATGTTCGTTTCTTGGTTGACACCGGGAGTCAGTGTCATTTTGTTACAGCCAAATTGTGTCAGCGTTTGAGACTACCATTCCAGCCCATGAAAACCATTGTTCGTGGATTCGGTGGTAGTACTAGTGAAGTTCAAGGTCGTACTTGTGTGTCGATTCAGTCAAAGTTGGATCCTACCATCAAGTTTTCGATGGATGCCACAGTGGTAGATAAAATCATCGACAAGTTGTGAAATTGACAGATCCAAACTTCATCATCTTGAAAATCTCACACTGGCTGACGACAAATTCTACCTTCCTAGTAGAATAGATGGCATCATTGGTGCGGAGTTACTTCCTCACTTGCTACGTGGGAGTCCTAGTACAGGTGAATCGCACGAATTGATGACTGTTAATAGTGTCTTTGGTCACATTCTGATGGGGAGAGCGCCGATTCTGACTCCAACAACGAATGTGTCGAATTGTTTTACAGCCATCTGTAGTCCATTCGTTAGTAGTCCATCGTTGGATAGTTTTGTGGAACATTTTTGGGAGTTGGAATCGTGCCCTGCACCAAGCTGTCAACTGAAACTGGAAGAGTTGGAGTGAGTGTGAGGTAAATTTTCAGAAGTCTGTACATCGTGTGAATTCTGGTCGTTTTGTTGTTGCCTTGTCATTTGCGGAGCCGCCCAGCAGCTTGGGAGATTCGTATGCTATCGCCGAATGCAGACTGTTGACTTTGGAGAGACGACTAGAGCTTGACAGCAATACTCGTATTTCATATCATGAAATATTGATCGATTACCTATGTCAGGGTCACATGTTGTTTGTAGCAGATCAGACAGACCGAGGTGGTTACTACATACCGCATCACGCCATCGTGAAAGCAAGCAGCACTACCACGCCCATCCAAATTGTATTTGATGCTGGTTCCAGAACATCATCTGGTTTGTCATTGAACCAGGTTCTTCATGCTGGTCCCAAATTGCAGACTGACATTTTTGTTTTGTTAGTTAATTTTCGTTTGTTCCCAATCGCACTAACTGCCGACATTAAACAAATGTATCGACAGATATTAGTGGAGGATTCCTGCCGTCATTATCAGCGTGTATTGTGGAGATTTTTGCCAGAGGATCCAATCGAAATTTATCAGCTCATTGTGTTGTTTTTGGTGTTTCAAGCTCTCCATATTTGGCGCTTCGCACTGTCCACCAGCTTGTAGAGGAGGATGGAAATTGTTTTCCAGCAGCCAAGGCGAGAATACCAAAAGACATGTTCATGGACGACTTAGTCACATCTGTCGCCACAGAGTCAGAGGCCGCGGTACTGTATCGTCAGTCCAAGCAGCTGTTTGAGGGAGGAGGTTTCTCGCTCACAAAGTGGACTTCAAATTCACCATCAATGTTGGAGAAATTCTCAGAGGAAGAGAAATCGTTTTTGTACAAGGATTTCGAAGCAGACAACTCCTTGGCTATCTTGGGATTGAATTGGCAACCTAGTACTGATCTGTTTCAGTTTTCAGTCAAGAGTGGTGAGGTCGTTGCTACTAAGTGTTCTATTCTGTCAGTGATGGCTCGTATCTATGATCCACTTGGTCTCTTGTCACCGTTTACATTATTTCTAAAATGTCTTGTCCAGAAACTGTGGAGATTAGGAGTGGATTGGGACGAGAAGCCGCCTGAGTCTATCTGCACTCTTTGGGAGAATTGTCAAAAAGAGTTGCCTCTATTGTTGAAATTTGCTGTTCCACGTCACGTTGGTTTGTTTCAGGATTCTCACATCAGTTTGATTGGTTTTTGTGATGCATCATTGTCTGGTTACGGTGCAGTTATCTATGTGAAGTCACAGAAGGAGAGCGAGGAGCCAAGAGTTGTATTATTGTGTTCAAAGTCCAAGGTAGCACTATCTAAAGTTGTTTCAATACCTTGTTTGGAGTTGTGTGCTGCACTCTTGTTGGCAGAACTCATGAATTCAGTGGTCACTATTATTAGTGAACGTTGTCATGTGTCTCGTATTGTCACACTCTCTGATTCTACAGTCACCTTGTGTTGGATTAATGCTCCATCCGCGAAATGGCAAACTTTTGTTGGTAATCGTGTCGCAAAAATACAGGATTCTTGTATACAGGGGTGGATGCATGTTGCCGGAATTGAAAATCCTGCTGACTGTTTGTCTAGAGGTTTATCACCAGTTGAGCTTGTGAACTTTCCAATGTGGCTCTCAGGTCCATCATGGATAGCAGAGGATGAATGCGATTGGTCCATTTGAACTCAAATGGAAGAGATAGTGGATCCACCGGAGGCGAAAAAACCATCAGTGTTGACAGTCACAAAATCTCCTGATTGTAACAGCAATGCAATATATTCATTGATTGGTCATTGTTCGGATTATGGTCGTCTTTTGAGAATTGTAATTCTTGTTCTCAAATTCTTACGAATATTACCCCAATCAGAAGAATCAGATTTCGATGTTGCTGAGAGGTATCTATGTAAAGTGGTACAGAAGATACATTTTTCATCTGAATTTGTGCAATTAGAGAAGGGAGAAGATTGTTCTATGCGCCTACATCGCCTGTCTCCATTCATTGATAGAGGTGTGGTTCACATTGGCGGTCATTTGTCTCATGCTGGACTTGAATTTGAGACTTGTCATCAGATGATCTTACCAAAATCCGACGCTTTTGTATCGATGTTAATTGATTATCATCACAAGAAGAATTGTCATGCTGGACCTTCGTTATTGTTGTCCTTGATCAGACAGAAATTCTGGATACTGTCTGCTCGCTCTATTATTCGTATTTGTGTCTTTAAGTGTAATCGTTGTTTCCATATTCAACCTAGTAACAAAATTATATCCACTTCCAACTTAATAGTTGTTGTGATTGTTGCATTTTTTCTTTTGTGTTGTTTTTTGGTGTTGGTGTTTTGTTTTTTTGGCATGTCTGGATTTTTCCTTTTCTTGGTATTTTCAGTTTTGTAACTTGGCTGAAAAATAGTTTTTCAGAGGCGGGGGTATGTTCTGGCCAGAGAACTCGAATTGTAGCGCCAGAATGCCAGACTGTATTTCTGCCAATAGCAGGCTTGTGTTTGCGTCGGCGCAGACTGTCCTGCTTGCTTGGCATTGTGGATTTTTTTGAAAGTTTTCTGTCTTGTCTCATCGGCCCATTGTCTTGCAAGACAAAATTGTGTTTGTCTGTTATGTAATTTTCGATCGGAAATTTCTTGTTAATTGTTTGAGTGTCATGTGTATGAATTATAAATATAACAGCGTAAATAGTATTGAATTTAATTAATTTGAATCGGATTTGAATTTATAAAGAATCCAGTTTGAGCTTTGTTTAAAACACATTGCATAGCCTGCAAGTTGAACACAGAATCAACGAGAAGGCAGCCCGTAAGCAATAACCTGTCTATTCCCAGATTTTGTCCCACCCTGAACCTGACCAAAACACCCAATAGTAGACGGATAACCCGGATACTGCGAGACTTTTTTATGACTTTTCCCCCCCTCCCCCCTTCCCCCCGCACCCATTCTACCTTCCCCTGCTCCTGCCGCACCTCTCCCGCCCCCGCCCCCTTAGAAGAACCTCTCTCTCTCTCTCTCTCTCTCTCTCTCTCTCTCTCTCTCTAGAAGAAGAAGAAGAAGAAGAAGAGGAAGAAGAAGAAGAAGAAGAAGAAGAAGAAGAAGAAGGAGAAGAAGAAGGAGAAGAAGAAGAAGGAAGAAGAAGAAGAGAAGAAGAAGAAGGAGAAGAAGAAGAAGAGAAGAAGAAGAAGAAGAAGAAGAAGAAGGAAGAAGAAGAAGAGAAGAAGAAGAAGAGAAGAAGAAGAGAAGAAGAAGAAGAAGAGGAAGAAGAAGATGATAATGATGATTCTCTCTCACACTTTCTCTAGGTGGAAGAAGAAGGAGAGGAAGAAGACTCTAGTTATGCTCCATTTAATCTATAGATAGTCACGGTCTATTTCAATTAGTCTATTACTGACAGATTTAAGTGAAATGTCCTTGGAAGTAGAATATGGAGAATGAGAAATTCAATGACTCTAGTGCTGACAGATTAAAGTGAATCTATTTTGGATGTAGAAGAATGGAGAATGAAAAATCCAATGACTCTCCTGCTGACAGATTAAAGTGAATCGAGTTTGGAGGGATAGAAAGGTTACTATCAACAAGTGAAACAATAGATCTTACTGACAGATTTAACTGAAACATCTTACTTCCAATTGTGAGATTTTTACTGTGGAGAAGAAGAATGAGAAATCCAAGACTCTCCTACTGACAGATTTAACTGAAACATCTTACTTCTAACTGTGTGATTTCAACCAAAGTGAATCGAGTTTGGAAGGAGAATGAGAAATTCATTTCATCTTACACCCAGATTTAACCGAGTCATCTTTGTCTAACTGACGGATTTAAGTGAAACAATAATAATCATATTCAAAAAATTTATCATGCTATCATAGAGAGAACAGAGAAGAAATAGTCACTTTCAAAAAGAGGAAAGGAGAAGAATAGGAAGAAGTGTGAGAATAGAGAAGAAGTACTCGCTTTCTTTCAACCAAAGTGAATCGAGTTTGGAAGTAGAAGAAGGAGAATGAGAAATTCAATAGCTCTACTGTTGACAGATTAAAGTGAATCGTGTTTGGGAGGAGAGCTTCAACTGAAACATTTTTGTCCAACTGACAGATTTAACCAAGACATCTTTCTCTAACTCACAGATTTAAGTGAAACAATAATCACATTCAAAAAATTTATCATGCTATCATAGAGAGAACAGAGAGGAAGAGGAAGAAGTAGTGGAAAGGAGAAGTGTGTCTAACTGTCAGATTTAAGTGAAACGATATAATAACAAGCATCCAAAGAGAGGAAGAAGTATGAGAACATAGAAGAAGAGGAAGAAGAACGGGGAAGAATAGTAAGAAGTAGAAAATGAGAAGTGTGTCTAACTGTCAGATTTAAGTGAAACAATAATCACATTCCATCACGTACAATAGCTTCCAAAGAGAAGAATGAGAGGAAGAAGAAATACACTCGAGTACAAGTCAAATTGCTAATTGCTTCTCACAACACTATTTGCGTGGTGAAATGAAAGTGACAGGCTTTTTCTTAAGGAAATAACAGATCTGAGGCAAGCATCTAACTGACAGATTTTAACTGAATCGTTATTCCTCTCTATGGACTTGTCATTACAGCAATGACGAGTGGGAATCTAAAACAAGTCAAGTAATACTGACAGATTTAAGTGATTCAGCCAGCAACACTACTCTCTCTCTTCTCACAACATCATTTGTATGGAGAAATGAAAGTGACAGGCTTTTTCTTAAGGAAATAACAGATCTGAGGCAAGCATCTAACTGACAGATTTTAACTGAATCGTTATTCCTCTCTATGCACTTGTCATTGCAGCAATGGCAAGTGGGAATCTAAAACAAGTCAAGTAATACTGACAGATTTAAGTGATTCTGAAATCTCACTATTGGCTTGGAAACCATTCTTATCAACTCTCCTTCTCACTTCATCTAATGGAAGAGATTTAATTTGATCTTACTGTTATTATTTGTGGTAAGTTTTTAAAGGAGCAGTCATAAGAAGCTTCACAATAGTTCTGCATCACCAAAATCAGAGTTGAAGCAAAATTAGATGAAGTTGCACTGATGTAAAGATGTTGTGAAAGCAGCGGTATGATTGTAGAAAGCAGATACCCATATTTGCAGATAGCAATATAGATGAAATTTTAATGATAGTACTTGAGCAAAGTGCATAATTACATTGAAGTGAAACAAAAAATCAGCGCTTCTGTTGATACACATGAGATGCAGTAACAAGAAAGATTTTCATCTCAAGAGATGTTCAATCAAATAGGAGAAATGTAAAAGTTCAAATAAAATCCGTATATTGTTAAATGTAGAGAAAATACAAATGATTGAAAATCACATATCAATCATAATATTCTAGAGGGACATCAAACTCTCCATTCATGGAGAGTGAGCATGAGGAGAAAAGAATAATATTATTGATATGACAGTGAATGACTACTTATTTAGAGATAAGGCAGAATTAGAGATAACACAGTTTGAGAAAGTACTAAAAGGCGATTGTTAAAAATGAAAAGCAAGTAACAAATTTGAGTAACAAATTAAGACTGGTAGTAATATTATGGAAGTAGATTCAGATAGAACTTTTTTCTATCAAAGGAAAAATGAAAGCTATTGATTATAGTTATATTTGAGTAATTATGCAAGTAGGTATTTAGATAAGTGTAAGACAACCTTGATGTATCCAAGTCAAATGAACGTCATGATTCAGATTAAGTTGCACAAGTGGCTATTGTTGAGAGATGCATATAAGCTACAACTAGTTTTTTGAAAGCCACAGAGACATTCGGGGAACAGCAACTAGCAGAATTTGAAAATACAAATTTGAGAGAGAAACTTGAGTGTATTTGACTTGTGACCACAATCCCTTACACTGTCGAAGTCAAAAGATACTACTTCCAAGCCAAATGAACGTTGTGATTCAGATTAAGTTGGTGAAAGCACAAGTGGCTATTGTTGAGAGAAGCAAAGCGATTATCTAATTTCATGTGAGATGCATATCTAGCTAGAACTAGTTTTTTGAAAGCCACAGAGACAATCGGGGAACAGCAACTAGCAGAATTTGAAAATACAAATTTGAGAGAGAAACTTGAGTGACTTGTAATCACAATCCCTTACACTTGGGAGATTTGTCTATCAAGAGGAATAATTTGTGTCAAATGCTATAAGGAACATAGATTCTCTATCAATTGTGTTTCTGTCACAAGCAAGGAAAACCTTTTATGGAATACTGTAATAACACCGCAATGCTGGAAAATTAAGATTACAATATGATGAAAGTAAGATTCAAGCAATCTTTTTGGTACGAATTTTTTATTGTTAGCATCCTTTGTTAAACAATAAATATGTCTAGAGATTTGGTTAGTTATGAGTTAGTTCTATGTCTAGTTAGATGTACACTTTCAACATGAATTAGATTACAGTTAAGTACTCCAGATAAGTATGAATAGCTTTTTCATCTCACTACTCTTAACCCACAAAGTTAGAGTGAAAAAACACTATAATCTCATTGGCTTTAGCTGTTGTGCAATATTCTCACTCACAGTGTTGGATAACTTCTTCATTTTGGAGGAAAGTGTGATATTTCATAGTTTCTCAAGAAAGACTTTGAGAAGAATAGATTTATAAAATTAGAACCAAGCTGGGTGAAAAAGATTCATGCATGGGTGAAAGAGATACTGATGTAATAGTCAAGTGACTTATTTAGAAAATAGCATTGCTAACACTTTGAACTTACACCTCATGAAAACAAAAGCATATAGTTTTGACAAACAAACAGCAACTTTATTTTCTAAAATTGAATTTGAACTATGCGATACTTTGCTTGATGCTGACACGGGTTAGAATCATTGTTGCAAATCCATATCAACGTCTACTGCGTTTTTCACGAGGTTAATTCCACATTCCACTGCTCTCACGCTTACATTATGTGTTAGAGCACGCACACAAAATTATCAGAATCTCAAACTTTAGTAGCTTTCAGTTTTTGATATAACTCCTCCAAAAAACTTGTTACATGCACTGTACCTCTAAGATGATAAACTCAGTTGACTTGTCACTCTATAAGCTGCTGCGTTTGAATTCAGTGTATACTGAAAAACAGAACACCACTCTCTCCTTGTTTTTAACTGTTATTTATTCTACACTTGTCGTTTTCACTCAGCTAACAAATAATATTAGTTGAATGACATTATGGAAGAGGAACTTTGGGTTATCAGAATCTCAAACTTTAGTAGCTTTCAGTTTTTGATATAACTCCTCCAAAAAACTTGTTACATGCACTGTACCTCTAAGATGATAAAGTCAGTTGACTTGTCACTCTATAAGCTGATGCGTTTGAATTCAGTGTATACTGAAAAACAGAACACCACTCTCTCCTTGTTTTTAACTGTTATTTATTCTACACTTGTCGTTTTCACTCAGCTAACAAATAATATTAGTTGAATGACATTATGGAAGAGGAACTTTGGATTATCAGAATCTCAAACTTTAGTAGCTTTCAGTTTTTGATATAACTCCTCCAAAGAACTTGTCACATGCACTGTACCTCTAAGATGATAAACTCAGTTGACTTGTCACTCTATAAGCTGATGCGTTTGAATTCAGTGTATACTGAAAAAACAGAACACCAGTCTCTCCTTCTTTTTAACTGTTATTTATTCTACACTTGTCGTTTTCACTCAGCTAACAAATAATATTAGTTGAATGACATATAACCTATAGGAAAATTTCAATGCAAAACCTGCGGATTACCGAATCTTGAATGATTTTGCTTCTTCCTTTTAGGAAAACTATACATTTATGTTGACTCAGTGCAATCTGTGCAACCTTGAATATGCAAGTATATTATCTGAAAGATTACAGAAACATGATGCATAACAAATAGACAGAAAACTTTTCTGTGTAATTACAAATATTACTCACAGCCTATACTCCAAAATCCACTCAACTGAAGATCTAAAACTGAGTTTTTTTCATCATGATAACATGAGAAGTAGAGTTAGAGTGGAGGATAAGGAGGAGGAGGAGGAGGAGGAGGAGGAGGAGAGGAGGAGGAGGAGGAGGAGGAGGAGGAGGAGGAGGAGGAGGAGGAGAAGGAGGTG